>NC_040026.1:1987746-2304430 GCF_000972845.2 Larimichthys crocea
ATGTGACTGCATCTTCAACCAATACCGTGCCTGGCTAGGCATAACCCTGGGTGGGGGGTGGAGTCCCCCGGCAGTCTAATACTATGATACTATGGCAGCATAACTAAGGGATGACCTGAGCCAGCCCTAACTATAAGCTTTATCAAAAAGGAAGGTCTCAAGTCTACTCTTAAAGGTGTTGACGGTGTCTGCCTTCTGAACCTAGTATCTTGGGAGTGTTTCTTACCTGAGTGCCTGAAGAACCTCCCCCCTGCAGTAAATTGGCATATCGGTGGCCAGGTAGCAATCACCTTCAATGCAGACAAAAGAGGAATCATATGAAAGTAGATTAGTGCCATATATCTGAAGAAGAGCAGACTATGATTTGCACTTGTAAAACCCGTAATTCGCAACTTGTGAATGCGCATCTCGCAACTTGTGAACGCGCATCTCAGAGTTTGTAAGTGTAACTTCAGATCCACACATCTGCAAAAAGCAAACTGCAAGCATATTTCACAACTTGTGAAAGCGCATCTTCGAATTTGCACTTGTAACTTCAGATCTGCAAAGCTGCACAACATGATTTGCATGCGCAGGTTCCTATTTGCTCGCTCAGTTGCGTCATCCTTCTCACGTGATTTTTGGCACGATTCACTCGGATGGATTTGAAGGAAACGATTTGCGCGCAGAGACCAGGAATGCCTGTTCTACCACTCTTGTCCAAGAGGTGGCAGTGTGGTTATTGGATAATATATCAATAAACGGCTCAGTGGTGGTGGTGGGTGGCTGGCCATAGACATATATACATAGACGCCACATTGAGCGGGTTGGTCGTTGGTCGCGATACGTAAACGGCGCCGCCGATTGATTGATATTGGTTCGGGCAGATCTGCCCGTAAACTAATACAAGGAAATGGACTGAACTTCATAAAGCGCCTTTCTACAAAGTTCTTTAAGTTAATGTTAAACAAACAATTAAACAGCTACTAATGTGTGTAACACTGTTACTGTGATGATAAATATTGAAATATTTATATATAACATTTAATCTGTGTCTATAATAACCACATCCTGAATGTAGAGTGACATGAGGTTTTCTGAATAGAGCAACACCACAACACACATATATATATAATATTATATATATATATATATATATATTATATAATATATATATATATATATATATGTGTGTGTGTGTGTGTTGTGGTGTGTGTGTGTGTGTGTGTGTGTGTTATGTATGTATGTATGTATCTTATGTATATATATATATATTATATATATATATATATATTTATTATATCTATGTGTGTGTGTGTGTGTGTTGTGTGTGTGTGTGTGTGCTCTTTATTCGAAAAACCCTCATGTCACCTCTACTTTCAGGATGTGGTTATTATAGACACAGATTAATGTTATATATAAATATTTCAATATTTTCATCACAGTAACAGTGTTACACACATAGTAGCTGTAACACTGTAAACCACACACAAAAATACATACGTTGGTTTGGTGCTTACATAAGGAGTAAACCATTTCTAATCATCACTTTAAAGTTACATACGTTGTTTTTGGTGGCCTGTTTGTTTCCCAGATATATTAGTGTGTGTGTAATGTGTATAAGAGACCTTAACTTAAAGAACTTTGTAGAAAGGCGCTTTAGAAGTTCAGTCCTTTCCTTGTATTAGTTTACGGGCAGATCTGCCCGAACCAATATCAATCAATCGGCGGCGCCGTTTACGTATCGCGACAACGACCAACCCGCTCAATGTGGCGTTATTGTATATATGTCTATGGCCAGCCACCCACCACCACCACTGAGCCGTTTATTGATATATTATCCAATAACCACACTGCCACCTCTTGGACAAGAGTGGTAGAACAGGCATTCCTGGTCTCTGCGCGCAAATCGTTTCCTTCAAATCCATCCGAGTGAATCGTGCCAAAAATCACGTGAGAAGGATGACGCAACTGAGCGAGCAAATAGGAACCTGCGCATGCAAATCATGTTGTGCAGCTTTGCAGATCTGAAGTTACAAGTGCAAATTCGAAGATGCGCTTTCACAAGTTGTGAAATATGCTTGCAGTTTGCTTTTTGCAGATGTGTGGATCTGAAGTTACACTTACAAACTCTGAGATGCGCGTTCACAAGTTGCGAGATGCGCATTCACAAGTTGCGAATTACGGGTTTTACAAGTGCAAATCATAGTCTGCTCTTCTTCAGATATATGGCACTAATCTACTTTCATAGAATCAGAGCAGGACTGGGGAGCACTGGCAAGAGGCGAACAAAGAGGGCAGAGAGGGAAAGGACCCCAGACGGAAAGGGGTCAGCAGAAGACACGCTGGCTGAGCAGATTGCCGCATCTGTGCATGAAGAGGAAAGCAGAAAACATTTCAGACTTGGATGCCCTGTTGTGTGGGTAGAACTGGTGCCTCTGGTACCCTGTGTTTTCTCCCTTGCCTGAGGCAACTCCAGAGCCGGCTCGCCAGTGTATCTAGCGTGCAGCTAACAGCTGATTGCAGCAACAACACGGACAGAACCCCCTGGAACTAAAGTGGAGTACAGACTGTAAAGACTGACCCCTCCACCACCCCCATTTTGACTGTTTTAACAAAGCCTCTGTATTAATAAACTGCCTTTTACTGAACTTTGGCTGACTCTTTCTGCATGCTTGTGTACCTGAGATTAAAGAAACCTGTGACAAAAGCACTTAATTTTTTTTGTCTATCTGTGCAACCATCGTCTACTGTCACACTCTAAGAAATGATTCATGGGGTTAGTAGGTATAGCTCAAAATTAAGAGCTTTCAGCAAAAAAAAAAAAAAAAAAAACGTTTGTTACCTATACACATAATGAGTTGAGTTGATAAGATAGAATTATTAGACTTTTAGCTACTTGGTGATTCAGCCATAACTTTAATCTTTAAGTTTTATCTTATGGTGGCAGCCAAATGGTGTTAATTGGCTCTGAATTTCTATAGCAGTAGTTTTAACTTTGCAAAGATAAAACAAACCTCTTTTAAATTTAAAACTGTTGTAGTGTCAATGATGCAGCTCAAGTAAATATTTTTTCCATAAGGCAGTAGTATGTGTTATTTTGGAGTACAGTGAATTGCATACATTAACATGTTGTGCATATTTGTGCCTTTTGTTTTGTATATAGATTAACAAAGAATTCAGGAGGATCACAACTGTTAGTCTGCAGACAACATTCCTGGCAAAACTGGACCAGTACTCCCTGAAAGTCCCTGCTGTCCTCAAGAGGGGGGGGCTATTGTTAGTGCCGTGCTGTTCAGTGTAACTGGAGAGCGAATAATGGACCTAAATTTTACAGGTGGCCAGAAAAGCTATTTAAAATTAATGGTAAGATTGTTTATTGTCTCCTAGATGTATTAAAGGTAGCTGTTTACAGCTCTAATTTGTTATAAGGGAATAACATGTCAGATAATAATAACAAAATAGGCAAAAATATAAATTAAAACTAAATAACTGATGTAATTTTGAATAATTATCAGCAACCCATCTTCCTGGAGGAGTTCCTGTGAATAAGAAAAATTATTTTGGAGGCTACTGTTTCTGGTAACTGTTTCATTATAAAGCTGGAATTTCAATGTGTCATTTATTCTGACTTAGATAAATAAGTTAATAGTACTAAAAAAAATAAATATGGTAACAATGTGCATAGACATTTCTAAATAGAATCAAAGGAAAAGAAATAGGTGACATAACTAAAAGGAGTCATTTTTTACACAAAGAAAATTAAGTTGGTTCAACTTTAATTAAACTTGTAAAGGACAAAACAAATCATGTTGCCTGTACTAAAGTAAATGAGTTTGCCTAACTAGATAAACCTTGTGGCACTGACTCAATTATGGCTAAGTTGAAACATTTTAAAAAAAAAATCTATGCAAATTGTTACATCTTTTTTTTTTTATGTTGAGCCAGCACATTATTTTGTATAGTGCATGAGCTTTTGGTAGTGACTCAAAGAATCGGTTGAAATGAGCTTCCTCTGTAGGGCGCTAGGCCTTGGAGATAGGGTTAGGAGGCTGCTGCTGCTGAGGTGGTTCGGGCAGATTCACCCTATGAGCCTTCCTTTAGATCCCAATATGGTAGGAGACCCTAGGGCAGACCCAGAACTTGCTGGAGGGACTATATAGCCCATCTATATAGTCCCTCCATCAGGTTGGAACCAGCAATATGGAATGTGTTGCTAGGAAGAGGGATGCCTGGAACACCCTCACAAACCTGCTATACCCCTGTGACCCAGCTATCCATTCATGAAAGTATTGATTTTTTTCACTTGCAACTGGCATATTATATGCTTATGTGTCTGCATTTATTGACTTAGGTTCGTGTTTCTCTCCCACACAAGTTGCGGTGGACAGTACTGAGAAGGTTGCATCATTAGTGTGGCTGTATAATAGCTGACAAAAAGCAGATACACTATTTGGCCAATGTTCCATTTTGTTCTACGTTACAAAAAGATTTAAAAGAAGTCGATTAGATATGGTCAAGAGTAGAGTTTTACAAATATCTGTCAGCTTAACTGAACCAAATGTCTGCTTTGTCCGATGCTCTTAAAGCCTTTATACTGTATCAGCAGTCTGCAGAACACACAACTGGCCATGAGAGTGGTGAGGCACAGTGTCTCTCCAGATTCTGTGAATAAGTATTTATCTGTGTGTTTGTTTCAGGTTGACTCAGACCTGAAAATGCCCAGTAAGGAGCATCTCTCACTCTCCTGAGAGACCAAGAGGAAAATTGTTCCCCATTGCTGATGTGGCAGGAGATACAGTACAATAGAAAGAAATCTTTGTGCCACTGTTTCAAATTTGAATATTTTGTTTTTCTTTCAAGCATGAACCACAAAGTGTGGCTGGATTTGCTGCTTTTTCTTCTTTTGTGATAATAAAGTGAATATCTCCGACTGAAAGACATCACCTTAAACTGCTTATGATAAGGCTGTCTGCCTCGAGTGTTTCCCTCCCTTTGTGTTACTGTCATTCTTTTCTTTCCTGTGTGTGTGTGTGTGTGTGTGTGTGTGTGTGTGTGTGTGCGCATGTGTGTGTCACTGTGCGTGGCCTTCAGTTTCCCCTCTCACCTCCCATTATCTCATGCAGTACCAGAAAAATGGCTGAACTTTCCCAGACTTTGCCAGATTGTTCAGTCTCCCTCGTGGTAACTAATGTGGCATCCAACTTTGTTCATCTTTTAATTTCTTTTTTGTGCCTTGTTAACCTCGATCTCTCCTGTGCTTCAGGATATTCCCCTGCCACGTCCAGCCCTGTCTCATCTACCGTTCCTGTTTTTGGACTCTTGCCACCACCTGCCACTGCACGTTCTACCCCGTTACAGTTAAACCGTTTAAACTGAATTTGGTGCCTGGCTGTGTTTACACTTCGGGTCCACTAAACGTCACCTTAACATTGATTGTTTCTGTCATCTTAGAGACCAAAAGATCAAGAAATGATCACATTTATCAAGAGAATGAATGTTAGTTGTAGCACTAATCAGTATTATCTCAGATAATTACTTTATATTGTATATTGTTGTATAGTGAACAGACTATTTGGATCGTTATCGAGTTGAATACCACTTAGACACTTAATTAGAGCCATCAGCAGGAGTCTAAAGCACTTACCTGTCTGTACTGTTTCAGAGGAATAGTTATTTCCCTTGAAGCCGGCTGCTCCTCCATGAATACAGTGTTTTCTGCACTGAACCATACTGCAACAGTGTTTGCCCTTGTTTCATTACCTCACAAGTGTTTTGTAACAACATGCATGAGGTTATGGAGTGCGAGCAGCCAACATGATCCACTCTCAGTGAGTATGCTCTCGTCTTTATAAAGCATTTACTGCACCGGTGGCGGTACAGTTGAGTTGGATGATGTGGCTCTGCACGAGGATGCTCAAAAGTACCAATCAGTATGACGCTGACGGATTCTGATTTCGTGCACACGAGCCGAGCCTGGGTGATGGATAACGCTGTGCACCACATTCCATTTTGTTGTGCCTTGTTGTAAGACATTCATATTATTTTGTGTCTCAGACAAAAATAATGAACATTCGTACAATATGATATAGTGCAAAATAACAGAAACACAAACCACGGCATCAGAAATGAGCACAGAGCTGAATCAACACATTTCCTCAGACAGGTTTAAAGAAAATTGAACATTACGTGTTCCCAGAAGGTAATATTTATTTCAGAGCTGCTGTTTTTGATTTGATTAGTGTGTTTGTGTAGATACTAGGTCTACTACCTAACAGTGTATCATCTAATGCAGGGCGATGCTATGGTGGAGACTTAACAGCACAGCAGGTTGGGTTATGTAAGTGGACTGCCTATTTAAAGGTGCAGTGTGTAACTTTTAGGGTGATCTATTATGACATGCATAACTCTATTTTCAGTGATATATCATAACTTTAAAAAACAAATTGCTATATTTTGTTAGCTTAAAGTTAGCCTTTTATATCTACATATGAAACGGGTCCTCTTACACGGAGTCCGCCATCTTGCACCGCCATGTTTGTTACAGTAGGACAGAGTGGTCAAAGGACTCTACAGCAGCAGAGATAGAAGACATAGAAGAAGAAATGTTTACTTGTTCTGGCTAACTTGGTTATGTTTAGTAAGAATTTTAAGAAGTTTTAAATCTAGACAGAAAAGCCAAATGAGCAGGAATCTTTGCAGCAGGTAGAGCTTCTGACTCTCATGTTGCAAATCTCAGCTTTTATTAGCACGTAGCACAGCTAGCTAAAGTCAGCAAATACACCAACACAATGCAGATCAAGTAAAAATGACATTTGCTGTGACCTGTAGTTTAATTTCTAAATATATGTATCTAAAGGGAGCTCAATAGCCTCAACAGGTTACCCATGCGATTGTATCGATGACCTTTTTTTGGCACATGAAGGGCACCGTAGCTTCTCCTACTCGCTTTGAATGGGAGGAGTAAGTGGATGGCCGCTGAGTTGATTGCAATCGGTGATCTCACCACTAAATCTGAAAAACTCACTGTACATTTAAGTGATGTTAGTGGGCATCCGAACAAGATATGACTAACATCTCTGAATAACTACATTTGTAACTGTTCAGAAAACAGTTGTTTATAATGGCTTCCTTAGAAATCAGCTCTATAGAGACGAACCTGTTGGTCACCACCAACAGGTCTGCAACCTGTCCACCGACAATCAGATGGATGGCCGTGACATCATGTTCCTCCTCAGGTTAAATCCTTTGTTGGTACCTTCATTTTTCACCTAGTGCTTCCATCAGGCCCAACTGCAAAGTGCAAAACTATTAACAATCCCATCAGCCTCACCTTTTAGTTTAGTTTGTCACACATTATTCCACTGATCTACAGATAGCAGCGATACACCAACAAACGCAGCAGAAAAGGCACGGAAGAAGAAGACTAAACATGGATGTAAACAGTGCTGGATTGAAAACACCTTGACAATCAGCTTTGATTGGGAAATAATGTTTCCACGCCTCACACACAGATTCATCCAGATACGATAAATATTACATAGGCAGCACTGAACATCAAATCAACATAGTGTGTTTGGAACAGCGTTAACCTCAGATAGCTTTAGTGTTTGAAGTGCAAATGAACAGTTATTGTACATGCATGCAGTCCTTTGAGGTTGTTCACAATCATATTTATGTGCATATCAAGTGTATATACGTGAGTATATAAGAAGAAAAGTGGGTTCTTAATGAAAACACGCCTCCTATTCTTAGCAAAGAAAAACAAACCTAAACTAACACAAGGGTCCATTGATATTTCTAGAGTTGTTTTTTCCCCAGCGGAATGTCTCAATGCAATGAGCTAATGACAGCAGCTTCATGCTGTCAGACCAGGACGGGAATGAGGACTCAGATGCAGAGGATATAGCAATAAGGCACACTTTATTGAGGTCTGAATCTTCTTAGAAGAGTGATGAAAGAAATAGGCTATGAAACTCTGACTATTCCTAAGAGACCTGGATAGTATGACGGGGCATAACACACCTCACAAGAGGGATTACACATAAAGGGGAGGGAACAAGATTATCTACAAACAAGGAAAACACAAGACTAATCTAGAAAAGAAAACTCTCAAGGAGGAAAATAAAACACTATATAATAAACACAAAACGCTCCCGAAGGAGGAAAACCAAATCTAAACAAAAGAGATCAAACAAAAGGGCTCACCTAAACAGGGACTCTACTGATATCTAAAGGTCTAACAAAAAATCACTCCACAAGCGGGAGGACAAAAACTGTAACAACAGAAAACAAAAATATAACACTAAACTTTTGAAAAGGTTAATCAACAAAAAATCACTCTTAAAGAGGAAGACGACAACAACTTACGTGACAAAACAAATTTCTCTTTTATGGCGAACGGACTATGACAAGAGGGCTTGGGTGATCGGACGAGACGAAACACTTTGGCACAAGACAAAGGGAGACGCAGACAATATATACACAGGGTAATGGGGAACAGGTGGAAACAATCAGGGCGGGGAAGACAATCAGACCGGTGACACATGAGGAAGGGCAAGTGACCTGAAACGAGAGGAGAGTTAACTTTCAAAATAAAACAGGAAATGACAAGACATAACAAAAACCCAGCTTGACCTCACCGCGGTGTGACACATGCATGTGTGGCAGCGTTTGATAAATCACTTGCCCACTGATCTGAGTGACCTGATTCAAAGAGGGAGGGAGCGCGCTAGACAGGAGGGCTCCAGCTGCTGTGTAATGTATATCATAAGTAAACGTTTTATACATAAGGGATAGCTCCATGTGAATGTCAACGTTTTATTTCTGAATTTTAACCTTTTTTTCCCCATTTCTTTCTATTATTCCTAATCTGTCATGTCATTATTTAGTACGCTCTAAGAAAAACTGGTTCTTGACCAGTGCTGTGGAGTATTTTAAGTTCTTTGGAAAACCTTTTTCAACCTTAAGAACAATTCTTTTTTGCTGTTTGAGATTCTTTTGGGAACCTGAAGTACGTCACATTTGCAGCACTTTTGCAGCTTTGAAGCTTTTGAACCTTTTTTTTCCTTTCAAGGTTCT
This sequence comes from Larimichthys crocea, assembly GCF_000972845.2. NCBI lineage: Eukaryota > Metazoa > Chordata > Actinopteri > Sciaenidae > Larimichthys > Larimichthys crocea. Next base: position 1,996,807 of record NC_040026.1, read on the forward strand.
TTGTAACACTGATGACCAGTTCTGTATGTGATATGTGACAACATGACCTGTTGCTTTTGATAAATAGGAACAAAGATATGGAGTCATTTTTGTCTCAAAACAGATAGTGATCTACAAATGTTCCTTGATTTGCACACGTGTTTTGCTATTCACAAATACAATTATTTGTAAAATAATTTCACATTAGTAAAAACAAAAAAGACATTTGTAAAACTGAAAATTCTGTTTGTGAAGCGTGATTCTGCATTTGTGGATCACCATTCACACACACGCGTCTCTACTCACACACACGCATCTCTTTCCTCAGTTACGCATTTTTGAGACATTCCTGCCGAGATCTGCACAGATCCACAAACAAATATTCGGGATTTACAAATGGCTGCTCTCCTTACCACTAGGCGGCAGTGTTAGAAATTGTTGTTGTAGTACCATTTCTAATTGTAAAGGGGTAATATTTCTTAGAGAGCAATTAGCAATGTGATGATAATTTATATTTAGGTTATTAATAACTTTTTTAAAGTGATTTACTCACTGTTGCATTCAAAATCAAGGGAACAGTGTGTAGGATTTAGTGGCATCTAGTGGTGTAGTTGTTGATGCAACCGCCTCACCGCACCCTCTGCTTCCCAGCGTTCCTAGCAACAGTGGCCACGGAATGCCCAAAAGAAGCACAAGATATTAGAGCCAGTGTTTCTCTGTGGCTGTTCAACACGGACCTTTGAACATTTTTTAAATTTAAAATTAAATTTTTAATTTTTGCATATACATGCAAAACAAATACTCTGAGGGGATAACAGCTTACATCCAGTCATACATGTTACTGTACTACTGTACTACTAATATAATGCTGTAACACTTTATTACATCAGTTTAAATTATTATTATTATCAATCAAATTATACATCATATATCACTGATGTCTTCCTGTTGAAACCTAATCCATTTTCTGTTTAACACATCTTTCACTCTTAATGGGTCATTTTTTTCCATCATGGATATTGCTCATATTATATCTAACCACTCAATAATTATTTTTGAATAATGAATTTTTTTCGGCAGACACCATCAGGGCCAGACGCTCTCGTAAAATTTTATATATATATTTCATATAACAATTTGCCTTTCAAATGTATGTTATTTTTTAACCTTTGTCAGTGTTAACAGACTCATATTACCTGTACTGTAGCAAGCCACTAGGGGGCAAAAACGAGATTTCGTATTCATGAGGCTGTCAGCTGCTAACGTGGGAAAGGTGATGCCACTGGACGAGGCGGCCAATCACAGTGAACTGATGGTGACATGAAGGCTGCTCTCCATGGTGCTGAAAGCTTGAGCGCCTTTTGGGTGGCTTGTGTATGACACACTGAAGACTTTGGCCATGTATGTGCTCACCATGTTCGGATCAACACACCTGTGAAGTTAGTTAGTAGTAGTGTTGGAGAGGAAATGTCACTTCTCCCATGAACCAAATGTGAGTATTTCCGTCTTGTGATTTTCTTGGTTTTACTTCATATTTATTTGTTGGATCACAGGCTACTTTAATTTGATGTAAAGAGGAACATTTGTCAAAACAAGAGGCCTGACGCTTTTGTGCAAAGCTTGCACTTACTCTGTTATGTTGACTGTTGTTATTGAGACACTGCAATAGTGCGCTATTGTGTGGGGAAATGAAGAAAGGACAATTCTGACAGACATGAAACAATAAACGAGCAATGCGTTTATCGTAATTTTTGATTGGAGACAGGCTTTGGCACAAGCTACTTTTCATTTCACTTAAAGAAAAATGTAGAAATATATTTTGTCCTGTTCACTAGTGCTATTCCTAAATCCAGTAAAATTCTGGGGGATGTGGCCGGCGTGCCGTCAGTTGACGTTCATTGCCCTATGGCATCACCATGAAGAACTGCTTTATGTTCTAACTCAAAACTTTATTTATTATTATTCAGTGCTGTTTTGCAGCCAGCCCCTGATGTGATCAGTGTTCAACAGCACCCCCCTTCTCTACACATAACACCATGTGATGTTTTTTTGGTTGTTGTTGGACTACAGCATGACAGCAGAATGCTGTTTTAGTCATGTTTTGTTGTTGTTGTTGTTGTTGTTGTTGTTGTTGGCACAGTAACCCTTTCAACAGGGCCACATATCATCTGGACAAACTGTATGTCACGCATCTCCGCCCCCACACCTCGACCACATTATGCTGATTTCAAACAAGACAAGACAAACAACTACTTCCAGCGTGAGAGCGTCGCGGCGGTGAGACAATCAAGATCAAAACAGTCATTTTCAAGCTCAGATTTCAAAACAGAAATTTGTGGCGGGTTATTTTACTTTTTCGGCAGACAAACTGAAAGAGATCCAGGCATATGATTTTCTCTGTCACATCACTCCTTTCTACTGTTGAAAAGGTCAGCCGGTGCTGAGGCACTTGAGGCGGCAATTTTCCCATCAGTAGCTGTCAGATGCACCACCCACATCTCTCCAGGATACCTGGGGAGGGGCGGCCTCCTCCTCAGAGCCCACCACCACTGAGACCTGTCAGTCACTGCTGCAGCCTACACACACAGACTGAGCCTGAAAACTCTCTGAAGGAAAGCGTCTGGGAAAATAATGGCAAGCGGCGGGTACATTGTCTTCGTTCCTCTTTTGTTCTTCACACCCTCTGATATAAAGTTTCTGCTGATTCGAGGAACAAACACAACAAGATGTTTTGCTGAGGTTCAGACATGAGTGGGCTTTTGTTGCTAAACAAGGAATTTAGGAAATTATATAATTTGCAGATTTAAGACTGTGGTGGATCATTTCAAACAAAGAGGATTGTAACCAGGTGTTATTTCATCTTCCTCTCTTTTTCATCACCAAGTACAGAGAAAACTCAGCAACACTCCTCAGCTTCACTCCACTGCAATCTTAACACTTCTGTCTGGTTTGGCTCAAGGACCTTACAAAGAGGCAAAGTAAGCCAGAAAAGAACCTCTCTATTTCTTCTGCTGACAATGGCATATATGACAGGGAGTGAGCAAGTAATGTGAACACTTAACAGTCTATGAATATCAAGTACATTGCCACAGCCAGGCTCAAAGGAAGGATTAAATCACATCATTTCACTTCAAGATTTATTGTGACACAACAAAATTAGATCAAATTAGTAAATGTAGGAGAAGAGGAGACAGCACTGATGTTGACTGAATGCTAAGATGGTGATGGCTGAACGATTAGAAGGTTGCTGTGTCATAAATTCCATCAAATAATGAACAAATAATTTCAAAGTTGCCATTGTTTGTTATACATGTACATACACAGTCACTTTATTTAACCAAGAAAAGTACTCTTAAATTAGCTTATAGAGCATAGAGGATACAAAAACATACAATAAACCACTAACTAACATTAAATTAGATCAAATATCCATAACTGCTTATCCTCATCAGGGTGATGGTGGGGCTGGAGCCTATCCCAGAGAGGCAGGGACAAGCCAGCTCATTGCAGGACACATAGAGGCAAACAACCATTCACACTCATATTCACATTTACCACCAATTTCCAGGTTGACCTGTGTATGTCTTCAAATTTAAATAAAGGTGGACTTTGGCTCTCCAGTCCTTTCCGCAGTGCAATGATGCCAAAATATCCCAGACACAGCCATTGCCATCTTGAACTGGTGACATCATTTAGAGTCAGAGCAGCAGTGGTCTGACTTATTCGCCAGCAGGGCTCAGTTGTCAATCATGACGGAAAATCTTTTTATAGCAGCAAATAAAAAAAAAAATCAGAAAAGAATTAACCACAGTTTTGTGAAAAGATCTACCTGAACTGACAGAAGCCATCTTCAAAGTTTGTTTGACTTGTAGTTGCTGTTTTTTTTTTTCAGTACATTATTGAGTTCTGTAATTTTCTACAGTACATCATTGTTACTATAATTTTCAGTAGTACATTATTGGTTACTGTAATAATATATTATGATTATAATGTATCATATATGCTTATATGTGATATTCTACTGTAAATGATGTGTAATTTTCACAGTAACTCTATATTACTGCATTTTTTCGCTGAATACACAGTAGTATACTGTAAAATGTTTTGCAGTAATTTACTGGACACAGACACAGTAAAATACTGTGGATTTCACAGCTGAAATTTACATCTTGCATCTTTGGGAAAAGTTTGTTTGACTAGGCGGAAAGGCGGGGTTTATGATATTTACTGCAGCCAGCCATTAGGGGGGTGATTGAGATGTTTTGGCTTTACTTTTGAGAGGCACCTGGCTGCAGACCTCCACTGTCACGCACCTACCTCCACTGTCAGGCGTAATGACGTTTTTTGGGGGGTGGGGAGGTGGAGAGGACATTTTGAGAGGGTCATTTTCATTTTCAGATGAAAATTACCCTTTTCATTTTCAGATGAAAATGATTTTCAGATGCCTCACTGAGCAGGTTGGTCCGTTGCTGCGTTACTTTAACGCGTCCGCCATATTGGATGTGGCAGATCTGCCCGTAAACTAAAAAAATGAAATGGACTGAACTTCATAAAGCGCCTTTCTACAAAGTTCTTTAAGTTAATGTCTCTTATACACCCATTCACACACACACTAATATATCTGGGAAACAAACAGGCACCAAAAACAACGTATGTAACTTTTAAAGTGATGATTATAAATGTTTACTCCTTATGTAAGCACCAAACCAACGTATGTATTTTTCTAATGCTGAGTGTTCAAATTCACAATTTTATTTTGATATGTATCCCTTGCATTTCCGGGCCTGACAATGGAGGTCTGCAGTTTTATTTTGAAATTTATGTTGTTTATTTCCGGGCCTGACAGCGGAGGGGCCTGGCAGTGGAGGTCTGCAGTTTTATTTTGAAATGTATCCCATTCATTTTCGGGCCTGACAGTGGAGGTGCGTGACAGTGGAGGTAGGTGCCTGACAGTGGAGGTCTGCAGCCATCATCTCTTGTGGTGTCACTTTTTGGGAGCTGTCACGTTGTCCATCTTTATATACAGTCAATGGTTCCAATCTGGGAGAACAGCATACAACCATGAGCAACAGAGGGTTAAAGCACTGTAACAATACAATTGCATAAATATGTAGGAAAAAATATTTCTTTATAAATCATGAATCAATCAATTAATCAATCAATTGGCTGACTCACTTATTGACAGTAAGGGTCAGCTTATCCTGTCATACAGAGCACAGTGATGAGTACAAGCAGTGGACTTTGTAATGAACATCAGTGCTCTATGGAGGCATATTTGTATGTGGTAGAAGTGAGTTTTTTCTTTGCCTCAAACACAAAAGCAAGACTTATTTCTATAATATATATTAGATTATATATTATATAACTCACTGATGTAATAAGATACATCTGCTGTGCATAGTCTGTCTAGATACACTATTGGAAAGATCTTCAGCATGGAAAACATTAGAAAAAGATTTTAGTCATGATTAATGAAAATAACTTAATGCTGTTGGTAGGAGACTGGATGCTAACAGTGGTCCAACCATCCAGCATTCCCTCTTCCCTCCCTGATATTACAGGCATACTTGAAACCATCTCAGGGAACACTTGCTTTCTCTCGAATTTACTTCAGTTGACACCATTGTGACAAATTCAACAATGCTTGTCTTGTTTCGGTGCAAGCTTCAGTTGGTTCAAGCAGTTTACTTTTGTTCAATTTTCACCTGTAAATTTTCCGATGAGGACCAATGTCAGATGGATGCATGGTGTGTTTGAGATGCAGAAGATCCATCGTTGTAATGAATACTTCAGGGAAGGCTCATTCTACAAACATGTCTGCTCAGTATTTCTTATTCGTCATTATCATTCCTGTGACACCATCCTAATCTTTTGTGCAAGCATTTGTGTTGAATTAAATGCAAATATGTCATAACTGGAGATGTTTTGCGCCTGTGTTCTGTCACACTGGTACCAGCTTTGCTACTAACACATCTTCTTTTCTGGATGAGCAACAAGAGGACACCGGTGGTTCGGAAAGTGTAAAGACAGATCGTTTGACCAACAAATGCAAAAACTTGTATCAAAGCAGCCTCTGTCAGAGCTCTTTATTATTTGATATATTACTAATTAACATTAATATGACTCAGCCTGCCTTTGTTTGGTATTTATTCACTTCAAAGTCCTTTTTCATGTCGTGTTTCTAATGTTTTATTCACCCTCTGTACATCCTCCCTCATTTCCTCCATCTCTTTGCATCTGGGTGTTTTGTGTGCGTACTCAGGCCCATCACCATCGCACCGGAGTGAAGCTGACAGTGATCGCATTTATGATCCTCACCTAACTTCATCACGTCTCGCCCACGAGAGCAACACGGCTAATGGAGTGATCTAGCAGGCGGAGGGAGGGGAGGGACGGACTGCGGGCCACTCATGGGAAAATGGACGGATGCATAAATAAAAACTGAGTTGAAGGCATCTGCCCACATGCAATCACAACACTCTCTGAATGTCGTGACACTGAAGTGATTTTCAAAAAGGAAGGGTCGGAGGGGAGCAGCAGCAGTGCGCTGCTTTTGGAACAATAACTAATTGAAAATTCTCACGAGCAGTAATTTGAGCATGCTTTAATGAATACAGAGAACACACAGGTGTAGAGAACACACAGACATGGAAAGTGTTCATAACAACCTGACATTTTTTAAAGGCACAGTTATCTTGCACCACAAAGGAGGTGATTCTGGGTGACCTTAATAATTGCCACGTCATTTCAAAACTGTCCTGATTTACAGTTTTTGGGGTTTCTCTCATGATAAATTATGTATTACAGTCTCAGAAGCTAGAATTTAGACCATGTTTTTCCATTTATACTTATATCCATTTTTTTTTTTAAATACTAATTTGTTCACTTTGTCTAACTATGAATTATTTTCCATTAGTATGCTGTTGGAAATGGGTGATTTATGCAGCACAATTTTTCTGCAGATGTCGCAATCTGGCCAATATTTAGTATGCTTTTTTTATGCCAAAAAAAAAAAAAAAAAAAAAAAAAAGCTTGTTTGAAATTTTGAGAAAACCTAATGTATTTTCAGGGTCACTGAAGAAACTCCTGCCTATCGTTTGTATCCAAACCCCTAGATGACTCTCAAAGTGAAAATCAAATCAATCAATTCATGTTCATTAGTGATCGAGCCTTTTGTATTACTATGGAACCCTTCACTGTCAGGTCTTCCTTCAATCTGTCACCACTTTAAAAGTCTGTCTTTGGATCCATCTGTTAACAGCTGAGGCCGCCTTAATTATTAATATAGCCACATGATTTCTTTGTTAAGTCTGTGGCACTTTATGTATTTATGATTATAGTACTTTAATTGTCTTTGCACTTCAGCCTAAACTCTTTTTAAAGCAACATAGCATTCTGGTATATGAAGTACACTTTTATGACACTACCACCACGTCACACACTACCAATTAGTTCACTGGTTTTGGTGAAACAGGTTCCCTCTGATGTCGTCCTTCTGCTCTGCCTCAACTTTCTGTGATTTACAGTTTCAGTGAAGTGAAAGTAAACTGCTGCCAACTGTAGCTGCTGTTAGCTAAGGTTAGACCAGTTTGTCAGCCTGGCTGCCCAGACGGTACATTCCAGGGGTTGCTGATGTCCACAGATGTTTTGGAGAGAGTAAACGGGCAAGAAGAGTAAATCTCGGACTGACTTTTAGTCGTTGGTGAGAGCTTTGTGAAATAAAAGGCTGAAACACAGACATTGTATCTTATACAAAAAGGTGTAATTTTCTTCTTGAAAAGGCTGAAAGACAGTCTCAATAATATAAACATCTACTTGTTTGAATAAAAGATTGACTAAGTGAAATTACCTTGCACAGTGCCCAGATTTTCACCCTTCACATTTAGTTTCTGAGTGAACAAGTAAAATAGACAGGTGGCTTTCATATTTAAAGACCACATGTCAGAAGGCCAGACTATAGATGAGCATTCTGAATGATGCAGATGTTTTTTTGACATGGGATCACGCAGGGGAACGCACACACACATATATAGATATACACACGCACAACCACAAAAACACACACAAAGGTAGACATACATTACAGTCCTCGTTTCCTGGAGGTACTCGCTGGGGTTTATGTCCTCACCACAACAGTGTTTTATCTTGTCAGGATGCATCTCCTCTAGCTGCTGAATATAGTTACTCTGTTATAGGTGCTGACAGACTCTGCAGAGGAAAGCCGGGTCTGTGGTTTGTTTGTGTGTGTTTGTGTGCACACATGCCGAGTTGAATAAAATTCATCACAGCTCTTCCGCTCCTACCAATCTCAGAGTATACTCCTAAAATGAACATCTGCCACATTATAAAGCTGTTTTACCAGAGGGGGTGTGTGTGTGTGTGTGTGTGTGTGTGTGTGTGTGTGTGTGTGTGTGTTGTTGTTGTTGCAATGTTCACAAAGAAACCATGTCCTTCAGACCAACCTGACAGGGTGTCCTGTGTGAGATGGTGGTGGTGGGGGTGTTGTCCTGCACAACTAGAAGGGGAGGGTGAGGCAGGTCGGTTGCAATTGGGAACTTTAAAACTTGTTTTATGACGTGAAGACTTATATGCAATCTTAATAATCCATCCATTATGGTGCAAATGTGCCACAAGTCACTTTTTTTTTAAGCTGACTATAAATTTTACCTTGGTTTGCTCGATTTAGCCTTGGTGACAGTTGCACTAACTCCCAACTTCTTCCATTAACTCTGTAGCTGCTGCACAACATGTAGAGAAAAAAATCTCAGTTGGCATGTGAAGCTGATGAAAGATCTTTGCTCTCGAGACCTGTGACACATACATTATTTCCATGAACTCTCCCTATGACTCCAATAATCTTCAAAAAGCAGTCGAGTTGAAAGACGAGTGAGCCGGCAGTCAACTAAATGTGGGCAAAAAAACGCTGGAATGAATATTTTTCTCAGGGCCATGGCAGTCAGTATCTATGAAATTACACTCTGCATCTATTGAATAAAACTATTTTTCAATCTGGCTTCACACTCAAGGGTATCCTTGTCTTGTACTTGCCATTAAAAAGCAGCAATGATAAGACAATTAGCAGGCTAATTTCAATTAGTGAGTCTTAATAAGTCATTAAGAGCTGTCTATCCCTAATGATCACTGAAGGCGAGAAAACGAAGCAATGTAAATGCCACTATAGAGTGTTGGAATTCAAGCCCAGGTATTACACACTCTGCTTGATAATTAATGAGAGCTGAGGTGATTATAGAACATGACACTCAATTGCAATGCAGAAGTGCCCCAAAATTGATTTGTTAATAGGGTACGGCCCCTTCTCTTCCTGCCTGGGAGACCAGTTCCTTAATGTTCAGCCAATGGTAATCTGGTAATCATCTCTCTCCGCTGCAACTCCTCCAGCGCCTCCATGGAGTCTACACATTCAACATAATTGAATATCGATTTGTTTGTCTCATTTTTTTTTCTTTTTTCTTCTTCTTACTCTAACATCTCAAAAATGTAATTAGACATGTACTGTATGTCCAATTCAGAGCCAAATACCTAAGAGGGCTCATCGCAGTCTGAAGCCCTCAAGGCTGATTTGATTCTGACATCATGGTGGGTGCTCATAAACACATGAGCATAAATCACACTTTACCTACTGGAGCATAACAGCAGGCATTTAATGGGGCCTGTTGACACGGATGCCATTTCCTTTCATGTGCCTGTGAGTAATCGGTGGAGAGAGGGAACCATTTCATAAAATGGAACTGTTATGGTACTGTAATTAACTGTTATATGTTGTTATGTTTATTTTTCACATGTTGAATTGAACTGTAAATTAACTATATTTCCCATTGTGGTGGCTGCAGCGTTGCTTAAAACTACAACATGGATTTAACAGTTGGTGCAATTAAAGCTACAATATTTCACTGTCATTTAACGCCTTACTTAAATATATATGGAAAACCTTATGAAAAGCTAAATTTAACTTTAATTGAAATATTGCCAGGCAGTATGGTCCAATGTTGATCCATTACATAGACTGCTAGAGGCTCCATTAAGAAAAGAGTATGTGAATATATTATTCAATGGATAACAACAAAATGTGGTACAGATGTTCATGGTTCCCAGATGATGAACCTTTAGAAATTCAGTACCGCTAGATGCTGATCTAGAACACAGGCACCTCAGACCAAATGAATGGGCACTACGAATGGCCAGACCCCATTGTCAAAACCAGTAACCAGTTCAGCAGGCAGATAATTGTAACACACTTCAAACTGGACAGAAACTAAATACATCTCACCAAAACGTGTTATTCTTGTTAACTGTCAGTCTTTCCAACAATGTCTAAATAAACTTGATTTACTGTAGCAGGTGAAAAAACCTCAGGAAGAGCCACAGAGGAGGGATCCCTCTCCCAGGACGGACAGACTTGCAATGGATGTCACGTGTACAGGACAAATCAACACAAACATATTGTACAATTACAATGACTGATAAAATGACAATGAATCACAATGAATGATAAAATGACAATGAATCACAATACAACAATAAACCAATGCAACCAGATATTCGGTTTAACAAGTGAGAAATATGGCTGCGTCAAATTAGCCAAGAAATCCTAGATGAATCGGTTGTAGAGTCCTGGATTCCCTCCAACAAATGATGTTGATTCAGACAGACTTTTTTTGGTCCATGTCTATAAATAAATACATTGACATGTGATTTTGTTGTTCTTTTTTTTTTTTTTTTTGCCAGTGCCATAAAGCAACAATGCTTAGGGATATGTGGTCTTTTACATATTTGTTAAAGACGTTTATTACAGACCGATTCGTATCAAATTGGTCTGTAATAAACGTATATCGTTTCTGAATCGTATCGTAACCTGTGTATCTAGATGCGTATCAAATCGTTTATCACAGAGAAATGTACAACTCACTGAATGTAAATGTGTGCTGCTAACTATAGCTTACGAGTTTTGCTAGGAACCATATTGAATGATAGCTTCAATCTCTTGAGTTGGGTTCATCATGATTTATCAGTATACCTTTAAACTTAATTTGGCTTTATAAGTGTCAGCTTTGTTGTTGGTGCACAAAGACTTTCCTCCATTTATTGTGTCACAGTATAAATGCAGAGAATAACTGACTGATCTTGACATTTATAGTCTAATTTTCAGCTGTAAAATGTGCTTCAGTTTTCTGGATTTAGCTGCTTGTTCAGCAAGCTACAGTATTTCATTCAAGTACAGTCTGAAATTAAGTAATTTGACAGGTTTCTCAGTTTGTGGCAGATAAAAAAACAAACAAAAATGGAATTTAATGGAAGTGGGACTTTGGGGATATTAAGTGTTCTAACAAAGAATCAGCTATTTAACGTTGACAGAAAGTAGCAGGATATCAAATCTCCCCTAAGCCCAAAACTGCTGTAGTGTAGAATGGTTCTTCTTTCAGTTAGCGACACTGAACACATCACAAATCACAACACATCATCTCAGGTACATTCACTAACTCAATAATCTCTCTCCTTTCGAAGGTGATTTACAAACAGCTCCAATTGGCAACTGATGATGCTTTCAGTCGATGCTGATGGTTTTAGCCTTTTGTCAGGATCCATGTCCCCATTAGTGTTTTTGATAGCATCCAAAAACAGAACTTTACATGATGATGGAAATAATGGCTCACCGCAAGTTTTAAATGGCTTTACGTATAATGGAACCAATTAGAGTGCAGGTTGGACGTGCGCTGTGCTAACAGTGCCAGAGACATTTACCAAACATCATCTGCATCAGGGTCTCATCACAGTGCTTTAAAGCCACTCACATTAGTCTTTCATTACTCACCATGCTGCCAGGAAAGGAAAGGTTTTTGTATGCACTCTGTAGCCATAACAACTGGAAATACTGTGAATTGACTTTCTGTAAGAAGAAATATAATCATGTTAAGTGACATTTTTAATGCATCTGTTTCGGGGGTTCTTGACTTTTGGGAAGTGGTTTCAGATGCACTAGACCACAGACCCCCAAGCTAAGAATATTTTGTCTTAAGAACATCCCTCTGAGTGGTTTGTTATTTGCAAGTAAGAAACAATTTCCAATAAAAATATCATAAGAGTTCAAAAAGTTTATATAGCTTTGCTTGTCATCATACGTCACTTTGAACATCCATGACTTAAAGGATTTTTAGGTTTCCCAATTATTCAAATTGATATGAGAGTTCAAATTATCTGACAAGTTATCTGTTATAAACAATCGCCATTTTTCATCACACCTATTAATTTGATTTATTGATTTTACAAAAATATTGGTTATAGTGTAGCTTTAAATTTAATATGGCTTTTAGGTGCATATCAGCTCTAGCTTCTGTGTTTTGCATGGTGCAAGTGCAAATTTAATCATCTCTTATCTCCATTCTTTGTGTCATGATGAAAATGCAAAGAATAAAATACGTCGTGCACCATCTTAAAAGTTATTTTAATTTGCCTCAGAGTCTGCAGCTCCCCCGAGGCAACGGCTGTGGCTGTCACCGAATAAATCTAAATTTTTCACTGGAGCAAAAAACACACAGAGTGGATTTGATTATGCATGCAAAGAGTAAATACATTTGGAGAAAAGGCGTGAGAAGTGGCCTGGCGATGTCGCACTTGTCATTTTGTCATTTACGCTCATGTTTGGAGAAAGCTCCTCTCTCATTGTATCCACAGACGAATAACAGAATCAGTCATAACATACAGAGTGTGATATTTTTATGTATCATAAAATAAACATAAGCACATTCCAAGTGTGTGCATTGAATGAACTGTTTATGAGATGTTAAGCCTATTTTATAAACAGCAACAAGTCGGACAAATTTAATATCCAGAGCAGAAAATCAGACATCATGGTGGCAATCTGACCGCTGGAGGACTGTAATCAACTAATTATGCCAATTGCAGGACACAATTAGAGAAAAAAATAATAATAACACATAATAGAAAATATGTTCAGCTCTTATAAACGCTGTCAGTGAATAATTACTGCTGTTGGATATAAATGAGTTGTCTCCTGGTTAATTCAGTGCACAGGAAAACGGGTGAGAAATTGTTTTGACAAGGCGGATAAGAAAGAAAAAAAAAGCAATTACGACAAATAGATTGCTGTAAGGGTAGAAACGGCATGTGGCCGGGCAAAAAGCAGGGCGTCCATGTGGAAAGACGGAGGAAGGCGAGTGCAGTGAGCTGACTTTGTCGTCTGGTTAAATTTAGATTTTTTTTTTGGAAGCAGCAGAGCTGCTATACGGAACATGCGAGCCAGTGTGACAGGCGCGAAATCTTTTCTGCCTTAATCCCCAAGCTGACACTATTGATATCTGCATGAAAGAAGCTGTTATACAAGCCTTGAGAGCTTCAGCCATACAAGCTAAGCACCGTGTCCTTTCCAGTAGCCTGTAAGTATTTGTAAGTGTATCATTTTGACCAAAGTAAATAGAAAAGCAAGATGGGAATTTTGTTGAATAAACCACGGTAATCAGCATCATCCTTTTGAGACGTAATATCTTGTTTAAAAAGAAGCGCTCCACTTCAGTGGTTCTCAAACTTTTGTACCTCCTTGTATCTTTGTAGCAAAGCTGGCCCTGTTCAGCTACAAACCATTAATAAGCGGTGTTGCCAACTCCTCAGTAAGGAAAGTAGCTATTGTCTGTCCTAAAAGTTATGAAATGACGTGATGCGCATGCATTTATAATGGACGCTGTAGGAGAGAGGAATAACGCAGTGACAAGCGAGCAAAAAGACACCTTAATATGTTATATATGAACTTCAAATGAGCTTTCTTCTTTTGACTTTATATATATATATTAGATGAAGACATCAACCCCGGCTTTGCACATGCCTGATTTAATCGCAGTTTGTTTCGCAAGTCATTCTCAGTGAGTCCATCCAGCTCGACACACTGGGTTCAACAAATTCAGATCAAACTGTCAAACAAGGCAGTGTTGATCAAATATGAATCCAAATTCTGTTCCTGCATTCACTATTTCTCTCCTCGTATGTGACCAGGCAGGACCACGTTTTTTTCATGCTTGGATAAGATCAAGCTCATTGAGTTAGAGTTGGACATTTCCATCAAAATCACACATCTGTTGCCAAAAAGCCAAGGTGGTGACAGGCAAAACCCAATCAATGTCAATGGGTGGTGTGACCAAAGCTTTTTAATGAAAGTTCCTTTTTTTTAACCTGTTTGATGTTGGATTCAGGGATCACCACAAGCTACCTCAATAAAACAATGGGACTGTTTACCTTCTCCAGGTGTAAGGACTCGGTGAATCTGAATCTTTGCAGCTGGAGGATCAGTACGCTGACAGCAAAGAATTGGAGGGAAGATGGTCAGATCACAGCTAGACAGAGGAAGACAGGAGGATGGAAAGTGCACTGTGGTGATGGATTACTCACTTTGGCAGAGCATCTGGAAGGCGATGTGAGCATTAACCAGGCAGCGGTAACTGATGCTTATATTCATTCAGCACACAGCTGAGGAATTCATGGGTGTCCTGCACAGAAACAGGCAGAACAATGAGTTTCAGAAGGTGGTAATATGGCGATATTGGTATTGACAAGTCTTCTTTCTCAGGCTGCAGGTCAGTTGGCGCTGAGGCTGGAGGGTCAGGGGAGGATGAAGCAGTTTCTCCACCCTCAGACTCCTCGATGGTGACAAGAAGAATTGTCGACCTTCTTGACCTTCTTAGTATGTTGGTGTTGACTTCAGGAAGATTAGCTGATTGCCATGATTTAACAAACACAGTGTGAGGCACATTTGGGCTTATGTGGAGAAATACAGAAGTTCAGTGTATCTTTATTATCCCCAGGGGCCATTTTGTGGTTCTGCAACATAACGCTACAAACGATAAATAAACATAAATTACTGAAACGTAAGTAACAAACAACCAGAACCATGAACTGTCACTGAAAACTTGGTGGTCCAGTGTAAACACCAACACTTTGTTTTCCTCCCCCGCTCTGTTCACAAGAGTTTAGTTCCAACAAGAAACTCTGTAAATCTCAGACAGTTGAGGCAGAGAAGGAGGAGTGCAACCAAAAAACATTCTGTCGATATAATGTAATCCAGTTTTACCAATATCAGTGAAATATTGAGATATTAAGTCACTGTAGCATCAAAATGAGAGTGAAACTGTTATTTTAAAGTTATTGAAAAGTTACATAATGCCACAGTGAGTAATAACATTCTGTGGGATCACATAAAAGACCACAAATGGCTTGTAAAAATTGTAACCCATGCTAAATGCTTTGACCCAGGACGTAGCATCATGCTTGATATTTTCCTATATTGGTTTTCTCTGTGGCTTTCAGATCTTTCTGTCTGATCTCACTGAATGATGCACAAGGCTCTACCCCTCCCCCCACCCCTCCAGCTCCAATCTGTTCTCCAACACTAGGCTGGTACATATAGTACAGTCCTCAACATTGCTTCATAAATTCATAACAAACATCCACCCTGTCAGTCACTGAATTGTAAAGTATTCATCTGAACATGGAACATCTCGCCATGTTGACATGTGTGAAGGAAGTGTAAATATGCTGCTACATCCGTTCCTGGCCCTGTTGGCAGGCACAGTGGCAGGCCGGGCTCTAGTTTCGGCCAATTAACACCAGCAGAAGTCCAGAGCAGTTTCATGTTGTGATCGCGGGCCATGAATTGTTAAACAGCCTCAGTGCTTTCACGATCTAAGCAAGCTGACAAATGCAACTACTGCATCTGCCAGACGTGCACTAATTTGACCGTCTGCAATCAGGGGGGAGCTCATATTATTACCATATCGATCCGAGTAAGGAGAGAAATGAGCACTCATGCCTGTCTCGGTCAGGCTCCATTGGCTGGTCTAATGTGGGAAGAGTGATGGCAGCAGAGAAAACTGAGGAGGACACTGATGAGACTCATTTGGATGTGATTCCACGTTAGGCGTTATCAGTGACTGTACTGTACTGTGACCAATGTCAGCAAATGTTCTACCTTTTTTTTGCTTAAAGGTTTGATGTGGAAGAAAAGGACCTGAACTACATTGTTTATCATCATATGAAGCACTTATATTTAGTGCTACAAAAGACAACAGAAAAACACCAAAGGTTTCTAAATGTTTTTGAAGCATCAGCGGGTTGGCAACAGAATTCAATTTCCGAACGTGGGTGGGACATTTGAGTCAGGGTGAATGCTTGAGGTAAAATTAACATCCAAAGACGATAAAGGTTGAAAGGAATTTAAACATTTGATTTATTTATTTATATTATATTATTATATTACATTACATTGCATTTAGCAGACGCTTTTATCCAAAGCGACTTACAGAGGAGGACATAAGCTGAGAAAGGTGTAAAGGAGCACAGAGTAGTTGTTAGTTTTGTTAGTTTTGTTAGGCAGGCTCTTATAGTTTTTGTCTGTCGATATAAATGTATTTCTAAGGTATATACACCAATCATCTATAACATTATGAACACTGATTATCATGGCATCTGTCAGTGGGGATATATAAGACAACAAGTGAACATTTTATGTGTTAGAAGCAGGAAAAACAGGTAAGCAGCTTGATAAGAACCAAACTGTGGTGGCTAGAAAACTGGGTCTCTAGAACTGTAGCTTCTACTCTGTTCCTGGTCATCTGTCAAAACTGATCTAAGGAATGAAAAGGTGACAGGGTCATTGGGGGCTAAGGTTCACTGAAGTTTGTGGGGATGAAGGCTGCCACTTCCAATCCAAAAAGCGAGCTAGTCAAAAAGCCTTGTGATAGCCGCAGACCAGACAGGGTGCCCATACTGACCCCTGTTCACTACCCAAAGTGCCAACAATGGGCAAGTAAACTGTGAACTGGACCACAGAGCAATGGAAGAAGGATCCTTTTGCCCGGCATTCCCAGCTCCCAGCAGCAGCAGCAGCAGCAGCAGCAGCAACGGTAACTCAAAAAGAACAGAGATTAGAAAACTATACTAAATGAAGACTGTACAAAAGCTAACTAAATGTGCACGTTTCAAATAGAAAACCAATGTGCTGTCAAACAATAAAGTGTGTTATATGAAACAGAAAATCCCTGTGTGATTTATTTCAATACTAAATGTTAAGCCAATGTAGACTAATAACTTCATTAAATGTATAACGTGTATAAACAAAATACAACAAAACTTAACTATAGAAACAAATGTGTGAAGCTTACCGACATCTATGGTTGTGTGGCCACAGCAGTGGCCATCACAGTTCCACAGAAGAGGAACATATACAGTACCACCTGCCTAAGCACTGTTGCGGACCATGTACACCCTTTCTTGGGAATGGTATTCCCGATGGAAGTTCAGGATAATCCACTAATAATTATAATAATAATATTATATTATAAGTAATTGACAAACAAGTAAAATCTACGGAGGACTCACTTTGCAACTTGCAGGAGGATCTGCTACTAACGTCTTGGTGCCAGAGGTCTTGTGGAATCCATGCCTCGATGGTTCAGGGCTGTCATGGCAGCTGTAGTGTGTGTGTGTGTGTGTATATATAAGATGAGAGTGTGTGTAGATATGTGTATATGTGTACGTGTGTGGGGCTGTGACAGGTAGTACTGATATTATGTTCCTTAACGTTTATTTTTATGTCCCCTTAAGACCTTTGAGCTCATGTAATTAAAAAGGATATACATATACTATACTATATACTATATATATATGCATTATATATATCATTGTAATAAATGTATTCTCAAGTGATTTGAAAAGTTTGTTACAGCAGCAATAATTAAATCCATCCATTTCCTGTAACCACTTCTCCTCATCAGGGTTGTAGCTGACACTGGGCAAGAGGCAGAGTACATCCTGGACTGTCCACAGCAATTACAGTTTCCCTGTGCATGTGATCCAAGCAGTATGAGAACATGAGGCATCATTTCAGGTTACTTTCAGCCCTCCTGAGCATGCACACACAGTGGGAGTGGACATTCCACTTGCCTTTCCTTCAGTACGCTTTATAATTATTTAAACCCATACAGTTCACTGATTTCATTTAAAAACACCTCTTCTCTTCTGCTGTTATCTTTTTCCAAATTACTTCAAGTGTTTAAGAACTTTTTTTTTCCTCACCTCAGGTATTTGATCATTGCTGAACCTCTCAGTGCCGGAATGTTCATGAAAGAATGCAGCAGCAGTTAAAGTGTAAATCAAACACAAGTGCAAGTGTTTTGTCTGACAACAAAAGGGAAGACAAACACGTGTATACATGCCATGGACTGGAGGTCAGAATACGAGGTCGAGTCTCTCATGTCAAGCAAATTATGTCTTCAGCAGTTTTTACACGGTGGATAACAAATCGAATCGAATCAACTTCACTGAAGAAACAAACATTTGTGTTCTTCTATTGTCAGAAAATATTCATTAACCGGCTACAATGGGATGTACAACCTTCAACTTTGCCATCAAATCAGGCTGTCCAGAAATAAGGATTCTAAAAATCACATAAGCCATCGACCAGTTATTTGATGAAGAGCCGCACAGCGTAATCAGAGCTGCAGAATGCTTCGTCCGCCGAGACTTGTGCTGGATTTTAAAAGGGGAACCTGAGTGCTTTGCTGGTAGCTTTGACATCAAATATTTTAAATTCTTATGTCCTTGTCCTTTATCAGTGTCAGAGCCAAAATAACCACAGCTTCCCAAAAGACAAATTCTTCATTTAAAGCCATTTTACACAAATACAATATCAAGAGATGATACCAGGCATAAGGTGCACTGCAAGTACTTCCAAACTGTTGAGTACTTAAAAATGCAATATGCACAATGGTTAGCAGTTTACTGGTGAAATGCTAAAGGAAAAGGCTAGATAGAGAAATGTACAGCCAATTGCTGCAGATTTGAGCTTTTTACAGTGTATCTAGGCTTTTTACAGTGTTCTCATAGATATTCATGGCAGAGGCGTGGGGCATTAGCCTGACACAAGCTGTTATCAAGTCCCAACATGCTAGTCATAATGGTCCATCAAGCGGATCCGGGAAAATAATGCATATTAATTTATAATTCATACATCATAGAAACTGCCACACATGGTATGCAAATCTGAAAGGAAAACAGTCGGAATGTAAAGAAGGCTGGACATTTTACATACATGTCCTTCCTAAGAATCAGCATGGATTAGATATGTAGGATCAGCCTGGTTTCTTTACATTATACATCTTGTTTGATCGTGTAATTGACTCTGTGTTCCATGTCTGTACTGATTACATACAGTTTTAAATACTTGTAGTGGCATATCATTTATTGGATATTAGTAGAGAAAACATGAGAAAATATACAATAAGTGTGTAAACATTGATTTTGTGCCACTGTCAATTAAACATCACAACACAAAATGGTTCTCCAAGTACTGGGTCCAGAATTTACGTATGTTTTGAGTATGTAATTTGGGTGTAGCAAAAATTCAAACCAGGAATTTTCTTTCTTCTTTTTCTTTTTTCTTCTTCTTCTTTCGTCACTGTTCCAGACTGAGGCACAAACATACTGATTGGCTGGACTGGATGTCAACCAGATGCATCAGAATCACTGTACAGGAGAAATGTTCTAAAACTTGGCCAAACCTCAACCTCAGTAGATTTAGTTTTTGATTATAAATGGTAAATTGACTGTACTTTCAGTATCTTGCCCAAGGACATCAAACCACCAATCGTCTGATTAGTGGACGACCCGCTCCACCTCCTGTGGCCCAGCCACGCAGACAGTTCAGAGTAATTACAATTATTCAGTCTTAACTTAACTAGTAATGCGAGTCTTCCTTATCTGACAGCATGTTAGCTCAAATAACCCCCTATGATAACATTAGCTGAGACATTACACATCTGAGGGAAGAGAACTGCTAGAAGACGTTCTATCAATGATCAGTCAATATCAATTATTTGCATGAATGGTAAATATGTTAAATGAAGCATAGTGTTTTGGCTGATTGGCATCAGCTGTTTCCCAGGGCTCATTCACAGCTGCATAGCTGGACAACTACTGGCTGAATTCTTTTTTTGTTTTTTTTTATGGGAGATGGGACTGCCAACGTAGTCTTCTGTGTGAAAGTTCTGTGTTTGACCCACAAAGACATCAAAACCACTTCTACTTGTTTGCTTTTCATACTATGTCATACTAGTCGTTTATTTCGACCATGATCTTTTTGAAAACCTAACCAAGTACATTAAATACACATTTTTGTTGTTATGTTGTGAGACATCCCTTTATTACAGCAGACATTTTAACGTCCTAAAAGACAGTTATACGCTGTTTAACGCTGATATCGACCCACTATGACATTTTTGATAGTAAACTCATATTTTGTAGAAAATTTCATCGTGGCTGGAAACTCCAGACAAGCCTGGGATGTTTCTCCATGTTACCCGGCGCACATTAACCATAACAATCCATAAAGTAACTCACCTGCTCTAAATGCTTTTGGCCTGCTCTTCTCCACTAACTGCAGGAATCATACTGTACTCCACCTGGCTGCCTGCCTCCTAATGAGAATCCAATACGAGAGGTCGATACAGTGATGGTCCTCTCTGGCTCTCTGATTCTCTAAGAAGTGTACAGTATACAGAGGAGGCAGATTCGCTATTAAACAATTAGAAAGCAATGATAAAGAGTGTGTGTATGTGGGGAGGTATCCTTGTGCACATTGTTTTGTGTGAAATCCCTTCAGGGAATTATAATTCTAAAAGCTTTATAAGCTGCACAATGCTCATGTTTCATCCAGAGAGAGCAGCGTAGCTCCTTCTAACCTAGCTTTGTTGGAAAACCCCTCTTTTACGGATGCACAGATAACATCCTCACTCCGCTGAATTTACGTCTCTTAACAGCATTAATCTCCGAACAGCCATTGATGATCTTTTAATTTGCTCCAGCCTTTTCTACCCGTCCTTCCCTTTGCTCCTCAGCACATAGAGACATTAAAACACATTAAACGCTCAGCTCCTGCCATGCGAATTCATTATCATGTCAAAAGTGTGTTATTTCACTATTTCTGAGCTGTCAAGTTGAGTCCTCGTTGTGTAGAAGGCTTGCATAGTAAGAGCGAAGCCACATGAGATCTGTGTTGCTTAGCATTATGCCAAAACATTTCAACATATTTTGTGTCTCCTTAAAAAGTAGAACAGGAATCTTAAAGCTGCAGTCTTTCACTATTATTTCTTAGCAAATGAGTCTGGAGGATAAGTGGGGCTTATTTTAACATGGCATGAAAGAGTAATCCTGATTTTCTTTGTATCTACTCTGTTTTGAAGGGGAGTGGGCAGCCTTTTGTTTTACGTCTGCACAAAGTCAAGACAAGAAGAGGAGACGGCCAAAACACATGCTTAGTTAGTCTGTCCTGTGGCCAGCCAAGACTGCTTTAATTGTAACATTTCTGCATCATCCACGCTGATATAAAGGACTAAAAACAAGGCTGAGACAGGCGGAGTGTTGAATGAGGACTTGCTTGTGGGTGGAGAAAATGTTTCCTTTTTTAAAAATTGTTTAAACGGTATTGGCACTCAAAACTGGAAACGAAGCACATAATCACGCTGCCTCATCTGATGAGTCAGGAGCCTGAAAACTGTGGCAAATGCATGCTGTTGAAATCATCCCTTAAGGAATTTCAAGCACTGATGATATCAGTCCTGCCTCAAGAGCCGGTCAGCCAGAACGTGGCACACTTAAGTTCATCCTTGAGAAATCTGTGGAGCTGAAAGTTTGGTGACACAGAGTATGTGCAGGGCGATAAAGGAGAAGATGGAAGTGTCATGAAGTGCTGCCCGCTTCTTTCGGCAGCCATGTTAGTCAAGCCAGCTGTTCTGACTCTGATGCGTTCATGATCTGCAACAATAGTTTAGATTTTTTCCACGAGCCTCGAGAGAATCTGGCAAGTAATTTGAGTATAAATTAAATAAATCGAATATATAAATATCCATTTTATTCTTTCCATTCCTATTTTTCGATAAATTCATAGAATGAAATATTAAACTCAGTCCATCACTATATTTATTAGAAATAGTATCTATTTATGAATGCGTTTTAAATTCACCTTCATATTTCACATGTGAGAGAGACAAGCAGCCACATGGACACCTCACCTGTTTGGTCTGGTTTTAAACAAACGTTGGTGTGTTCGCCCGGTTCATTCAGGCTGGTGTGACAGCTGTCAATCAAACCTTGGTGCACGCCAAACAACCAAACCAAGATTGTCTCAGTCTGTTTTCAAGTGGATTCTGGTGCAGTTTGTTTGTGGTGTGAAAGGATTTTATGACAGCAGATATGTGACTTTAGCAGGATTTCAAAAGATAAACCTGTAATAAATTCATCTACAAATTATGAAATCTGTCCTCATGAGCCATGTATATATTTGGTCACATGTATGCAGCTCTGTCAGTTCATGGAGTTTATTAAAAAGTGTGTGACAGCAAATCCCACAGTAATGTGCCTTGAATCTTTATCGTCTCTATCTGTCATCATAACATCTAATACTAATACTAATAATGCTTATTAGTTATTTCTCCATTTCAAGTCATCCAAGATTGACTTTGCTCTTGTGAGAGTTTCACTGAACTTAAGGTCATTTACTTATCTAAACGGTGCCATTAAATTCCAGTGTGACTCTAAGACTGAATGCAAAGGGGCAATTAGAGGTGACTTGCATGACTTAAAGATGCATCAAAGCAAGCTGAAAATGCTTCAACGTGAGTTAACTGCAGTTTATACATTTGCTGTTTGGGCGGATGAACATGGACACACCTGCAGAAAAATTTGTGCCAATGACGCACAGACTTTAGAAACCACACCCAGCACAGCGGCACCCAATTTCTACCTGAAAAGATGTTTAATCAGGCAGGATGAGTGCAAACACCTGGGACAGTGCAAGATATTTATCATCTAAGCGTGTCAGTTTGACCATGTAACCTGTATCCAAACAAATGTAAATGCAAATCTGTTTTTGTTGAACTATCAACCAGCTCACGTAACTGAATTCCAGAAAATGCATGTAGGCTTTCCTTTATGGAGGAATGCCTGCAGGTTTAGTGGGATGAGTCCTTGTCCATTCATAAATATTTAAACAAATCCATATATAAATAAACACAACCTTCTTTGGGACATGTTGTCTAAAGTAAATCACCATGACTACCACATCATCTGGTTCTGGTTCTGGTTGTATGATTTTCTAGGTACAGCAGGTGAGCGATCAGTTGGAGCGCTACTTTGGTGCAGGAGAAAAATCTCAGCAACTATTACAAGACGTTGGGGTGCAGAAATAAAGAGTCCTGATCTCCCACACATGTATTTTTATAATTCAGTTTCTGCTTAGGTTGAAGTTGGGTGGAGTCATGCAGGGGAGATCACCAAACTTTATGAAACAAAGAGAATAATAAAGGTTTAACTTAACCTCTCATGCCTTTTATTCATTATTTAGCCGGTGGAATATCTTAACATTTTCTTGATGGATTGGCATATAATTTGGTACACTGTTCCATGAGGATTTTATTTGTTTTTTTTTGGTGATCCCCTGACCTTCCCCCTTCAACCACCATGAGCTTGACATTTGTGGTTTTGAGTGAAATGTCTCAACAGTAGCATGAAGGTTGCAGGCATTTCCATACCTCACAGGCTGAACTTTGGTGATTCTTCTGGTGCCATCACCGGGTCAAAATTTGTACTTTTAGCTCAAAGATGTACAGCTGTGCTCTACCTATAAATACAACTTCACAAGAGCTGCCAGTGTCCCTGAAGACTCTGAGTCATCTCGTTACTTAAATGTTGTCAGCTTAATCCATGGATCCTTTTTTTGGAACCTGTAAAAGCACATCCTGTTAAACACAGCATAGTCAGGGTTTCAGTGGATAGATGACTGTATTTATACTGCAATGCACTATTTTGCCAGTGTGTTTTCTTTACAGTATTGAGCCATTAAACAGATGTTTCTTCACGTGCCCCTGCAACTTTTTAAATATTAAAATTCCACCTTGTGTGTTTCATTAGATGCAGGAACAGCTGGGTCTGTAGCCACGATGAGCCAATGCCTGGCAGGTCGTGTAAAGTCTGCTGGACGGCAAAATGTGCAATCTGTGTCAAGTTTGCAAATCATTTTTGACAATGTTTAAAATGCAGAGACGTTCAGATCTCTCTCCAGATTCCCTTCTAGTTAAAGTGGCAGATATTGCTTTACAAGGCTTCTTTTTTCAGGGCATAACTGTGTTTCTGACAGCCGAGAGTTTTTGAAGCTGCATGCCAGGTCAGGTATTCAAACAGCAGGTTTAAGCATTTCTTTTTTTATCTGAGGCTTATTGCTGGAGTGCTAGAATGCAGAATTTTGCCAGTAAGTTGTACAATCATGATCATGTAAGAGAACACAAATGGAGATCAGCAATCACTCCAATACTTTTGGGAGAGCAGTATAAACAAATATCATTGAATGTGCCTCACGGAAAGTGCTCCAGGTTTGATATGAGAAAGAAATTACAGCAGTTTCAAATAACAACACAAAAAAGATGACAAAAATTTACATGATTCTTCAGGCTGGAACACAGAGGGATTTATAAAGGTAAACAACAAACCCCTTAGCTTCTCACACTAATCCACCAGGAGGGATTTGGGACTATTTCCTTCCCTCAACTCTGAACGTCACGGCTATCCTCTCTCTGCTTCTCTCTATGTCTCTGTAATTTCCAAAACATAATCATCATGTATTCTCCATGGTGCTAATGAGTGATGATCAAAGTGTTGTAATCATAGGCCACAGAGCCAGGGTGGTTGGGGCAACCAAAAGGATTAATACATACCAATTACACTGCCATGCAAGGCCAACGGTCCATCCTGTGTTAATTGATCATGTTCCGTAACAGGATGAGGATCATGTGAGAATAGAGCAGCAATGGCGGGTGTAGGGTTGTGTTTTTATGCTTACTGTATACCTCAACATGATGTGTAGGTTAGGGGCTTGATGAGAATGCTGCAATCTAAGGCACTGTATAGAGATTCCCAGAGGGGGGTTGGGGATTCAGAAATGGTGGAGGGTATTCTTTGTTTTACTAAAGGCAGTATGACTTTTGTGTTTTCTGTATTTCATTGTCTACTTGGAGCTCTCTATTTTATTTATTATTGTCTTTACTTCAATAAATACCAAATCTGTAATAGTACCAAAAGCATGTTTGCACCAACCTGGCAACCAGCAACCTCTGTAGCTGTGAAGTAAATACTATGCTACCAAGCTATTGTTTGTGGTCCAGCTCTGCAGGTCTCTATGTCTTTTTGTTAAAATTATATTAAGGCTTAAAGTTATGCATAATAAACAGCATGGCCGCTTTGACTGACAGGTAAGTCATGTTACAAGCTGCCTCAGGTCCACCAGTGATCCATGTCTTTGCTGATTTTTACATTAGATTAGAGGTGATAGAAGCAAGAATAGCAGACATATTCTCTGGTTCAAAACGCCTCTATGGGTGACCTATGGATGACATCACGCTGGCACTAACTCGATACACTAGGAATGACATGGCTGGAGGCGATTCAAGATGTTGGTTCACAAAAATGGAGCCCAAAATGTTTGGGAGCATCATCTTAAATTCTGATTCTGACTCCTTTTAGTTATTGATTAAAGAGGTAGTCTTAGCAACAGTTTAAGATTGGGGTGGGGGGTATTTGCCTTTTCAGTGTGCTTCAAGAGTGACAATGCCAAATATCACACAAACTACCACCAAGGATTCAAGACACTTTGTGTTAGTAAATCTAAAATGGTGAACACAGTAAACATTATTTCTGCATGTTAGCATGGTAATTCTGGGCATGTGAACATGCTGACTAAGCTGCACTGTTCCTGAGAGCAGCTAGCATGGAATTCAAACTTTTTTCAAAAGGCTCAGCCCTCCTCCCCACTGTAATGTGTTTTGTTTTGTTTTTTTTACAGTCCTTATTACACGTGTTACTCTAAGCATCTACATTAATCATCACAGTTTGACATTGTTACTGTACTTACATGCACACTGCCACGATCTTCATATTCTCTCCCTATCGGGATTCAGATGCACCTGCAGAGAGACGTGCAGCAGCATTTTCATTAATCATGGCAGAACACCAAAGAAAATTCTAGACACCTTTCAGGGCAAAGTTTGCATAATGAGAGTTGCCAACTTTAATAGGCTTCTTAGACACTCAAATGAAGAGCAGAGAAGCTCTTTCAGAGTGGACTGGAAATATGCGTATTAAACATTGGCCAGATTGTCTCTGTGTTCTGAAAGTAATGCGATACGAGGTCTTTCTGTAGCTTTTAAAGTGATGTTTGTGCGACATTGCAACTGCCACACGTTTATTAATGATACTGTGTTCTCAAACAGTCATAAAGTGTTGCACTGACAGTTGACTAAGGTCACTTCATTTCTGTGGAGGATTAGTTGCCCAAATTTTCCCAGCATGGCAGGACAACTAAAGCACCATTGACTCCTCTCCACAGCGGATGACCTTTACTCACATCCAACCTGCTCTGAATTAGCAGTAAGTGGTCCAATCAGTGCTCGGCTGTCAGTTAATTGGAAGCATTTCCAAGCTGATCTTCAGTATCAAAACTATTTAGTGGCCTTTTAAGGCCAATTAGCTGCTCAAAGCGATGGTGGGACCCAGCAGAACTGCTTGACACAGTCAAGTCTACTAGGTCTAATTCTTGTGTGTCTACACAGGATGAGTTAGGGGACAGTACTTTTTCCATATAATGGTGTACAATAAGTCAAACAACAGCTCCATGTGGCTCTATTAGCATAATTTTTACAACAAAAGAGTGACAAATCTGAGCTCCCCATGTGACATCTTTTCAGCCATTTGGAAATTATTCTACAAAGATGACAAATCAGCCTTTAAACCCATAATTATCTACTTCACTGCAGTAAAAGAAGCCAAACTGCCACCATAAATGCCTCTTAACTTGTAAGACAATATTGGCACTACATTTGATAAGTGCCATTTGATAAAGCCATTAAAATGTTACAGAACTTGTCTCTAAGGCCCAAGTAACATTTTCAACATGGACATGGGAGTAAGAGAATGGTCATCAAACTGCAGCGTTCAACTGCTGGTAGGCTGCAGAAGAGTAGAATGTCATTTTGTCTACTTCAGAGAAAATATTCTGACACACTTTATTAGGTAAAGGGGACTTCTTGTGTTAATCTGGTGCAGCTTTTTATCTCGTAGCATTCTGAGAGAAGGATTCTCAAGTCATTACTCTTTCCTCTCTGTTCTGTCTTCCTCTAACAGCTCAGAGCATCTCTTGTCTTGCCTTTCAATTTACCACCTCTGCATAAAAGAAGTGAAAAGCAGTGCAGGCTAAGGCACCAGTCATATCAGGCAGAATCACAAAGTGGGGCTACAGCATCCTATCACTGTCTGTCCTTTGAGGTTTGATTGTCATAAATCACTATGCAAATGAATGAATAAACTTGAATTCAAACACTGAAGCATCATGTATTCACTCTAGTTGAAACTAGTAATGCAATACAGAGATGCATATTTTAAGTAACTTTGGCATTGACCCTTTTGAAAAATCAGTATAAGGGGAAGACCGTATACATTGTATTTATTTTGGGGATTTTCCATTGGGACAAACATGGAGCCTTGACAACTGTAGCAGTGTGTGATGTAGAGGCACATTAGAACACACTGCACACTACAAAGAGATATGTACTGTGCATGGACACTCCAATCCACACAGTATACTTGTGGTCTGTCACAGTTGTTTTTTTTTTATGGTTTTGGGTTAGGCCCCTTTGTTCCAATAAAGGTTAACCCTCATTCTACAGCTTTCAATTCTATTTTGGACAACAGTTTTTGGGCCTTTTAGACCTGTCCAGCTTGAAAAATGCCCCCTTGCATAAAATATATAGATTTCATAAAGAAATTAGCTCAGTATCCCTAAATTTCAATCCTCATAATTTATAAGTTAGCATTCAGTTAGGAAGTTGCCCAGATATTGTGTTCTGCCACACCTACTCACCTTTTTTCGGTTTAATTTTCTAAAGGCATGACGGGTGGCTGTGGCTCACACTAATCCACTAATCAGATGATTGGCGGTTCGATCCCCGGCTCCTGTGGTCTGCATGTCGAAGTATCATGCCTTGGGCAAGATACTGAACCCCAAATTGCTCCTGAAGGCTGTGCCATTGGTGTGTGAATGTGTATGAATGGTTAGATCCTCAAACTGATGAGCAGTTGGCACCTTGCATGGTAGCCAATGCCATCAGTGTATGAATGTGTGTGAATGGGGTGAATGAGATATGTAGTGTAAAGCGCTTTGAGTGGTCGGAAGACTAGAAAGGCGCTATATAAGTACAGTCCAGTAACCTTAAATATATTGCAGTAGACTGTCTCTTGCACTGTGCGGAAAAGGTTCCAGGTGGTTTAAGGTTTTACAAGTGAAATAATTTCATAGACTAAGTAGTTGGCTTGGGAAATCCATGTCTTGTTAACTTTCCCTACTGCAATAAAGAGAAAAATTATTCCCCACGCTTATCTTGTCCAGTTGTCCAAATACTACTGTTTTCCTGGTGTAGATGTCATGTAGCTTGCTTGTACACAATTAAATCACTGCATTTGATTGACTGCAATTAAGATACAGGGACATGGAGTGAAAATAGAATATAGTGATAATTATCCTTCTGCCTGAAGTTGAAGCAAAAATCTTCATTTCTGGTATTTGTTTGGTCTAAATACTGGTGGAAAATCTTTTCTGCCTACATGAAGCAATGGATCAATCAAGCCTTAGAGGGAAAAACAAATCAAACTTATCAGGGTTATCTGTCTTGGGAATGGTAAATAATTATTTTTAGCAGAAATTCTTAGTCACACAGGGGCATGGCTTGAGATCCGTTTTAAGAAATGTCAAATTCAGTGTTTCAGTGTTTGACCTTTACCTGCTGCCAACTCTGCAGCTTTGACTTTGTTGACTGATTTTCACAGAACTCCCAAAACTGGATCCAGAACCTCTCTACAGTACAAGACAACTAGTTCTTTGTGTCCTTTGGAGATTATTCTTGGAGTATCCCAAGGTTCAATTCTTGGACCATTATATAATCCTTATATGCTCCCACTTGCAATGTTATACAGAAACAAAGTTTTCATAAATATGCAGATGATTCACACAACTGTACATATCACTGATAACCTACATCCCAAACATTCCCTAACGCAGTGGTGCAAAGGCTCAGTTCTGAAAATGTATTTCCTTAATGAATGCATTCATATGGTAGACTAGACTACTGTAATGGTCCATTCAACAGTGACTACAGATTTGCTCGTATTCAAAGTCAGGTCAGGTGGTAATCCGATCAAAAATAACTTATTTCTTTGATTCAGCTTCCTTACTATCACCACTCCCTGTCTCATTCACAATCTATGTCACAAACCAAAGAAAGCTTCTTTGTGTCACTATTTTGCAGCACAGAGTGTGAGCCAGACAAAGACTTAGAAGCTGGCTACATGAAATAAACCAAGTGAGGATACAACAAGTAGAGTATCAGAGTTTAGTTTATGAACTCTACTTGGATCGCTGCATTTTTTTTTTTTGGCACACCCTGCTGCTGCAGCTAAAATGCAATGCTCTCATTCACTGGAATGGTAAAACCTGCGTTTTTTAGCACAGCAACAGATTTCATCTGCATTTCAAATGATCATATTCTATCTGGAACCAAAAAAGTCTGACAACATTACATCTGTGCATTAGCTCCCCATCAAAACTAGAATACATTTTAAGATTATGCAACTTGTATAAAGAATTTCAATGACTTTGCAGCTCGGTATATGAAATACATTGTAATTAGATACAAAACAGCAAGGACTCTCAGGTCCACAGGCAGTTGTCTTTAACTATCCCATTCCAATAAGTTTAAAAAGCAGGAGAAACTACTTTTTCTACTTTTTGTTTCTATGCCCCAAGTAGATAGAACAACCTGCCTGAGGACCTGAAAGAGGCCCCATACTGAATGCTTTTACATACAGGTTAAGTCTTCTTTTCACAACAGTCTATGACTAAGTGTGTGTTTTGCATAATTTGACATTTATTCTGTACTGATTCTTGTATAACTGCATTAACACCTGTATGGCATATTTATCTTTAGCTTTGCCAAACTCCTCCAGTTAAAGACAACATGTTATCTCTCCCACTTGAAGTCAGCAGTGTGCAAAGTCTCCACGTGCAGCTTTAAAACCGTTGTTGCAGTGACTCAACTTCCTAAAGTGCTTCCCACACAATCAGGACACCAGAGGTTGGTAGGGATAACGTGGGAGTTTCCGTGAATTAGCTTCCACAGCAGTGATCCCATTTAGCTTCTTCTTCTTCTTTACCATTTAATGAGATTAAAGAGAGTTTAATCACCTTTTAATCTGTCTGGGTTTTTCTTTGGCTGCGGGGTAGCACCACCAATCATCTCAGTGTGATAGCGGTCCATTCTAGGTTTTAACCAAAATCCCTCAGCTTTAAAAGGGCTTTCATGAGATGCCATAGGAAATCTGCTACAGTGCATGTTGTGTTTATCCAGTGAACCTGAATTCATCACAGAGCCTTTTAACACACATGTAATGGGTCCTTACAGTGCCGTCGGCTAGAATGAGGTATGTGCATATTTAAATATTGCATGATTTGTGTCACATATTAAATGGCTGCAGCAACAAGCAAGAGGAGAAAGGAAGAGATCAAAGAAAGTGCACAGTCACTTGCCGGTTATGTCCAGAATAACTCCATACCTAACAGTTTCTGACACTCTGAATGATGCATGCGTTTTCAGCTGCTGTGAATACATTTTATTTCCCTGATATGAATGAAGTTAAAGACTGGTCATTTGTATAATGACGGTATTTGACAATAGAGCTTGGGTACAGTATTTCAAGATCAAATTCAATGTTTTCTCTCTGAGGCTTCACTCACATTTAAAACTAGGTTTTATTCTTTTCCTTTCTTTTCTTATTTTTGGAAAACCATGGCTGTATAAACTGTCTGTCCTTTTGTCCAATTCAGTGGTACTGAAGCAGACAGTGGAAAGTCTGAAGGTGAAATGCAAAACATGTACAAACAAGAGTTCTGGCTGCACTAAAAGTTGTAGCTAATAAATAATACAGAGGGATGGAGATGATTTTCAACTGACCCTGGGACAGTTCTTACAGCAACACGAGAGAAAATGTTTATCCTAAACCAAAAAAGGATACAGGGTGGAGAGACATTCTTACATCGGAAGAAGAGTGTGGGCTTCAAAACGGGCGACCACTTTAATTAAAAATATTCTCCCATATATCTGTTATCTCAAAACAATCCATCATGTCAAAAAAGTAATATGGATTTGCAACACGATTATCTTTGTGTCATTTATTTCTTTGAAGAAATGTTTTAAGTCCTATATTTTGGTGTATTCTGCAGTTGATGTGATTCAGACCATAAATACAACACAACTTAAATATTCAGTGTGGGCATTGTACACACATGCTTCCAATACTACTGTGTTCTAATATGATTATAGTATTGGTTATAGTATTACAGTTTTACTGTCAGTTTAGTGTCTCTGTTTTTCAGACTTTTCTTACTTATTCTTAGTTGTTTTTTTAAACTCTTACTGTTTTATTGAAGTTATTGCAAGGCTCTGCAGTTCTACAGAAAGGAGGTATGATGTGAGACTTCACATTATGTATTTATTGCTTATACTCCTTCCAAAAAGCCCAGCTTCGATAGTATGCACCCAGTGGCCGTGAAGCAGAGGCCATGGTTGAAGCTGTTGATGCTGCTGTGATTGTATTACTTGGGCTGCTGTGGTGTGTCTGCAGCTTTGGTTAGTCCTTACAGCTCTTTATGCACTAACATTGCCTAAGAAAACATCAGAAATCCACACACACACAGACCACCCTGTGTTTCCTATCAGGCGTGGCAGATATGTGGAATGAGTACTAGGAACTCAGTGCTCAGTCAGCACAAACATGTCAGTTCAGTGCACACACAAATCCCCTGCATGTATTCAGTGCTACGCCCTTCACCTTGTCACAGTCACAATTATACCAAATGTTGGGGTGGATATACAGAACCTAAGGTGCATCTCTAGTTACTTTTTTGTGCGGTGAGTCGGGTGGTACACTTACCCTTATGAAGGGTAAGTATAAAAGAGCTCTCAATGCCACCTGGGGGGACCTCCACCAGGAACTCCACCAAGGGAGTCTTAAGATCACACAGGTTACAATGTACACTAAGGTAGACGTGATCTCTTTATACAAAAATATACTTTATTCTTTTAAGAACTAAGTGACAACTAAAAAATAAACCACGAAAACAGCTGGCTGTAAGCTTCCTCCACTGGACTGACCTGTACAGGTGATGGTCAGACATAAATATAAACAACAAGGATGCCAAGAAGTCCCCAAAATAATATATAAACAAAAAGAAAACACACAACTCCAAATAATTAAAATAATGCAATTGTGGGAAAATCAAACAAAATGCAAAACAATCAAACTATAAGAAAATCAAATCATCCCTGTGTGCATGTGTGTGTCTACAATGTGCCACACCAGGTCATATAGTGCCTTTAATAGGAGGGGAGAGGGCCAACCTAAACTATATTAAATCACATTAAACCAGTCGTCACTTAAGCTTAATATAAAAGGGAATAAAGAAACAAAACAAGAAAACAAAATAATGCCATACGGCAGTTAACCAAAACAAAATAAACAGAGACAAAACCAACTCATAAAGAGTGAAAACGAAATGAAGCAAATAAACAATGAAACAAAGTCAAAAAACGGAACAGAAACAAAATATTAAGAAGACAGAGACAAAGCAGCAGCCTGGTGTGGAGTCCGAGCATGCTGGGGGACAGACTGGTCTGCCGGTGCATGCAAATGCACAAGCGTTAATTACACCAGACTCCACACTGATTGAACTTTTTGTTAAGAGGAAAGGTACATACCAGGATGCCTCCGCAAGTGTTGTGCAGATAGCGCAGAGTGCAGTAGCCCAGGTGATGCGCCACAGCCCCAGGTTTATGGCACATCCGTACCAGTGTCGGCCCCAAGTGGACCACTTTATAAGTCTCCACAATGCAGCGCGAAAGCTACTCCTGCCGGGAAAGAGGGGTGAGGAGGAAGGAAAATGTATTGCCAGAACCAACTATTTAAAATTGACAAAAACTGGAAAGGTGCCACTTACAACTTGGATACAGGTTTTATGCATCCCGAAATTGTACTGCCGCCACAACCACATGGAAAGGCTCCGTGATGTCATAACCATGACTCTGCTTTGGTCCATCCTCCATGCGACCTCACCACCAGGAGAAGATTCAGAAGTGCTTTGTTAAATAGACGAAATAGTTTACATTTTGTCTGTTTTTCCAATCAGGAGTTTGCACAGGGTGTTTTATTTTGAAAATTGACTATGCCATTTCTGTGTCTGACTTCTGGCCAGCTTGATCTACTCTGCCGATCGATGTGCCATCCATTAAAAATGGACAGATGCATATTCTTGGCAGAGTGGAGAGCCACTTCTTGGACACTTCCCGAAATGCAGAATCACAAACGTCGTCCAGCATTCACCAACGCAGCTGAAACATGTTGCAGCGATGCCCAGAGGAATTTTGGGGTTTACCGACCCACATGGAGCCATGTTGATATGTCTCCATGCTGATGTCGCAGTCTTTATCACTGCCTTATGCGTTGTGGAATGCAAGTGAAAAGAGTGCAAACTCAAAACATCAATTAAGACAGATATCCAAAATGAACTAAATTCTAAATGCAGAAAATAACAAAAAACATTCACAGTTACCAGCAAAAATCACAAGTTGCTCACATCTCTGGTTGCTTCTTCTGAATTGCATACAGATGTATTAGAAGCAGCTAGCAGTAATATACAATTTTAACCATGTCACATCCCCAGTCATATTGTATTCAGTCCAGAAAGTGTTGGACAACCAATCATCTATCCTCATAGCCCAGCATTGTAATGTAAAACGTCCCATCAGCCTCATCATACTGGTTTAATCTTTAAAAGTTAAATTATGTGACCAATGAGACAAACAGCAAATCAGGTGAGAACAAGTTACTGAAGTGAGTGTGAGCTGACAACTTAACTGCAGATCTGCACCTCAGATCTGTGTTCAGCTGACAGTGCATATCAATATTGTGCTTCACCAGAAACGTCTGTTTACATATTACAGTCACGTGGTGGGAAGTCTAGTATGAATAAATAATTCACATTATTACCATAAAATATCCTTAGAGAAACAAGTCACGTCCCAGTAGCTCATTCATGGTTCAGATTTTATTAATGAAGGTCATATAAGATGTTACTGAGCTTTTGTTTTTTGGATGATGATTAAGTTGTGGGTAGATAAAGTCTAAGGTCAGCAATGCTTAGAATAATTCAGGGACAGTCACTTCAGTTATTTGGAAAGAATTCAGCTAGTAGACATCAAGGTTTGATTTGACTGCATACTGAATGGGATTATTTCAAAAATGGCAGTATGAAAATGTACATCATTTACAAAAAAACACAACATACTTTACATAGAAATTAAGTCTTTTTTTCATTTTCAGTATAAATTCCATAGCTTTGGCCCAGGCTGGAGTAGGTCCAGTGTGTAAATACAATAAATGATAAAGAAAAAAATCAAATCATGTCAAAGCAAAGTTAAGCTCAGAATTATAAATAAAAAGTACTTTCATAATAATAATCATAATAATAAGTTACTGGCTGACTTGGCTGCAATCTTCCAGATTAAAGATCGGTTAGTTTCCACACCTCTGTGTAAAGCTTACTGAAGGTATTCTGTTAGAACCATCTTGGACCCAATGGGTCGAGATTCTGGCCAGCACTGGACATGATACAAGGATTTAATAAAATGGGCAAAGTAAGATGCAATTTTGGGCTCAAAGAAGAGAAATCAGAAAGAAGAGTATTCTGGGTCTTTATTTATTTTATTTTTTGACCTCGCTCTCAAACCAGACAAACGGTCCTTGTGGCAAAGGAGGAAATCCAAAAATGTAATCTCTTTCATCATACAGTGTTGATCAGCAGAGGGGAGATATGACCCTAAAAGGTCTCTGAAAGGCCCCTCAATCATTTAGGTTTTGAAAATAACTTGAACTTGAGACCCTGTAGTCCCTGTGACTGGACTAGAACATAAATTGAGCAAGTAAGTTCTACTGTTGGGGAGACATCACCATCTGTAGGTCAAGTCATGGGAACCTGAGTAAGCTAGCCAGTGTACCTTTATGTTATGATAAAGGCTGAACGTCCTCTTTTCCCAGTAATTCCCATTGTTTCCACTCTTGTCTGTGTCTCTCTGTTTGGATGTCTGCTAGGCGTGGCCACCAGTTCTTCTTGTCACCTTCAATATCACTAGCACATCACTAGCATTATCCATTCAGTCTGCACAGATTAGAATTCAGGTTCAACCTCCAAGAATTTATTATTGGGAAAACTGTTGTTGTTCTCTCTAACCCTGATCTTCATGTGCCTCAGGATTACTGCCAGCCACATCCAGCCCTGTCTTGCCTCCACTCTTGCCCTGCACCATTCTGAATCACTCTCACCTCAAAACTCACCCTGTCGTATCCACTTTGGACAGTTGTGCTGGAACTATCCCTGTTGGTTCCAATAAACTGCTTCAACAGATCTTTGGCTTGTGTTTGCATTTGGGTCCACTACCATTCGACATAACATACTGCAGGCCATCACATTTTCAAGCTGCCTGAACAAATCTCTGATCCAATAAGAGGAAGCTTCAAAGTCGCGCCCTCATAAAAAAACAGAATTATATCCACACAGGACAAAGCCTAGACTAATCCCAGAATTGCCCCTGAGAGGCTACTGAGCTCTGTTTTCTGTGTCTTATGCAGATATGTTCCAGTTGGTTATCAGCTGGAATCACTAGTATCTGCATGAACTCTCTGTGTTACCAGTCTATCAGCATCACCTATTCTGCGAGGACCACTTTCTGGTGTGAGCTGACCAAGCAGCAGCCTCCATGGCTGTGAAATTAAGTGAATGCTGAAGTGTCAAAAACTGCCAGCCAACTGAGGCTGGCTCTAGTAGTGAGTCAGTCTCCATAAGCCCCCATGTTAAAATAAAATAAACAGCCTGACACCCACGCACCCAAGTCTTTGCCCATTTTTGGATGAGTGGGGAGTCGGTGGAGGCAGGATTGTCAAGATGGCAACGGCCAGAGCCACCACACTGAGCTCCACAACGACTCCTCAGAAGTCTGTCGGTGACATCATGGAGACTACATCCATGTTTCATTTAGCCTATGGACCAGGCACTTACACAGCTTCTAAAGTCAAGTGCAAAAGTCTGCTGATGAACATTTGGTGATGACCTACTTACAGTGTTCATGTAAACATTCTGCTTTATTTACAGAGGACTGTGGTGCACTTGTGTAATCCAAGACTGTTGTCTTCTCATCAACTATTACGTGAACATCATGTGAGTCATCTGGTCTCAAACATACTGATGAAGAGCTAAACTTAAACCAAGGAGAAAAGAGAGTCTCTTCTACAAACAAGAAATGGAAACGAGCTGACCAGTGGAAGGCTTATATAAAGGCCTAAATGATTGATTTTGTTGCCATAGCAACAGAGTTAATGTTCATGCTTGCCCTAATGGTGTTGTTGTAAAGCTTTATTTGGTAAGTAACAGGTTTCTATAACCAATGAGAATGGTAAACTATAGAAATGAGACTAAGGTTGTGAGGAAAGCTTCAGGTCTTAACGCGATGGACTCTCCAAATCACTTTCTGGTAAGCCTTGGATCTAAAGGATTTTCAACCCAAATATTTTATTGTCTTTTACAGGGCTGCAGTTATATATTTCACAAAACCCTGAGATTAGCCAAATGTGGGACCATTGCTCAACACAATCAATTAAATTGTCATCCCTTGTGCTTTGCTGTAAACTTGTCCTTTCATATTCAAATGAATATGTGTCTGATCTCACAACAATCAGTAGTGTTTTGAAGGAGACTCGATAGTCAGAGCATCACTGTCTTGCCCTCACTCTCGCCCTCAGCTATGCCAACTTTGAATTCCTAATAAGGCAGAACAGCTCACGTAATTAAACCTCCAGAAAAAAAAAAATCTATTCACCAAGCAGAGGACCTTGGCACCCTTCTTTTATCATCACAGTAACCGATTGTGCCCTGCAGGTCTGCAGGTAACAAGGCCACTCTGTGTCAGCCTCTGATCGAGAGATCACCATTTATACAGCCAGGCCTGCCAGGCAGCTCGACTGACAGACACACAGCTCGCTGTTTTGGGCTCAATAATTCAAATGGATTTGTCCCAGAGTACATCTACACTCCACACACACTAGCCTCTCTCAAGGTTCCAATATATTTCCCTATGCTTTTTACCCCGTGTGTGATGCAGAATGATTCCAGAGGCACTCTATATTCTATTAAATTGTGGCTTTGCGTTGCAAATATGAGCAAGATCTCATGTGACAAGTGTCTGTGTTCAGAGTAGCAGAGACCAGGCAATATATTTTCATCAACGTGAAGGGGGGGGGGGGGGGGGGGGGTCAATTCACCCAATTGAAAACCACAAACCAACTCCAAGGCAATGCTGCTAAACTTTAGCCTTCTTGGTGGAGTAAACCTGCAAAAACAAATCTGGGTGTTAGAATACATCTGACTATGGTTTTGGATATGCCAGAACTCTTATCTGTTCCTTTTTTTTAAAATTATGATTCATTACAACTTGGGTCTTATGTTTGGAGTTTTGGCCATCATTCAGTTATAATATCACAATCTCACCAAAGTAAATGCTGAGATCTGGGAACACTTAACCGTCACGCCTAAAGTCCAAAAGAAATACATATACGAACAGGTTGTAAACAAGGCATTAGTGCTGTTGATGATCAAACAAAGTGTATATAACAGGTCTGCACTGATATGTACAGCATCCAGGGAATACCCACAGCCTCAAGCTTCGCAGAACATCAGCGTTTAGCTACCTGACTTTTTTTTAACCAAGCTCACAGTCAAACGGCTGTACAAAAACACTTTGAGTGCTTTGAAAGTAGCTTGTGTCTGTCTTATACAGCATGTCATGTCTATGTATTTCAAACTTCTTGTGCCAATTAACATTGTTAGAGATGGCCCATGACCTTTGCTAACAATAATGTACATGTGGTTTATATTGTGAAATGGTCACAGTTTGGTTAGGTTTAGGCAACAAAACTACTTGGTGAGTGTTAGGTTAGTAAAACAGTGTGGCTTGAGTAAAAATATGTTAGTTACGTGACTTAAGTTACAAAAGTTAGTCAAAGTTGTCTTTTGGTTTCATGCACAAAAAGCAGCCATTAGTTCATACTAAATGGCGTGAAAAGCAAAAAAGGCTTGGAGATGTGAAACATCAAACTGTGCATATTCTATATCACAATCCATTGCATGATATTGAATGATATTTGAGGATAAGTTGCTTTATTTTGACATCATACCTGCACAAAATGTTCAAGACTATGAGCAAAAACCTGGCCTAGGGGCAGCGTTTAGCTCAGTTGGTAGAGCAGCCGCCCCATGTGCAAAGGCTCAGTCCTTGCTGAGGGAGCCCAGGGTTCAAATCCGACCTGTGGCTCTTTCCTGCATGTCATTCCCCATTTCTCTGTCCCCACATTCCTGTCACTCTTCAGCTGTTTCTATCAAATAAAGCTTTAAAAGGCAAAAAAATCATCCTAAAAACCTGACCTAACCATTGGAAATGTTGCTAATGAAAAAAATTAAATGCTACTCACAGATCTGAGTGATTAACTTAATGAGGAAAATTACAGGTAGGACTGATGGCTACTAAAAATAAGACCAAAGATTTAATAAACTGGAATAACCCTTCGATGAACATAGTTCCTAAAAACATTTCCCTCCAGTGGTTTAATAAGTTTCTTTGAAAGCAGCGTGCAGTTCTGACTTTGGCATGTTCAATATTCAAAATGTATTTACAACAGAGGCACTTTT
The DNA here is from genome assembly GCF_000972845.2 of Larimichthys crocea. NCBI lineage: Eukaryota > Metazoa > Chordata > Actinopteri > Sciaenidae > Larimichthys > Larimichthys crocea. The sequence goes on from NC_040026.1 coordinate 2,035,748, forward strand.
AGAAGTGGGTATGCCCTGAGGTAAAACTGAAATAAGAAGCATATCTGATATGTTGACAACAACTTACTCTTCTACAACTCGTGTTTGTACTGTATTTCAACACGCTGTATGTATGGTATAGTGTGTGGGAGCACATAGAGTACCATATGTACATAATCCCATATAGGTTAGGTGTTGAATAATCAGCTTAGGTCAGCATTGTGGATCAGAGGTTTCTGCGTGGGCTTATGCTCCCAGGCTACACACAATACAGATAAGCTGATCAGGTAAATGTATAGTGGACTCTCAACGTGAGCTCAGACTCTATTTCAAGTTAAAGTGTGGACACTAAACAAACAGCAAAGACACTTGCCTGCTGCACGGACTGAGCGTGAGCTGAATAGTTGCAGCTTGGGGCCCTCTGGGAGATAATTACAGAGGGAAAGGTTTGTGATATTCACTATTTTTCACCATCATTATTTCATAATCAAATGTTTTCCTAGCATGGAGTTCTTGACAGCATGATGCTTATCCGTCAATCATGCACAGTTCACACCCACGCATGGGGGAAGGTATGTAAAGCCATTGTAGGTAGATTTGAAGGAGGTGAGGAAGCTTTAAAACCCTGAAGGTCTTGCTTGTTTCAGCATGCAGCTGACTGACAAGTGGGAGTAAAAACCTGCAGTTTTAGAAGTGACCTCAATTGGTCAGATGCCAGAGACAGAAGATTTACACAGAGCGTACTAAAGAACAAAGGCACAGTCAGCATTGTTGAGAATGGAGAAGCTCCTACATCTTTATGTTCCACCAACGCTTTTGCTGAATCCAACAAAATGTTAACTTACGACATCAACATACATCTTGAGGCAGAGGGTCAGTAGGTTATCACGTGATAGTCATTAGTAGCCCATAGTTTTGCTACATGATAGGGAGGGAAGTGTTGGATGCATTTAGACTGCTTTCACACCTAACGTGGTAACTGTCAAAAAATCTTGCTGTTCTCTATATCTGAACATGGAAATACAGAATGGTTATGGTTAAGTAAAATTGTAGTCATTGTAGGTCTTCAATGGGACACAAACTGTCCTGACTTCTACACTCTTACGTTCCACATTGATATAGAGGACACACTTCTTTCATTGTTACTGAACCTTGGCACTGGACTAAAATCGTGATGTGCCAATCATCCCAAATGGACGTACTTCAAAGGAATACTTGAACTTGTTTGGTATGGTGTAGATTGCTGTTGGGTTTGGTTTATTTCGGCTGGTGTTCAAGTTTATGATCCATTTCTGGTGTGGACGATATATATTTTAACTGTGAAAATAGCCGCATAAGTTACTGTGTAATGTACACTTCAGAATTTGAAAATTTCATGACATGATGAAGTCATATCTACAGTGCCTCGATTTAGCAGAACAATATGAGCAATAAAATATATGAATCTGGCTTTTAAGTGTGATCCACCAATTTACTGTACCGGTGCTAACAAACTGTCATTACACGATTATTAGGGCTGCCATTGATATGGTTGCTGTAGGATATATTCTGTACAAAAATAAAATGTCTAACACCTGGGACATTAACAAGAGTGTCGGTGTCACTTCATACAAAGGGGATATCTGGCCAAGGTTATGTGAGATCCTACAACAGTTTTCATTGGGATTGTTCGTTCTTTAGAAAGTTGTTTTTATAATTTTCTTACTTTATTTATTTCTTAACTGTTAACAGGATGACATGTAGATTATCAAGCATAGCAAAGATACTATTTCTAGAAATGCAAAGTTCTGTTTAATTAAGAGTTTAGTTTTAGTTAATTGAGTGGTGGACACAGATTTACTACATGGCCAAAGAGACGAAAGAGTTGCGACTTGTTCGGCGAGGCTCCTTGGTTCATGTCAAGGGAAATCTTAATGCTTCACAGTTTTAGACAGTGCTGTTCCATCTCTATGGAAACACGTTGTGTTTGGCTCGTTCCTACTCAAGGTGATAATGGAGTTCTTCCAGGGTGAGAACACATTAAGAGATTGCAGTTTGAGTGGCTGTCTAAACAGTAGATACACAATTTGTTGTGGCATATGCAGGATATTTAAAAATTATGGAAAATAATGGGTCAGGGTTAGGCATTATTCTAGCCATGACCCATGTTGACCGACCAGGCCTCCCCTTCCTCCATACGAGAGCACATCCGGACACAGGTTCTGTGAAAGAACATGCCGGGCAACAGCGTCAACAGTGAAACCTGCAATCGGCCGATGTGTGTAAACCTGTGTTGCAATAAAAGGAATTTGTACACATAACCTGTCTGTCAGTTGTGTCCATTGCTGGAGCACCCACTGTGGCAACAGACTTACCGCAGTCACATACTGTATGTGATGTTTCTTTCTGTTCGTGCTCGTGTTCTTGTCAACAGAAATACCCCCTGACAATGTGCACAAGCCCAGCTCTAATAATAAAGTGTTTAGCCCAGTTGGCTGTGGAAGAAACTTCACTTACCTGCACAGAACCAATCCAACACATTTGGCATGAGCTAGACAGTAGACTGTGAGCCAGGCCTTATCACCCGACATCAGTGTTGGACCTCATCAGTGGTCTTGTGGCTGAATTGGAGCAAATCCTTGCAGCCAGGTTTCACATTTGATGAAAAGACTGAAACCAGGAAAGTGGAGGCTGTTAGAGCAGCAGATAATGACATGTGGCTGTCATTTTGACTCCACATACCTTTGGCCATATTGTGTATCTTAAAATTTGGGAATTATCTTAGCAATTTAGGTGAAATTACCCTTTAAGAACTGTAGCAAATATGCTTATATTTAGTGAATCAGTACTGTACATAGACTGAACATTACAGTGTTTTATTCTTATAATAATCTCTGTTGCTGAGTCGTTTTCAAATGACAATCAAATGGCAACAAACTTAAACCAACAGCTGAAATCAATAACATAGTCATATTTAGGGAGTAAACAGTCCAACAATACAGGATTATGGATGCATGCAATTATGTTTGTAAGGAACAGGCAGGTATGTAATGTGTTCCTACAGGCTTTCAGCTATTCTCCTGCAAGTCTCAGGATTTATTTGCTTCACACAACACTGGCACTATTCCGGTCATTTTGACTGAGAACGTGCATTACACAGACAAAAGGACTGCCTGCTAATAAATCATCAACTGCTCTTGATGCTGAAAATCCCATTAGTTTTCCAGATGCAAATGTCAACTCAATTTCTTAGACCGTGAATTCTCATCATAAAAATCCATGTTTTTTTGTTTTTGTTTTTTTGTAATTCATAAACACTTTCTAGGCAGAAAATATGTCTGATTGGCTGCATTATTTCAAGCATAAAAAAAAAACAAAAAAAAAACATCAACACATTAAATGAGTGTCACAACATATCGCTTTTCATTTGGATGCATTTAATGAAATAGTTTTCCTGCATATGCTTGCTTTTATCTCTCATATTGAAAGTTGAAACTCGCAGCATGTCCCAGACACTTAGTGAAAAAAGAGAGAGCTTCGGCTCATTGTGACACACAGGTCAATGTTTTTTTTAATTCCAGCTTTATGAATAAATAATGGGCCCTGCTGTAATATCAAACGTGTCACTCTGCCATAGTGGGCCAAACACATTACATACTGGTCGTGTATGATGGACCACACAAAGGTTTTCACCAAAAGGCAATTATTTTGAACACATGCATTCAAGAAGCTCTACCATTCTTTCTAGTTTGTCCTCATTAGCAAATGTTTGCACACTAACATGTTAAACTAAAGATAGTGAACATGTTAAATGTTACACCTGCTTCACATCAGTGTGTTCGGCAAGTACGTTGGCATGCGGACATCAGCATTTAGCCGCTGTTGCCAACTGTCAGCTACCATCTGGAGGAAAATTCTCTTGGCTTTTTGTCTCCCAGTGCAAATTGAGCAAATCTCAACAGACTTCACTGTAGACAGCTTCATGCAGACTGTTTCTTCAGTCAAAATATTCCTGTGGAAACTGAAGGCAGCTCATTTAGCTGATTTTATTTTTGGCTCCTCTGTATCAGGCACTGATTCTGAAAACAATTTAAATGCTGAACATCACAAATAAAATTAGACTCATCTACGAACCTCCACAATCCAGATAAAAAGACCATTTGGACTGATGGATACTACAAGAGGTTATTGAGAAAATATCACTTTTAGTAATAACATGAGTGAACTTCATTTAGTTATAACCCAAATAATTAAGACAGTATATAACCCCAAGTATGATCATCTTCACTACATTATACATAATACTGCAAAACTGTTATATTCAATAAAGTAATTATTTTCTAGAATTAAGAGATCAAACTGACTGTAGCCTACAAACAGAATCTGTATGGGGAAGTCTGAATGTAGAAAACTACAACTGTTAATTCATTAATTAATTATAAATGATTAATTCTAATTAATGAAGTCACTGCTGTTGTGCCAGTGCATAAATGTGCACAGCAAGTCTCATGAATACTGTTACTGTACGATAGCTACATGTCTTCGATAAACTCAGAGAACAGCTACATTTAGGGGTGGTCACACTCTGGATGAAAAGGAGTGCTATGGCAGGTTATGTGGTCCGCTTGTCAATTCAGTCTAACGCAACAGAAATTCTACTTTAACATTATATGTTCAGTTTTTGCTTACACTGTTTTATAAAAGTATTGATTTTACATTTCGGCCATTTTTTACGCTGTGGTTTTGCTGTCGTTCAATCAAGTTGTGATGTTTCTAATATTTTGTCTAACTGTGTTTGTATTACATTAGTTCGATTGGCCATAGAACTGCAGATAAAGCCCAGCTAACACCACCAGGGCCTGGCATACCTCAGCAAAAATCTAGCAGTTTTACAGGTATTTGGTTATAAAGCAAACTATTGGACACATTAAAAGTTTGACCTAAGGATGATGTGAGATTAAATATTGAAGAATCACCAAAGTTATTACAAGTCACCCTTTGGGGACCATGAATATTTGCATATAGTTTTGAGGTATTCTATCCTTTAGTTATCGAGATATTTCAGTCTGGGCCAAGTCATAGACAGACAGACAGACCAACATTGCCATTCCTGAAGCCTGGCTGCTAGGATGGCCAAAAACTCTGTCTGACTGGACTCTAATGGAGCTGGACAAATTTGGCCTTGGGCAGAATTGCCTGGTGGCAATAAAATGGTTCTTTCCACAATGTTCTTTACAAATACAGTTTCTGCTCACACAGAACACAGAACACATGTGCAGGTCAGTCAGCAGCTACGAGTATCTGCTGCGAGTTGCTGCAAATGTTTAAAGGCCACCGTCGGCGATGGTTCTCTGAGGTGGGCTTCATGTGTCAGGACCCTCAGGGACCCTCTGCCTGACTGACAGGACAGGATTTGTTCAGTACTGCTTCCTTTTTATTACATCTAAGTCGTCTGCCCTACATGCACATGGATTTATTGGTTACAGTAATGCAAACATTTACCTTGATTCTGTCTCTGGCCATGATTATATTGTACCATACTTCCCTTCTGATGACAGTGCAATCTTGAAAGACTTCATCCTCCAGTTTAAATGAGCACAGGCTTCAATCAGCACCTGTGTTATTGCAATGAAGAAGCTGCTGCTTTCTGCGAACGTTTGTCTAACACACTTCCCTTCCAGTGACGGTGCTAAACAGAATTATATGAATTCAATAACACCAGCAATGAGTAATGAAGCAATGACAAATTGAATTATGACTTTGCAGAGATTCGCTGGTGTCTGTGTAATTCATTTACGCGGTTATGCTGAGCTAGCAATACAATATTAGATCAATATTAGCTAAAACAAATGTGCAGTTTACTTTGTCTGGTCGTAACACTAATGCAACTGCCTAAGCTAATTATGAAAGTTTCTCAGATGGCCACAGGGTTCACGCTCACGAATATGATGAATATTTTATATTGCACAGTATTAGTTCAGACAGAGCCACCAGCTGCTTCATCTTACATGGCACATTCATACCAGCTGACTAGTAATATCCAATGATAGTCATGGAGATGTTATCATTTTATCTTTGGTTGTTGTCGTTTTCCATGGTTTTCTAGTCATTTTGTTTATTTAAGTCATTGTTTAATGCCTCTTTGTGGTCATTTGTGTTTTTATGCAGTTGTTTTTTGTCCCTTTGTTATCATTTGGTGCTCTGGACTGTACTTATATACTGTAACACCTTTCTAGTCTTCTGACCACTCAAAGCTCTTTACACTACATATTTCATTCACACACATTCATACACTGATGGCATTGGCTGCCAAGGTGACAACTGCTCATCAGTGTGAGGAGCTAACCATTCACACACATTTGGCACAGCCTTCGGGAGCAATTTGGGGTTCAGTATCTTGCCCAAGGATACTTCGACATGCAGACTGGAGGAGCCGGGGATCAGTGGACGACCTGCTCTATCTCATGAGACACAGCCGCCTTTTACTTCGCCTCTGTGTCGCCATTTTGTCTATCTATCTATATATATTATTGTTTTTTTTCTTATTCTTATTTTATTTTATTTATTATTATTGTTATTTTATTTATTTATTTATCTTTATATATTTCATTTTTAACCAGTGTTTCCTCACTGCAAGATGATGAGATGGAGCCTTCTCAGTTTGTGTTGTGCTTTGTCTATAAGGGGAGGGTTGGGGGTTGGTGTCGGTGTTGGGGTGTTTTTATGTTTTTATGTGAAGCACTTTGTGTTACATGTTTTGTATGAAAAGTGCTATACAAATAAAGTCTGATTGGTTGATTCATAGATATTTTAAACTGATTGTGAGATTTCCAGAACTATCTATGAACTCCACATTGAGCATGTGACAGAGAACACTGATCACTGACATGGACGCCTTCATGAATTAGGACTTCATGTTGATGTGAATCAGATAACAGTCACATCATCTGTTGTACAGCGTAAATGAAGTGATGTTCATCTTGACTGAATCCCCTCATCCACCTGTCTTGTTACAGTACCAGAACTGAAGTTCTGTATAGTTGACACATTAATTGTCATTAGGTTGTAACATTGTCACCAGTGTCATGTTATTCAGTTCGTTACAGAATCTTTGCAGTTTCCCATTCATTATAATGATATTAAATTACAACACAGCACTGTCTGAGTCTCTACATACTCAGGAGGCTCAGTGGAGTGATGCTGCACTCCATTCCCTGCAGGCTCCAAAACAATCCTTGTTCTTTCTGGAGCTCTGCCAACCTCTAATTAACACAAAAACTTTTTTTCCCTTCTGATTTTCACAAAGCAGCATGTGCACTTCTTGTGCCCTCATGCAGAACCAATCAGCCAAACACAACTCAATCAGTGAGAGAAATGGGCTAATATCACTGTACCTGTAGTGTTCTGCACAGAGTCGTGAGGTGGCCGTATCTGATTACTGTTCTGCCCCAGTAGCTAATTTGGGATGGTTGGTTGAGGCAGGATCAAAACAGGCCCGAAGCAGAGGAGCAACACCGAGGCAGCTACAATCAAAGCAAACGGCGGTGTGGATCAAAACGTTTTAATCCAGCGATGCTTTCTTGTTAAATAGTGCAAAAATCTTCTGTTGCTTCAGTCATCCTACACCTGCTCCTTCACACCTGGTGACTGAAAAGGCCTGTCAGGAATAAAACTGACATGCGATCTACCGACAGATGTCAAAAAATACTATTAATAATCTAATTATTTTTGTTCTTTATTTCCATCATTTACCAAGCATTTTCTTCCTCAGCACCATGGCAACAAGATTACGTTGTAAACCGGAGCTGCGACTTTCAAGGACATGGCAGCTTTCTGTTTGGCAAGCCCTGGGATGTACCTTGGATCGAATGAAAGCAACACCAAACCATTGTTGATGCCAACATGTTGTGAATCAGCGGATGTTGAAAAGAAATTTATTTTCTATCGTTCTGCGCTCAGAGAAGGGTTGAGAATAAACATCAAGACTAAATTTGACTCACATAAATTCAGTGTACACCGCAGCGAATAGAGACAGCCGCTCTCGTCTTTTACTTTGCTTTACTGAAGGTAGATGGGCAAACTGTGCAGGCCTGACAAAACAAGCAGTTACTACATCACACATTTTTGTGAATTTTGTATAAAGTCCTGGTGACATTTTGTGGTTTTTCTTGACTTATAATTAGACAGAGGGCTCTTTGTCTTCACTTGACAGGAAGTCATTGTTTACCCACAGTTGTGTCCACCAGTATATCATAGTGTTAAAGCCTACTACAGTATGAATAATTGGTGACTCAGCTTAGGTGGGTTTACCCTCTGCAGAACTGTTCCTGTGAAAGAGTCAGACCACAGTACTTCATCTTAATAATTAAAGAGGCCATGTTATGCTTTTTGGGTTTATTGCTTGTCTTTAGTGTATAACACGTTTTTGTGCATGTAAAAGGTCGACAAAGCCCATTCCAAACTGTCTCACTAAAGAAACTGGAGCTGCCTGATGTGGCCTGTATATAGATGTATATAATATATACTGTATATAATGCCAATTCTGGAGATGTGAAAGGTATAAGCAAAGAACAGCATTTTCTCTGTTGGCTGCAAGACCCAACGCTAACATCTCTATCTGCTCCAAATGTCTGACACTGTTAATTAACTCCTTTTTTTTTACTAATGTGGCAGAACTGTCCCCACAACAGCTGTGAAGCTGCAACGTGTGTGCATTTGACTGTCTGTGGATGGCAAATTACGATTCGAGTAACAGGTTAGGCTCAAGGATTGTTCAAGTTTTGCCAAGGTGGGTGATGTTGGACTAGATTGATTTTGTACTACTGAGGGATGGTGAGAAAAACTGTGTGAAGGTTAAGTTTCATTTCAAGCCAATTAAATAATGAGAGTAGAAGCCTATAAGGAAGGCTATAAATCAGACACTGGCTGAATATTTCGGTCTGCTATCTGTATGGTGCTGTTTTCAAAGTTCCCTCTGACCTTTGCAACCTCTGAACTAACAACCTACACTAAACTGGTTGCTAACACTACAAAGGTAAACAAGGTATGTGCTGTTCATTTGTCTTTCACAGAGTTTTAACTATTTTGATGCCAGGGCTCCATCTTCGCTTACAAATGTTCTACCAAAGCAAGTTCCTCCAATTTCATACCTAACTTGAGTAGTAGGAAGGAACGCTAATATATTTTCTACAAGCCAGTGTTTACGTAGTGCATGTGTCTCATCTCAAGCAAGTTTCGTGAATATCAAGAGTTCAACCTAAACCTAACCTTGGATACAATAAGCAGAACCGAGATTGGATTCAGACTCAGTATAATGCTACTTAACACCAACCCTGCGTCCATCCCTACCCCTTCTCAAAGGCATCATTTCCACTGGGGAAGAGAGCGACATGTCCCTGTCACTTTTACAGTTTCAGATTGATTTTCTTTCTAGAGCACTGTCCTCTCTCTCCCTGTCCACTCTTACTGTCCAGCCACCACAGTCCAGATGGGAGAAGAGTTGATAACATTTTTTGATATGCTCATCTGAGTCGTCTTCAGTTATTACTGCACCAGCAGCAGTGAGATATTTTCTGTAATCTTTTTCCTGCCCTGGATTTTGTCTCTCTTTTGGTGATGTATACAGCATGAGAGAAAAACCTACAGATGCTATTCCAGTCTGAAAATAATTATTTTCAGGAGTTCCAACGTGTCTGTTTTTCTGTAAAAACTGAACATCAGTCAAAAAGAATGGAAATAAGACGCTGCACTATCCATCATAAAGTGTCTATAAGGAAACTAAATGTGATTTCAATCAGGGTGAAAGCATTAATGATACATTAATATTCCCAAGGGTTTTATTTCTTTAGGTTAATTGTTAATGATTTAATAATACAGAGCTTTATTATTTGAACAGTCGCACAAACAACATTAACCTTATATAAAACAAGAAGCGATGTTCTATAATGGCTTTCAGTAAATAGTTGTTTTCTGTCCGTCGTCCCTGGGCAGGTAGTTGGAATGATAAAATAGCGAGAGAGCATTTCTTCGATTGATGTTCCGACCCTCATTATGGAGTGCACATTATCCAATTTTATCTTCATTTGTGTGAGTTTTTGCTCCATTTTATTGCCCCACAAAACCAATCCTACGCTGGTCCCCCACATGTCTGACACAGGTTCCGTCAGGTGACCTCCCCTGCAATTTCAATTCCAGTTTGTCCGTCATGAGTCACCAGTTTGTTCCCACCAGGTTCCAGTTACCTTAACCACACGCACATCTCACTACCTGCTCCTCATTTAGTCATTAATCTTTAACCGTTCATTTCAGTATGTTGCTAATATAATCCTCTATTCCCACTCTATTCTTATCATCAGGAAGTCCGGCTCCTTTGACTCTAACCCGGGTGGTATCTAAAAACATTCTAGACAGATCCTGTCAGTGCGGTCTATTCTTCTTCTCCAGCAGAGTTATAACACAATTAGTTCTCCGGCTTTCAAAGTGTGTTAAATGGCCTAAAGCTTGTCGTGGAGTTCCAAATGGCTTGCTATAAATGCCGTGTTAATGTTACAGACTATTAGCAGTCCAATAAAAGTCTCAGGAAAAAGACCGCAATTCAGAATAATTTTTATGAATCGGTGCCACGTTAGATAAATTAGAAACCATATTTTACATCGCTGACACTTTATTTTGTGCCCGTATCAAAATGATTACACAGCGTTAGTGAACGCAGTGTCGTGATGACTTAAGCAATTATTATCTCATACGTAGGAGAAGTATGACTCAATGAGCTGCCCACACTGAGGAGACTTAAATGAACTATTTTAACTCGCTAACCAAGCGTCATTTTTTACATTTAATGAGCTTTAAATAAGGAGCAGCACCAGCTCATATTATCATCTGTTTCCCTTAAACTCCCTCTGCTAATTGTACTGTCCTCCCTACACACATATATTATCATTTGAAGGAAGCTTTTTTCGTTGAGGTTATTATAATAGGCAGTGGGGAGGGCTGGCAGGGGGCTTTCAGATGGATGACGTGGGAGGGATACATGAGGGAGTGAGAAAGGAAGGGAGAGGTAGTCAGATTCACGCTATCTAACAGCGTCGGTTCGACAATGTTCTCCTACAAGTTTCCTCTGATCAGACAGAGATGGGTGACAGGTTCAGTGTGAGGCAGAGCCACAAGCTGAGGAAGCTCAGCGCTAGCAGTATGGGTGTACTGTATGGGCGTAATATACTGTTCTCTGCATGTATCAAATATTATCAAATAATTAGCTTGGGCCACATTTTACTGACACATCAAACCAGCTCCTCTTCTACAAGCTTTTTGTCAGTTTGTCCTGAGATTTTGACCTGTCTGAGATGAAAGTTGACCATTTTGAGAGAGAGAGACATGGATCCTGGATCTCACTGTGAGACACGTGGATCCTGGATCTCGCTGTGAGACACGTGGATCCCGGATCTCGCTGTGAGACATGTTTACCAACAGCCATTTGGAGCTTTGGCGATCAAAAACGGCCTGCAGGAACATTCTGACAGGACTTCTCAAAATATGACTGCTGCTCCAACACGTGAAGCGAACAAACCAATCAACTTGACGTGAAATGACGCAGAATGCACTTTCAAGAGTGAAATTCTGTTTCAATTTGAGTTTAGGGGAAAAAACACAGCAGAAACCAAAATGATGAAGGCGAAACACAAATACCATTTACACATTCGTCATTGATTTCGCATATTGGACCTAATTGGAACAGACTCTATTGGAGCCATCATGCACTAAACCTGCACAACCATTGAAGTCCCAGAGGAAGCTTCAGCATATGGTCAAACTGCAAGCTGTTTTTGTCACCGCGGGTTACAACTACATACAGCACACAGTGAACCAACAGTCAGTGCTGACCCTTCATGTGCTGCCTGTGAGCTGCTGTCGGACCGGCGAAAACCTCCTGATTCAACAGCAGTTTCTGTCTAACAGCAGTAAGGCCCTTGTCAGTTGTCAGTTGTCTTACATTTAGTTTTAAAAGGGCCTCACACACCTATAGTCTCCCCACACAGGAGACTTCACTTATGGATTGCCTGGTGTGACCTCTTCTCGGAGATGTGTGGGCACGTACAGTCTGTGCTTAATTCACATCTCCTTCACTTTCCTGTCAAATCAACCGTAAATTTATGATTTTATTGGTCCGCATAGTTCTCATGTAATATAATTACTAACTAGAGGTCTGATCAGGGTCTTTAAAATGCCACAGGCCACATTCACAGACCAGCTGCCCCAAAATTACCTCCACCAAGAAGGTTAAGATGTCTTTCACTCTCTATTTTTCTCATTTAGTCAGTTAGGATAGCTTCAAAAGAACAAACCACTCCATTATATGTGACCAATTTGATTTGTTTGAGTCACAACAGGCATTCTGTGGCCACCACAGTTTCACACTTGGAATGGGAGGGCGAGCAGAGAGGGTTGCAATCCACAACTACAACGAATAACATTAACAGCACTAGTTAAAAAAATGTACAGCTATATGATAGCAGACTGTAGCACTGTATGAATGAGAAAGTGAGGATTGTGTGTAAAGTGACACCTGTACGTATAAATAAGTATCGCTGTATGAGTAAATATGAACAGACATACTGTATATAATGTAGTATACCACACTGTATAAATATCTGAAAAAGAAGATTGGCTGTAGGAGTAAAAGTGACAAGTGTATCAGTATTAAGTATTGCACAAAGTATCAGGTACAATAGCAGCGGTCATGGTTGGTGTTGCATGCTTGCAGACAGCAGTTTAAGGTAAAGAGTTAAAGAGTTGTGAAGCCTGATGGCCTGGTGGTCAAAACTGTTGAGTCTGGTGGTGTGTGCAGCCATTCATCTGCCAGACGGTAACAAAGAGGTCAGTCTGAGCTGGGAGGCTGTGGTCCTCGATGATGCTGTGTGCCTTCAGCAGACACCGCTGATGAAGTCTGTTTACAGTGATGTGCTGTGCTGCTTCCAACACCACTGAGCCTTTACAACGGACTTTAAGCACAAGATGGAAGATTTTTACTCTTTCAATATTTATCTGTCATCTGTCCTTGACGGTACCCTTGAATTTTTCAGCAACCTTAAAATAACCACTCGTAGGGCACAGGGCATGAACCCTGATCTCCTGAAGTCCTGCACTTTGTACACCAAATATTTTAACTTTGACCAATGAGTGTCATATGACAATATTTCCACCATAATGCATTTGACAAGATCATGTAATAGCAAACAATCATAATTCTTAGTAAACTAGTTTGGGTGTACACATCAACCCTGAGCTAACCTGCAGGGTGCAATGGAGATTAATTAACCACAACTCTGTCTTCAGTCCAATTCACTTGAATTCTTTTACAGTTGTTGTTTTTTTTGTACAAAACCCAAATATTCTTGGACAACATTTACATACTGTCAAAAAATGTCCTCCATTATCAGATTTCACTTCACTGTGTATTCGTCAGTGTTTTCTAGTGTCTAACCTGCGTAAAGCATGCTCACATTCAGCAGCCTTGTGGTTCGATGGTGCTTTATAGTATACAAAGAAGACATGGGAAGAAAAGGTCCTAATGTTGTTGAGTCCATTTTACCATAAACAGGATTCTTTTCATGTTAAATCAGAGCAGAGATATGTCAAGTCACATGAGATGGACAAGCAGTAACCTCCATGAACCCTTACTGACAGGTAGGTGACATCATAGGTGGTAGTAACCAGACTTCATTCAACCCACCTGAGCTCTACCCACACTCCATGTCTTTGCTCGTTGATACATTAGGTGTGAGGCGGTAGAGTCAGGTCTGCCAAGATGACAGTGGCCGGAGCCACCACACTGAGCTTCACAATGGCTGTTCAGAAACCTGTGGGTGACGTCACGTTTATGACTTCCATATTTTGTACTGTCTATGCACTCGGCTCATGAATCTGGTGCCTTTTAGATTAGACTTGATAAGATCAAAAACGACTTGTGACGACACTGTAAACACCAGTGACTCGTGACATTTGGAGTTCAGAGAATCAATTCTTGTTGAATCAGTCTGACAGCTTCCATTGTGCACGCTGGAGGTCCACACCAGCACATTTTTACATGTGATGTTAAAATAGGTAAGTCTTTTTCTAGTTTATATGATAAACTTCTCAAGCCACAAAGAAGTTTTAGCTGTAGATGGATCATGGTAATGGTATACTATGTTATACTTGCCAAAAGCCATTGGGCCATTTTTGTGCAAGTCTCTCATAATAGTGGGTAGTGTGTTTTTTTGTAGCAAGGTAACTCAATTCTGTGGAAAAAGTCTTGCTGCTTCATGTCAATGTCAGTCTGACATTTTCAGTTGATCAAGTAACTCATGTAAGAAGAAGTCTGCCAAGTAAGATGTTTACAGCTGATATTTCAGTGTGTCAGGTAGATATTTAATCATCAATTTAAACCTTCTGCTGCTCATTCTTATCTCGTTTGTGAGTTATGATAAGTTATGATCAAACTGTCTCAGCTCATCCCAAAAAATATGGATCTCAATTAAATCTTTGAGTTTTAGTTATCGTGAACATTTAGTTACAGATATTGAGAGTTGAAGACCAATGCATTCAATGAGATAACGATTGTTGTACCAGGAATAATATACCACACCTGATCATGTTGCTTTTAACTGTATGGTTATTCCTGTACATATTCTACTTTACCTAAAGGACATGTTGACTTGTTCCAGACTTGAAAAGAAGAATTTTTAGGATTTATACTTTCACTTTGGAATAGTTGTTTTCTTGTTTTTAACTTTTTAACTTGCAAAACTTTCTTCTCTGAAAAACACTGTATAGTGGATGTGTTCCTCAGTTACTAAATTATATATTTTTTAGAGAATGTATAATACCATGTTGTAGAGGCACTTACAATGAAGCCCATTTTCTCATTACTTCCACTTCCACTCTTTCCCTAACAGATAGTGAAAGAGTCTTACTATATTTGTAGCAACATGGTATTTTCATATTATGGAAATAAGATAATAACATAAGATTAATTCTGTAAGACAATAAATTGTGGTTTAAAGCAAGTGAAAGATCACACATTGACAGTAACATATTCTCTCATTCTCTTTTCAATTTTTTTTTCACGTCCCTGTTTCTCCATGTTCCCTGTCACACTTTTCTTATGATCATACTGTACTCTTACTCTCGCCAAATTCCTTAATACAGCTTCAGTGCAAATTGGCCCTCTTCGGGGCACTGCACCAGGGACTTGTGATTGTAATTTGATTTACAATGGACCATTGCCTCAGTTAATCCCAGTGTACAGAAAGATCATTAGTGTTTGGAAGAAAGACAGGGGGAGGATGACTAAAAGCCAGAGCTGTAATTGTGAGGTGAGGGGAAAACAGAGGGGTAAGGGTGGGAGTGGGGACTCCTAATGAGACATGCTGAAAAGAAGAGCAGTGGTTGAGGTAACTGCTTATGGAATCCACACTTGACGGTTTAGGGTTTTAGGTAGGACAGGAGGGGAGGTTGTACAGAGGTACTAACATTAGAGTGTCCTCAAGTTCATGCTGTTCCTTGAGGAATTATTATATAAAGCAATGGAACAACCTGCAGTTCAGATAAAGACTTACGGTGAGGCAGTCGTATGTACGATGATGTAAGCTAATTTGGGTCAGTGCTGGTTTGAACCATATGAAAATTTGACTTTCTTTCATTACTGTTTTGTATTTTGGTAACTGGACCCTTTCTTTCTTTTTTTTTTCTTTTTTTTTTTATTAAACTGTTGAATGAAATTGAAAGATAAACAAAATATTCAGCCCTTTAGACTCTTGGTTTTCAGTATTTCAGATCTTTAGTTTAACCTCTCTCAAAGAAGCTTTTTGGATCCCACTGTTTTTAAAGTTGCCATTTTTATCCAAAATTTGAGAAAGTAATGAAAACAAAATGTACTTGTATTTGTTTGTCTACTGAGCATTGAGACTGCATTGATCAAGGTCAACAATGACTTGCTGCTGACTCAGTTTTTTATTGTCCTTGACCTCAGCTAAGTCTTTCAGTCCATTTAAAAAAACTAAGGCTTCAGTGATGTGGCCCTGGACTTCCTGTCTGTTGTGTGCTTAAACAGGTGATGCTAGATAGAGATGCCTCCTCCTGCCCAAGCTTTGCTCTTTTTTGGGGTGCCCCAAGGGCCTTTTTGAGTTCTCTTTTATTTACTATATATATATGCTACCACTGGGGAAAATCATGCATAGAAATAATACAGAATTCCATTGCAACAAAGTTGTATGTACTGATAAACCCTGGACCATGTGGGTTCATACACCAAGGGTGTCCTATGTGGGCTAGTCACTGTAACATGGACACCAAGTGAAGTGGAAACTATCCCATAAGCCCACATTTAATTACACTGGATTGCATTGGTTGGCCAAGCCCTAGTTGTTGCTTTTTCAAAATGGGCGCAAATGTGGGTCTCCATTCTATGTAATATATGTAATATATGTAATATATTGCCACCTTCTAAGACTATATCCAGTGGGCATCCTTAATCTTTGCAGGACTGAAGTCTTTTAGTCTATAGTGAGTACCACATCAGTCTGACCTTGTGTAAAAATTTAACTACGACCATTAAAGGAACCTAATTAAAATAACCAGTGGGCAACACCACCTTAATTAAACACTTGCAGAAGCTTTCAGGAGACAAACATTCCTGGAAACTGTTCAGAAACTCAAGACAGCTACAAAGCAAAACTAAGACGGAGAAAGAAGAATTTAATTCCTTCGACTTGATGAGCTACCCCTTTCAGTTCCAGCTGAAAATGTAGATTTTTAAGACCTAATCAAACATCTGGAGCCTCACTACATGTTGCCAGACCAGCATTTCCTGCATGTGGTAGCTATGGCTCACAAAAACTCAGAAAGCAGGTTGTCCACTAATCAAAAGATTGGTGGTTCAATCCCCAGCTCCTCCTGTCTGCATGTCAAAGTCTCCTTGGGCGAGATATTGAATCCCAAGTAGCCCCAGTAGTGTTTTTCTTGAGCAGTTGGCACCTTGCATTGTAACCAATGCTGTCAGTGAACGAATGTGTGCATGACTGGATGAATGTAATATGAACTGTAAATGCAGTGGTTGGGAGATTAGAAAGGTGCTATATAAGTACAGCCCGTTTACTATTTCATCTTCGAAACGGCTATCTCAGATAAGTGGCGGCAAGTCTGCAAATGCATTTTAAAATGTTTCAATGGTTAGTTTCACAACTGACATCTGGTTCTCCGACGTGTCCAATGTCATTACTAAGTGTGACAGCAGTGGATAGAGATAGAGTAAGTTTTACTTTGCTAAATGCAGTGCTGCCAGCTAAACATGGCTCATACACAGATAATAAAATAAAAGCAATGGGCTGCCTTGGAATTGCCAGTTTTGTGCATCACTTCACTTGCCACTAGGAGGACCTTCAAGTGGAGGTGAATATGCTGCCCAAGCATCTGCAACAAGATGTGGGAACAAGTCAGTACAGCATATGTACACATTGTTACATGAGTGAAAGCCTCTTTGCACAAGGTTGTAGAGTACAGTCTTCCAGTAACATTGAACGCAAATCATTGACAGAGAGTACTGAAATAGATCGTTTTAGCTCTAGCCCTGTTTAAGGATTTGAGAAGTGAGGTAAGATAGAACCTGTAGCTCTTCATGTAACAGCTCATTGGCTGCTCTTGAATGTCCCATTACTTCCTGACAAATTTCAAACTGATCCACTGACAGAAAATGACCAAACGACCGTTGTCTTGTTTTGTAGATTATATTTCTGATAAATGATCCTATGTTTCTCCAGTTACATGCTTTAATGTGAAGCAGCAGCAGTGGTCAATGTTGGATTTAGATTAGCAGTAATAGCACTTGTGTAACAAGCGCACAGTTTTATCAAGGAGATAAAATTATGCTGCTGTATATGTTTTTAACATAATCTGAGAAATTACTCTTAATGATTCACCATGACTTCCAACACTAATGTCTTGCTAAGTCTTTGCACTGATTTCCCAACATGCAGAAAGCAAAAATATATGATGTCTACAAACATGGGTGCTAAATGAAGCTGCCACAGTGAGACAGGTGCTCTGAGTATCAGTGCTAATGAACAATTAGACAGGGACTTTAACAAGATGCCTCAACCCTCAGTGGAGTCATCTTAAATGAGGTGGAACAGATGCCTCGTGGGTAAATGGGTTGCTCACAGAATCGTCCTTTAATGTAATATTAATAGCTCTGATGGAGATAGACTGGGTTGTTTTTCAGTGTGTTTATAAACACTTTTATTTAAAATAAAAAAGCTAAAATAAAGGCTTCGCTGGAAGGAATATGTTAGCGCCAATGCGCCAGTAGGTTCATCAACAGTGTGAGGCTAAAGAAACGCACGCTAGCCCTTGACAAATACAGTCCATTTAAGCTTTTACCTTTTGCATTTTCACATCACTGAAAGAGTGCCATACCAACCATTTACTAACTTAGAACTATATATAACACTTATTTCCAGCATTATATGAAAACGATTCATATATTTAATCTTCCCATAAATCAGTGACCATACTAGTTAATCATACAAGGGTGCCCTGACATATTTAGACAAGAGTGTGTGTGTATGAGTGTGTGCAAGTAGAGCAGAGACATTTTGAACTGTCATTGTAGAAAAATTACAGGTGATAACATGTACACATGTTCTGTGGAACCCATCAAGCAGTGCTTTCCTGTATGCTTTACCACTAGAACAATAATCACAAATAATTCAAAATTGTCCTTGTGGTACAGGTCATAAAATTTCATTTTACGCAGATGACCTGTTACTTTTTCTTGATCACATTTCTCTTTTTCACCAATTGTTTGGACCATCCTCAAAAGTTAGTTACATTCAAACAAATCAGCACTTTTCAAAGTGAATTCTACGCTTACCTGTATGACTGACAAAAGAAAAAAACAAGGACACAAATACAATACTGTAACAACAAAATAATGAAGGTCTTCTGTGTCCTTGAATCAGGCAGTAGAAAGGATAGAGGTGTTCTTTGTCTTAGAACAATGGCCCTACAGGTTGACATATAACATTAAGCATCTATTGGAAACGTCAAATATGACAAATGGCCTACTAAACTCACTAATTGTAAGAAAATATGTGGAAAACCTGTTGTCTTTGTACAATGGAATGACGGGGAAATCTCTTTTTATATTCAACCAGCAGCTCTACAGTTCACTCTGTTGTTCCAAAGTATTTCCCTGCTCTTTGGTGGCCACAGTTTTTGCCCTAGGAAGCTGAAATTTGCCAGGGAGGTGAAGTGTTTGTTAGGCGTGTACACAATCACAGCTAGAAAGTTTCTTGTTTATTTACTGTTTAGAATACAGTACATACAGATGGTGTACCATGAGGGAACCCTTTGACAGCCCACACATTACTGATAGTATGCCCATACCACCATGATAGATTTGTGCATTGCTTTCCCAATTTGATTTAACTACAAACACAGTTTGTCAGCACACACCTACTCTTAGCAGAGGGGCCCCTCTCACTTGGGTCCGGAGTGACCAGGTTGTGGCTGGGTGGGATGAAGGGAGATGGTGATTATATAAAAAAGAGAACTCTGATAACTCATCTAAACACGTGATCTTATCAACCCCTGAATTTCACTCAATTCAAGTTTTTCTCAGGCTCAGTGTTGGGGTGGACATGGCAGACTGTCCCTGAGGTATTCAGCGACAGTAAAGGATAGTAGGATATTGATGTCACCTTTTACCACTTGTTTTTATCTGTCTGTTCTGTTCCCATGATACTTCAGTTTATGCCATAATCAGAGGTTTGAGTGGCAGCTGTGGGAGCTCTTCTCACCTCTGAGCTCGAGAAACAGTAAAAACAGTGAGATTTTGATTGAGCTGTCCACTCAAACAACCACACAATTTACTGACTTTGTGCCTTAATTGACTTATATCAATGTGCTTCTAAATAATTAAGTTGTTTGTTTTTTCAGGCTGTGTAAAGTCTAATGTCATACAGAAACATAATGTAGCCATTATACAATAATAGCCTCAGGTGGCTATAGAGCAAATTGTCATGAGGTATAAATGAGCTTTCTGGATTGTTATTTTTTATTTTTTTCATAAGATCCCCTCATGATGATAATGTCCAAACTGTAGCTAAGTGACAAAAGGGCACTGTGAAGTAAATTGCATATTTAAAGAACAATGTAACATTTCTGAATCATAATAACACATTAGTGAGAATGACTTGAAGGTGACTCCAGCACACAATATAGAAACTGTAGGGCAATAAGCTTGCATGTAATTGCTTGTGTTCACTGCATTAAAATACGTCAGTTACATTTACACACCATCTGTTCCAACATTTTTTTAAACAGTCTTGTAAATGTTTACTTCCTTGACAATTGTGATTTATGGCAGGAAGAAGAGACAAATACATTATCTTAAACTTCCAAAAGATTACTCAACAAAACTGCGGAGCCCCCTAAAGTCCCGTAAGGTGATATTTTTTATTTGTGCGCACAATATCGACTAAAAGAAATAACACATTACGGAACTCTTGGGGCTCTGTACAAAACAACAATAAGAATAAGAAGTAATATGTGAAAAACTATGTTTCCAACAATTCTTAGAGTACAGCTCATATACTGTATAGATATATGCTGTAGCCATACCACAAATCCACAAAGTAACAGCCTCAGTAATGCCCTCCCTGAACTCCCATTGTGGAACCAATTTCACTGCAGTATGGCAGCACCATTAAAGAAAAAAACAAGTCATGAAAATACAACACACACACTCTCACATCATACACAAGGGTATTGCATGGTGAACTCTCGTGGGAAGGGAGGCAGTTCCAACTCAGGGCGCTGTGAAGGCCGACACTCGGCAGACTCGACTGAAGCAGAGCCGCGGAGGCTGGGTGCATACAGATGACTGGGTGCTTGTATAGGATATGTGTATGCTGGAGAGAGAAGAGAGGATGTAGGGATATACAGTATGTATGTTGGGGTAAAGGTCAGAACATGTTACTGGAGGGCCTCAGAAACAGATGGAGCGCTCATGGAGGAGATTATGAGAGTGAGGGAAGGGACTGTAGGCTGCAGAGAACACTGACATAGAGCACAGCCGGATCAGACATGCTATCAGGAATCAGTGCACGGTGTTAGATGTGTTCACGTTCTGGAATGTGGAGGTCAGGTTTTGACACATGCTGTGCTGTTATCGATGTCCAATACAAGGATTCACTCAAACATGCTTGTTTACCCGATGAAACACTCTTTGATATTCTGCTGCTTTAAAAAAAAAAATCTTGTTTTTCAAATTCAGCAATAAGATGTTTATTGAATATATATGATTGAAAAGCAATGACCAAAAACTATAATGTTACAATAAGAATCATAATAGTTGCCATGGCATGACTGCTATTACATAATAATTATGCATCAACAATTACATAAATCAAAAAGCTATTCAACATAAGTAAATGATAATTAACATACCGTATTTTCACGACCATAAGGCGCATATAAACGTCTTATATTTTTTTCAAAATGTGCGGCGCGCCCTATAGTGCAGTGCGCCCTATAGTGCAGTGCGCCCTATGTGTGTTGTTAAACCTGTGTTGAGAACAACGTGCCCATCTCACAGCTGATGTGAAAAAAGAAGTGAAACAAATGAACGCTGCACTTGCTGTTATTCCGGGAGGTCTGACAAAGGAACTCCAACCGCTGGACATCGGTGTGAACCGGCCGATTAAAGTAAGGCTGCGAGCGGCGTGGGAACGATGGATGACCGATGGAGACCACAGTTTCACAAAGAGTGAAAGGGAGCGACGGGCAAGTTACGACACAGTTTGCGGATGGATTGTAGATGCGTGGACTAACGTGTTTACTGGCACTGTTGTTCGAGTTTTCGCAAATACAGTCATGGCACACATAACTGAGACTGCGCCTTTTCGTACGGTGTGCCTTATGGTCGTGAAAATACGGAACTAACAATAGTCACCTCAGTAATAAAAACAATCAAATAATCTTAATAAATATCAAAAACACAATCTGAACCTGATAATTCTGCATGAACAGATATTTATAAACAGATATTTGAGTGAACGCAGAATCTGTAGACGAGAGACGAAGATTTTTACATTGGAAGTTGAATTCTGGGTGAGATCAATGGTATTGATCAACTGTTTGAGCAGAGTTTGGCTGCATGAAGGTAAACAGTCAATGTGGAAGAAGCAGGCGGAGTGTATTGATTGAAATACAATCACGGAACCCTTCGGCTATCGTCTTACCACAGTGTGTCAAAAATGTATATGCAGATATGTTTGTAGAGGTTAGCTCATTTTTGTGCATCAGGCTGATAATCGGACTGCAGATGAAGTTTTGGCCTGGTCATCCATTTTCCAGATATCCAGAAACCCATGAACATGAACCCCCAGAGGCTAAATCAACATCAGAAGAATATGCATAAACTGTTCCACACTCCATACCAAACACTTAGGTCACACAGCCTAATGCCAGGATATATTTAATTGGATGCACATAAATACTATATATCTAGCCATTTAGCCAGAGCTGAGTCTATCTGAAAGTCCAGGTGTTTGGTTTGTCCTTTCTGGAAACATGGTGGACACCATGAAAAAGGACCCATGGCGCCTGTAGATATATCTTATTCTAACATAAAACTTGACAATGCGAATATACACATGAAAACACAGTTATGCATATTAGGTTACATTATTGTCATACCATTCATTCATGATACAATAGTATCATTGAGTATATTTGATGTGTCCACAGACTTTTTGTTTGCAGAAAATAAATCCAACACTGAGACATCGTGTCCAGTTCAGGGGGGTCATGTAATCATTTTCCTCTTAAAATGTAATAATTATGCTCATTGCCTTGATTTGGAACGCAATGTATGAGTCATCCTGGACCTTACCTTAAAGTACCCTACCAGCTGTGATTTAGTCATATGAATGGCCATCTGATAAGTCCATTTACTCTGTAGTGCTCAGCTTATTTTTCAACAAAAGTTCATTTGTCTCAATGTCTTTTTTTTTTTTTTAGAATGAACTTACCTTGAGGCTAAAAACATCCATCTCTAAGCAGGATGAGCAAATATTTGACAATGGTGCGCTCCTGAAGTCATCTCAGGAATAAAGTTCCCCCCTCAGGGTGAACAATAGGTTTTGAACAGTAATTTGTTAATTGCTGTTGAGCTAGAAGAAGCTAAATTATCCCCAGGGTTAATTTAATTAGTGCTTGGCCTGAGGAGAAGAAGGGAAAGGAGGCTGACACATTATCCTTTTTAAAGTGCACTTCAGTGCTTTGGCATCAGGATGGTTGTCTTCTTCACCAGGTAACATTCACCAGCTGAATCTCTCAGCCTCTAAAGCAATATAAAGAGCATGGAGTTTGTTTTTCTCCCCCATATATCAAGTCAGGGGAAATAGTCTGGTACAACAGTACAAAAGTTTACTGTTCTGTGTTTTCCTCTGGTCTCTACTACACCAAACTCTGTTTAGTGAACACTAAGATACTGTTCACTGACTGCCTGAACTAAAGAGGAGAAGCTGAAATGTCAGAATAACATGGTGATCTTTCTTTAGTAAAAGTCTAGAGGAATATTTATATGGTTGTCTGCAGAATCCTGGAAGCAATAGAATAGATAAGCACCTGATAACATGACAAAGAAATTAGTGAGGCTGTAAATAATTTAGACAGTACAAAACATGGACATAGTCTCCATGTCGTCCTCCACAGGTTTCTGAAGAACTGTTGTGAAGCTCAGGTTGGTGGTGCTGGTCGTCGCCATCTTGGCAGTCTTGACTCTGCTGGCTCCTAGCTAATCAAAAAATGGGTAAAGATGTAGAGTGTGGGTGGAGCCGGGCTGAATGAATCCTGGTTACTCAAACAAGCTAACTATGATGGCTTCCACCTGTGAGTAAAAGCAGCCACACTCTTAATTCTGCATAACGTGAAGCCTTAATATAATTTGAACAGGATCCTCCTAAGTTTGGGGTTTTCGGGCAGCAGTAGAACAGTCTATAGGGACTTAGCTTAAGAACCAAAGGGTTTAAGTCCAAGTTCAAACATGGGCCACAGTATGGAGAGTGGACTGGCAGTTGGGGAAGTTCCAGTTCACTCATCCTGGGCACTGCTGAGGTGTCCTTGAGCAAGGTACCAAACCTCTAACTGCTCCAATGGATGCTATCACTCCACCATCTCTCCAGATTTGGTTTCCCCTTGTGTGTGTGTGTGAGTGTAGTTTGAGATGTGTGAATGTAAATGTGAAAAACAATTCCATCAATTTCCCATCAAGGGATTAATAAAGTTAATCTTCTTCTTACAATAATGATATGCTTTTCCTATGCAGCACATTTTCAGCATACTTGGTTCATCCTCCAACAAAAAAGTATTCACTCCTATATTAAAGACACTCTGTAGCCAAAGCCTCAGGACTACTTCTAATATCTAGAAATTCTATTAATAATAATATTATTTACATTTCACTTTTATCTTATCCAGATCACCAATGTTAGTTTTAGTAAAGCAAGTAACACAAAGGTTAACAACCAAGGTTACCAAAATATATATATTTCCCTTTAAGGCCATGCAAAAGAAAAGTAATTCATTAAGCTGTGTAGGACACATCACTTCAAAGAAGGGAACACAGACAATGCCAAGGTTTCAGTAGAACATCAGCAGATCATCGAGACACAGTTTTTCTTCAAATATGTTCCCAGAAATCCATGAGGCAGAGCACACCAACCACCCTAACCTCAAATGTATGTTACAGCCTATGCTGTGGCTGTAGAAAGTGTTGGTCTTAGTGTATCTGTAAGCTGTTGGTCTCCAAGTTAGCAGAGGTTAAGTGTCCAGATGTACACTGCACTCCACTCCCCATCCACCGCACAGCAGGACCACTAAACACTCAATATGTGCACTTTCACTGCAATAACGACCCCATGCTGAGGGATCAGAGAGTGTGTGTCTGTCCAGGGAGTAGCGCGTCACTGGATGGAGATGGATGTATAGCAGGTGACTGTGCAAGTCTTTCTGTTAACTCCACAACCCCAGCACGCATTAAGCATTCTGCTCTGCTCGACACACTCTGAACCTCACCATCAAAGCAGAGTCGGCTCCTGCCATTGCATAAGTTCTTATTGATCCTGGGTTAAGAAGGATAAATACATTGATTCATGTCATGTACTATGCATAAGCTTGATTTGTGCTCAGCTTGTATAGCCACTGACCTGACACGCAGTGTCATTTTGGCTTATACAGAAGTTATATCGGAATGGCAAAGACATCTTTGGGATTGAACTATCACTAAAAATGTTTCACCCATATTTTTCTTAATGAAATAAATGTAAGGATCATTATTACAACTTGGATTAGTTAGTGGTTAGTTCCGGATGTTCTGTGTTTAAACCTTCCTTCTGTGGCTGGGGCCTTTCTGTGTGGAGCTTGCAGGTTCTTCCCATGTCTGCAGTCAGAATCCAGGTTCTCCTCCCACAATCCAAAGACATACAGGCTGATAATTGAATTGATGTGTCGAAATTGCACATAAGATAGTCAGCCCTGTGATGAACTGGCGACAGATCAAGGGTATACCCCACCTCTTGCCTAATGTCAGCTGGGATTGGCTTCAGCCCTCCACAACCCTTGATAAGATAAGCCATTAGAGAAAATCAATCAATATTACGACTAAGATCCAAGACTGAAGATCACAGGTCACCTTATGAATCCAAAAACCCTAGCTTGTGTGGTTTGTGCTTAGTAATTTGTTTAACTTAAATATGTACTATTTTTACTACAGTCATGTCATATTGTGTCATAGTGTTTGTACACCTTTTTATGATGGCAGTGGTCTCTTTCATCAGGATAATCCACCCTGCCACAAAGCAAAATGGTTCAGGAATGGTCTGAGGAACTCAACGAGTTCAAGGTGTTGACTTGGTCTCAATCCAATTGAGCATCTGTCGGATGTACTGGACAAACGAGTCCGATCCATGGAGGCCCCGCCTGGAAACTTTGGGCTAGATGGGCTATATAGTCCCTCCAGCGGGTTCTCAGTCTGCCCCGGATCTCCTCCTAGTTGGACATGCCCAGAACACCTCCAAAGGAAGGCTTCCAGGGGGCATCCTAATCAGATATCTAAACCATCTCAGTTAGCTCTTTTCAACGCAAAGGGGCAGTGGCTCTACTGCAAGCTCTGTTTTGATGTCCAAGCTTTAACCCTATCTCTAAGGGTGAGCCCAGACACCTGGTGGACTTAAAGGATCTGCTGCTAATGTCTTGATGCCAGATGCCACAGCACACCTCCAGAGGTCTAGTGGAGTCCTGCCTCGAAGAGTCATGGCTATTTTGACGTCAAAAGAGGGACCTGCACAATATGACAATGGTCATAATGTTACAGCTCATTGATGTAAACTAGTGTGTTACTGGTCTCCATGGACACATTTGGACTGATGTTTGTCAGTCCAACTTCCTAGAAGCTGATTTGCATTTCACTTTGGCTTCTGGGTTTGTGGTCGATTTGTTATTAAACTGTGTCACTGTCAACCATGCTTGTGAGTTCGTCTCTGCTGCATGCTCCTTATACTTCATGTGTATGTTCTGTTTTTTAGCATGTAGCTACTCGTTAAGGAGTGTTTTGCACATACAGACTGTGAGTCGTGGTGAGGGATGTGCATTTAGATTCAAGCAGTCTCTAATGGCCAGACTTATATTAGCCAAGGTCTGGCTGAACCGATTATGATTCTGCTATAGGAGAAAAACAACTCTGACTGAGCCCTGGCTGCAGTGTTGCCCTTGCAAAAAGAAGGCATTAAAATGCCTGAATCCCTGTAAAAGAAAAGGTAACAGCTTCTAGCTGTTTGTGTGTACTGTGCTAGAGCAGATCGTCTAGTTATTGGTGGATCGCAGATTCAATTCCTGGCTCACCCCTGGTAGAGTCCCATATTGAACACATATTGCTCTGGGTGGCTGTAACAGGCTGTCGGTGTTTGAATATTTGTGTATGGGTGATCTTAGTGCTTTGTTTAGGAAGCAACATATGTCTCCTGATACATGGCAGCTTCTGCCAACAGTGTATAAATGTCTGTGTAAAGGCACCATAAAAATACATAACGACTCACCATAATTTGACATTTCCAGCGCGTAGGTTGCTAGCTCGGCGGTTATTCTTGCTGTTTCGTGTGGCGACATGGATTTTGAAAACAGTAACATGCTGTTAGTGCAAGGGGAAGCGGATGCTGACTCAGATAGACGCCCAATGGCAGGCCTTTACCAACAGCCTACTTCCTGTGAGTCAGACTTGGATACAAATACATGTAATGCATACAAACTGAAGATGTAACCCTTTCGCCTGGCTCCCTGTTCCTATTCTGTAACTAGGTCGATGTGTTCCCAGATCTCAGCGATTATTTTAGTGAGCACAATGTCATCATAATTGTTAGAAATAATGGACAAACAAAGAAAATAGGGTGAGAATTGTGATAAACTGAAAAAACTGAAGGACTGCAGCCTTTCATCTATCACATCCAGTCAGTTTGCTTCGTTGTCTCTCTGACTCAGCTGCTTATGAACTGTAAAGAAAAGGCCAAAGGACAATATGTGACAGTGTGTGAAGTGTGAAAGCTGCTCCTGTCACATTGACATACTAACTCCAGTGACCCATGGTGACCCGCAGCAGCAGCTTGTCACAATTGTGTTATGCTCTTTTATCCCAGATTAGACCTTTAGCGTTGTGAGGTTATAAACAGGTAATCTGCTTGCGCTCTTTAATCAGACAAAATGTGGGGTATTAGGGTAGGTGTGCAAGCTTTACAACCCGGCTCTGCGCTGCTCAGTGTCCTTGTGTTCTAAAGTGAGAGCTCTCTGTCAGCTTTGTCGCACCAATACAAACAACCCAAGAGCAAAATCATGGACACACATGGTGGATTATCACAAAAATCTTCAAATCAGTGAGACATTTTTGTACTGTTCATTCCACACCTTGCATTAGTCTCATAACGCCAGAAACAGTGTCCGACATAAACCCGTGAATGATCATTTTAAGCCATCGAGTGTGGTTTACAATCACCAAATGGTGAGTGGGTGGAGTTTTTCAAATATGTGTTCACAGAAACCCACCTCCCCTGCAGAGTGGCCCTCGAGGAGAACTTATTTATGGAACACAGACTTCCTCCTCCATCTCCATAGAGCATGACAACACACGGCTCTTTTCATGAGGCAGCAAGGTGCTTATCTAATTCTCCCGGTTCTCTACTGAAGCTCACGTAACAATGGCAGCAGGTTTGACTGGCTGCTGGAAATTCCACAAAATTTGCATCATCTTAATTGACCCCATTCTGAAACAAACCTTATTTTCTAATTAACAAGAAACCATTTTTCACATATGGATTGAAAAAAAAAATCATCACACGTCTTAAACATAACAACACTCTGAATTCATTCTGCCACATGGTCCAGATGTACAGTTTTGGGAATCTTTGGAATATATGCAACTTAAATCATCCATACAAACAAAATTCTAGATCTCTCTCCTCAGCTCCAGAGTTAATTAGCATCCCTTCGTCAAACACATAATGAATAATTGAATTATAATTGTAATAATAACTGAATTATATCGTAATCGGGAAAATGCCACCCATACAGTAGCAGGGATATTCTAGTCCTTGATTTTCTGATTCTGCTATAACAAAACAAAAACTGATCAGATTGTTGATTTACGGAGCCAAAAACAACTTTTATCAGTCCTTATAAATGCCAGCTTACAACTATAATATACACACACTCACTTCACTGGGCAAAATCTGGTAAAAATGGGACTTGGCATCACAAATCTGTCACTGAGTCACTATCGTGCTTCCTGTGCTGATACATCCATCATCGCTCTCACTCTGCTTACAAGGAGACAGATCAACAACCCGCCGGAACAAGACAAACAGATTACTCCTCATGGCTCCAGCCATCACCCAGAAAACTATCCCCACCAACACCACACATATACACACTGGGAAAGCTTAGATCAGATCTCCATGGAAAAAATATCCTTCTCTTTCATTTATTTAATCCTGATTTCATAAATATTCTGATTTCTGACTTTGCCTCAATTAGAATTTGAACACACACACCTCTGTATCAGTATCTGCACTAATGCTTTCCTCTCCATGCACATTCAAAAAAAGGAAACACAGAAGAGGAAATACATAAAGTATATTCACTATGATTCGTTGTAGTATTGGTATCAATATCGCTCATAATATTATAGAATGATTTATTTCTATACAATTATTTCCTTTTGCAAAGATAAAAGATGTGTGTCTGTGTGTGTGGGTGTGTTTTATTGCTATGGCTACCAGTAGTTGTAAAGTAGTAAATGTTTTCATACAAATCATTTTAAAAAGCCAGTTTTTTGGTGATTGTTGTATTTCTGAATTCAAAATTATTCCAGAACTCCAATTGAATGAATATTAAAATTGCAAAACCCCAATGACTTAAAACCCTTTTACAAATCAAAACAAGCTATTAAGTGTTGTAATAAACTGTTAGAAAAACACACCGCTGTCCCTGAGGTCAGGAGGAAATGATTATGCCCTCCTGCATTTTGGAGCCAGGTCCCACACCATATTTACTGGCAGACTGTCCCCCGAATAATGCAACCTTAATAATCATTTAGCTAAGCAGTTAAGCAGACCACAGACACAGAGCCAAGTACACGTGGAAAATATGTTGATGAAGCTTCTTATAAAACAAATTAAGAATATTTGTTGAGATGTTTTTTTTATATTTGAGTGTTTTTATTTGTCGTGTTTTTTTTGGCTCTGTTGCAGCCAGGAGAGTCTACTGCCTTTAAAGGGAATGAGAGGAGCTGATTTGTTTGACTACATCTGATGCCAACCCTTTACACACCCCTTTGCTTTTTTTCCCCAGCACATATGTTAAGGGGCAGGTGGGCTTTAATAGTCCTACCCAATTTTAGAATAGGAATGAATTCCTTAAATCTATGAATGAAATAAAATATCAGGTCAAACTTGGCTGCAGAGGGTGCACTGAATCTTGGCCTCATCAACTCAGGCTAGCTAACTTGTTGAACATCTTGATTCCACAGCCGTGCTGCAGCATCAAGGTTGTTTGAGACAATCCTTGTGGTTCCTCTAGAAGCACTGCCTTGTCCTTCAGGAGTATCCTAGAAGCGCTCCCTTGCTCTACTTGGAACAGCACCGGGGCTCTGAAGCCAATTTGACATAGCGGTCAGACTTTGGAAAGTCTAAAAGAGACACATGATTAAATCTTGTTATCACCATTCAAGTTAGTGGAGGGCTAAACCGGGTGTTAGAAGGCAGTAGAAGTCTCTAGTTCACTTGTTCTTCTATTGGTCCATAATGTGGGAGCAAATACAAGAAGACCCAGGTAATTGTATTCCCAGAAATTGAACTTCTTTGGCTTCATGCACCACAGAGCAGCTTCCATAAGAATCATTACAGAGCAGATCCAGCTGGTGGGAAGTCAGACACAGAAACGTAACCAATGTAATTAAAGAGCATAGCACTCTGCCTCTGACGCCCTCCTGGTTGGCTTTGAAGCCACATATAGAACAGACACAGGAAAACAGCACAGTGTCACAGTCCACTAACTACTCATGTACACAGAGAATCTGAGCCCTGAGTTTAATTTTTGCCAGTAGACCTGAGGGCTTTTCTTTTTCAGACTTGTAGGTTGAAGTTCTGATTGTGGCATCCAATTATGTGCAAGGCTTAATCATCACAATATTTCCGTCTATGCCACTGACCCACCAATACACACCAATATGTTCAGCTCTGCTGCACCGATGGTCACAAAATTGTCCCGTTCTGTCGGTCACACACAGGACAGGATGGGCCGTGTTTTTGCACCATCAAGCGTGACTTTCCCTTATTATTTCAGTTGCTGGAAGTAAAAGTCTATTTAGGACTCTGACTTTAATTTAGCTGGACCAATTAGAAACGTGCACCACAGCCTCTTTAACCTGCCGACACAGAATATTAACATCAGCTGTGGGTGGCTTGGGAGGAACACAGCCTTAGTGTATTAACTCACTACTTAAGAATTAGGAGGGATGAGCTGAAGGGTGCTTACAGTGCATTGGCCCTGTGTTCTGTCCTCATCATCAAAAATCTGCAACACGGTGCTCTCTTCACTTCAGACAAACTCTCAAATACCCTGCAAATTAATATTAGTTATCATTTTCTCCTCTACAAACCAGATGTTGCTCAGCTGCTTGCGTTGGCCTTTTAGCTCAAAACATGATAAGAGATGAAAAATAATCCAGTGGTGGAGAGGTAATCAGAATGTCTGGTCCAATCTGTTGGTTAACTCAGGTGTGGACTAAACTGTTAAAACTGAATCTGTGTCCTCATACAGACACACTGACTGTCTGTTGACATCCAAAGAGTCCAAATTAGTGCAGTCTTCTAGAAATCTCAAGAACACATTTGTGTCACAGACTGGGACACAAAAACATGCAAGGAGAATGATGTCAAAAGAAACTGAAGAAACATCTAGTCAGGCTGGATGGTGATCGACTTCCAGAGGAAGACACCTCAGATCAGACCGGTCAATCCAGGGATTAGATATCGAGATGGTGGGAACATACAAATACCAATTGACTGGACTGGTCTGACAACACAGATGTCCTGTACAAAGTGAGGAGACTGAGGAGACTGAATTCCTTTGGAGTGTGCAGGACTCTGTTAAAAACTTTCTATGACACTGTGGTGGCATCTTCATATGCTATGCAGCCATCAGCTGGGGAGGAGGAAGCACTAAGAGAGCCTGAAAAAGACTCAACAAACTGGTCAAGAGGTCCAGCTCTGTACTGGTCTGCCCCCTAGACTGATGTTAGCAAAGCTGACATCCATCATGAACAACTCCTCTCATCTTCTGTAAGAGACTGTGGAGGCCTTAAACAGCTCCTTCAGCAACAGAATCTATAAAATATATCAAAAGATATTCATATTTTGGGGCAATTCTTGTAGTGACTAATACACCTGAGCTGGCATATTTAGCTCCTAAATCCATGAACCAAAGGTCAAAATGTGTTGAAAAAAGAACAATGAAATCATTTCCAAAATGGACATGTTTTTATTAACTATTGTTGCCAGAATCAGAAAGTATGCTTACAGATGACTGAACTGCATCAGCAAATATGTGTTGAAGGACAAACAATGTTTATTTTCTATTAGCACAAGGAGGACGTGTTAGTTAGGTAGTTAATTATCCTAACACAGATTGGAGTTGGTGCAGAATGTATTTCCCCTACTTCCATTTATTGCAGTAATTTTCCAAGCAACAAGAGAATGATCAAAGTTTTTGTGGTTATGTTGGATAGTTAACTGATTAAGTTGAGGGAAAGATTGAGGTCTGGTTTAATGCGGGAAAAGTTGACGTCATCTCAGATACACGACAACTTTTTTGCTCTAACTCATCATCATGTACTAAATGTTGATTGCACAATGTTGTGGCTCTAGAATAATAACCCCATCCACGTGTATTCAATATAAAACTGTGAACATGCTTCTTCATTCTCTCTTATTTCCAAAGCGGTGTTGATAATTTCTCTGAGGAAAACAGAGAGAGACTCAGCCTTTGCAACATGAGCACAAACAACGGGGAGTTCACCACATTCACTGGTGTAGTGCAGGGTACATATGCCCCTCTGATGTGCATCAGTCAGTCGTGTTCCGCAAGCTGATTTGTTTGGGATGGCGAAGGCATGACATAGTTCTCCAATTCTCATGAGTGGGTGGAGAAAAGAATCAGGAATACTTCACTTCAAGTGCAGAATTGTCTCACCTGTCTGTGGGTGAATATTTATTACAAAATCTGCAGCTCCTCTGACTGATGTTGATTTCATAATGATCTTTACTTGACTCTAAATTGTCCGTAGGTATGAATGTGAGTGTGAATAGTTGTTTGTCTCCATGTGCCCTGTGATGAACTGGTGACTTGTCCAGGGTGTCCACCTCTCGCCACTGTCAGCTGGGATAGGCAGCCCCACCGTGACCCTGATGAGGTTGAGCAGATACTACTAGAGGTAATGTATGGGATAGATGGATGGATGGATGGATGGATGGATGGATGGATGGATGGATGATCTTTACTCCCTGAAGTCAAACAGCAGAAGTAATATAACAATGTCCAAATGCTGCTGGACCATTTTTGGCTAAGCTGAATATGTAAGACTAGTTTTACCACTTACTGTTTATAAGACAAGTCGTTTATCCTTTGTTGTATGACTGCTTTAAAAAAATGGGGGATATTTAATGAATAAACCCACTTATCCAGGAAACACAACTACCTCACTGACTGTGAAGTGTTTTTGTTGCCTAAACCTGACCACAGACACGATCCCTGGTCTCTGGTGGCACAGCGCTGCATTTACAACAATGTTGCCTTTGAACAAAACTCAGCCGGTGATTACATTTGACACCACAACAATTTAGTGTCATTTAAAAGTCATTTAAGGAGATGGGGTTGCAGCTTTGCTGACTTCGATGTCACATTATGTTATACTACACTTCAAATAAAGGCTCTCTTCATTTTCATCACATCACAAGCTGTCTGCTCAAATATGTGTGTTTTTTATTGGTGTGGTTTTCTCAGATGCCCAAATATTTCTTCGTTTATTCTTTTGCACCTCCGCCCTACATTGTTTAACTCCCAGTTCCAAAGTCAGCAATTTGTTCATTGATTATGCCAGGGAGGGAGTTAAACTGTTACTAGATGAAAAGCCACTTCTATCTGCTAAAGTTAAAACCCTGCCTGAAAATAAAGCCTGAAGAATGGCAAAGACGAGGTGAATAAAATGTTCTGATCTTTCTGCCATGTTCTCTCAGCATGTGTCTGAGGAAAATATGGAGCATGGTTAAGCATAATAAATCATCCAGCCTCTGACCCCTTCTTCCACTGAGCCTCTTAAACTGTAATCAGAAGGTTGACTAACGCATGACTGTAAAGTCTTGCCTTTAACGTTGGAGCAGGGACTTCTGTTTAAAATTCAAATGGTAAAACAACACGACCCATTTGATACAGATAAGGAATTACAATTATGTTTAATAGAAATGCACATTTTTATTTTAATTACTGACAAGTGATAAAATATTCACATCAAATGAGGGAGCCATTTGCGTACACATGAAACAATTTCCATTAGTGGCACTAAGCTGATAAGTATTTGCCGGCAAGGTGGATATTTTTAAACTCCTCCATCATTTGCTGATGAATTGAGGAGGTTTAATGGTTATCAGGTAATCTCTTTCTAACAGATGCTTTGATTTGCATGACTGAGGTTTGAGTGTGCTAACTATCAAGAAGGGTTTAATTAAAGGGCTCAGTTTTACCATAGTCAAAAGAACTGTTTGAATGAATTAATAGCCAGCAGTCACCCTCTGAGATTGGAACAGTCGGATGTCGTAACCCTTTTGAAATATCCGCTTGGATGTGGGAATGTGACCTAATGAGAATTATCAGCACTACTTCCGTTTCCAATGTCATTCTCCTCTTTTGCAAGTAATGTATCAACAGTCTTCTCTTCTAATTATATGTCAAATTAAACACTGAAAACCAAATGGTGAGTAAGAAAAGTCAACTTTTATGTCATTAAATAGTGATTTGTCGATTCCATCACAGGAATCTGTCCATGAAGAGCTCTCATCAGCCAATGACTAGAGTTACCTTCCATCCTTCACAAAGAACCATTTATTTTCATTTTGAGCTGATGAAATGGGGATCACATTATGAAACCAACCTCTTTCTGTAATGCAGATTTATGCTGAATACAAAGCTCGATCATTACAGTCACCAAAGAAACAGAAGCAATGCAAACCCATAAGACAAGAATGAAATTAATTGGTGTAGATGCTGTGTCCATCCCTACAGAGGTGAAAATCAACTGGTTAGATTCAGGGACTCCAGTGGATGATCCCTAATGGAAGACCTCTGGGGCCTCATGCATGAATACTTGCGTGGATTTTCACGTGAAACTTGGCGTACACCAAAACCCAGAAACTGTCATACGCACAAAAATATTCAGATGTATCAAAGTGTGCGTACGCATGGATCCAAGCACGTTTCTTTTGTACATCCCAATCAACGTGGAATTGAGCGCACATGCAACTCCTCCCTGTCCACGCCCCCATTTACATATGCAAATCTATTTAAATAGGCCCTGGACCTGAGATTCACCTCTTTGTCCGATCAGATAACGCGATGAACAAAGGAAAGAAAATGAATTTCACAGAGTCTGAGCTAAAGATTCTAGTGAATGAAGTGGAGATTCTGTTTGGTTCCCTGTCAACAGGGATACATATGACCAAAAAAAGACGTGAGTGGGAGCGTGTGTATGAGGCTGTAAATGCCGTGGGATCCGAGCAGCGCACACACAGGTGTGGACAGCTGTGGACAGGTGTGGCGCCGCGGCTGACATTTTACGCCCGCTTTTACTGACAAGAATACTGAACACAGGGAGACAATCAGGGGCTTGTTAGAAACTCTGCAGCTCTAATTTCACCAGCAGAAAAAACAAAAAACAAAAAACATGATATTTGAATGCCACATGCCCAAATGTGCATTGGCACACTGGCACGGTGCGCGATGGGTGGCTTCTGGGTAAGTAAAGAGTCTATTTGTTTAATTGTCCCATATGTAAACCAGCGTTACATACGGGACAATTAAACGAATAGAAGCCACCCATCGCGCACCGTGCCAGCCTCCAGCCTGTTCCCAGCCATGCTGTTAATGAATGAGTCGTGCGTTGAACCAGGCCACCTTGCCGCGATGTTAGTTAGCTGCATTTGCGCATCACATATGATTTGAACATTGATGGAATGAAAATGTTTCCTACTTACATAAACAAATTCATCCTGTGATTTTATAGCAATGTGTGTGCAGTCAATAGCTCCGATTACATTAGGGAAACCAGCTCTCACTACAAATTGCGCTTTAATGTCGGCCTGTTCAACAGCATTGTACGGGAATCTGACGTACAAGACATTCGGATGATTCCGTCCCACACAGCTGGCCTCTACATCTAATTAGATTCATTTTCAAAAATTCATGATTTGCTTTAAAAATAACTTTCCTCTCACTCAATCCTCAAGACCATAGGCATAAGCCCATTGAACTATTTATTTTAACTTTTCCTCTCCTCTGGCACTGTGAGTTACTATGGTTACAGGAACACCCTGAAACTTTTTAACGATTCTCAATAAAATCATGAATGTAGTCTGATTGTGCCTCAACGCCAAAATATTGTATTATACAGTGGCAAAAAAGTATTTAGTCAGCCACCAATTGTGCAAGTTCTCCCACTTAAAAAGATGAGAGAGGCCTGCAATTTTCATCATAGGTATACCTCAACTATGAGAGACAAAATGAAAAAAAAAAAAAATCATCCAGAAAATAACATTGTCATATTGATTTTTAAAGAATTTATTTGCAAATTATGATGGAAAATAAGTATTTGGTCAATAACAAAATTATTCCAATACTTTATATACCCTTTGTTGGCAACGACAGAGGTCAAACGTTTTCTGTAAGTCTTCAAAGGTTTTCACACACTGTTGCTGGTATTTTGGCCCATTCCTCCATGCAGATCTCCTCTAGAGCAGTAATGTTTCGGGGCTGTCGCTGGGCAACACAGACTTTCAACTCCCTCCAAAGATTTTCTATGGGGTTGAGATCTGGAGACTGGCTATAGGCCACTCCAGGGGCCTCATGTACAAAGCATGCGTACGCACAAAAAAGGGGCGTACGTCCTTTTCCACGCTCACGTTCAAATGTATCAAACGTGAAACAATCGTAGAAATGTGCGTGCCCCACGCCAATTTCATAGCTGTCGTACGCACGTTTCTACAGCTATTGTTCCTTTGGCGACACTTAGAGGTGACGCTGGGAAACTGTTAATAATGTGAAAACAAGTAGTCATCAGAGTGATGTGCACATCAGAGACACACTTATGAACTATTAACACACGCAGGTGTTTGCAATTATATAAGTGGATATAAAAGCATGCGCAATGTGATGAAGAAAATGATATCAACAATGGCAGCGTTAGCGTTGTTAGAGGACCTTGCAACGGACCGCCGTGAGCGATTTAAGGAACGCAAGGATTTACTTGCAAACAATGATAATTGGCTCATCAGCCGATTTCGGTTACCAAGGCCAGTGTTACTGGAGTTACTGCAGAGCTGCGGCCGGCCCGAGAGCGCAACGGGGGCCGGCGGGCCGGCTGCCTGACTGCGCTGGGGTTCCCGGCAACAGGGGCATTCCAGCGGGAGCTGGCCGATCGGTCAGGAGTGTGCCAGTTAACCCTGAGCCGAGCCATGCCAGCTGTGTGGGACGGAATCATCCGAATGTCTTCCTGGTACATCAGATTCCCATACAATGCTGTTGAACAGGCCGACATTAAAGCACAGTTTGCAGCGAGAGCCGGTTTCCCTAATGTAATCGGAGCTATTGACTGCACACACATTGCTATAAAAGCGCCATCACAGGATGATTTTTTTTATGTTAGTAGGAAACATTTTCATTCCATCAATGTTCAAATCATATGTGATGCGCGAATGCAGCTAACTAACATCGTGGCAAGGTGGCCTGGTTCAACGCACGACTCATTCATTATGACTAACAGCATTGCTGAGAACAGGCTGGAGACTGGCACGGTGCGCGATGGGTGGCTTCTATTCGTTTAATTGTCCCGTATGTAACGCTGGATTACATACGAAACAATTAAACGAATAAACTCTTTACTTACCCAGAAGCCGTGCCAGTGTGCCAGTGCATATTTGGGCATGTGCGCATTCAAATATCATGTTTTTGGTTTTCTTTATTTTCTGCTGGTGAAATTAGAGCTGCAGAGCTTTCTAACAAGCCCCTGATTGTCTCCCTGTGTTCAGTATTCTTGTCAGTAAAAGCGGGCGTAAAATGTCAGCCGCAGCGCCACACCTGTCCACACCTGTGTGTGCGCTGCTCGCATCCCACGGCATTTCCAGCCTCACACACACGCTCCCACTCACGTCTTTTTTTTTGGTCATATTTATCCCTGTTGACAGGGAACCAAACAGAATCTCCACTTCATTCACTAGAATCTTTAGCTTAGACTCTGTGAAATTCATTTTCTTTCCTTTGTTTATCGCGTTATCTGATCGGACAAAGAGGTGAATCTCAGGTCCAGGGTCTATTTAAATAGATTTGCATATGTAAATGGGGGCGTGGACAGGGAGGAGTTGCACGTGCGCTCAATTCCACGTTGATTGGCATGTACAAAAGAAACGTGCTTGGATCCATGCGAACGCACACTTTGATACATCTGAATATTTTTGTGCGTACGACAGTTTCCGGGTTCTGGCGTACGCCAAGTTTTAGTAGGAAATCCACGCAAGTATTTGTACATGAGGCCCCAGGACCTTGAAATGCTTCTTAGGAAACCTCTCCTTCATTGCGGTGTGTTTGGGATCATTGTCATGCTGAAAGACCCAGCCGCGTTTCATCTTCCCCAAAGCATGATGTTTCCACCCCCATGCTTCACATTAGGTATGGTGTTTTTTTGGATGCAATTCAGCATTCTTTCTCCTCCAAACACAACAAGTTGAGTTTTTACCAAAAAGTTCTATTTTGGTTTCATCTGACATTCTCCCAATCCTCTTCTGGATCATCCAAATGCTCTCTAGAAAACTTCAGATGGGCCTGGACATGTACTGGCGTAAACACGTCTGGCACTGTAGGATTTGACGGCGTAGTGTGTTACTGATGGTAGCCTTTGTTACTTTGGTCCAAGCTCTCTCCAGGGGCCTCATGTACAAAACTTGCTTACGCACAAAAAAGTGGCGTACGTCCTTTTCCACGCTCACGTTCAGATGTATCAAACGTGAAATGATCGTAGAAATGTGCGTGCCCCACGCCAACTTCATAGCTGTCGTACGCACGTTTCTACAGCCATTGTTCCTTAGAGGTGACGCTGGGAAACTGTTAATAATGTGAAAACAAGTAGTCATCAGAGTGATGTGCACATCAGAGACACACTTATGAACAATCAAGACACCCACGTGTTTGCAGTTATATAAGTGGATATAAAAGCATGCATAATGTGATGAAGAAAATGATATTAACAATGGCAGCGTTAGTGTTGTTAGAGGACCTTGCAAACGTGAGCGATTTAAGGAACGCAAGGATTTACTTGCAAACCATGATACAGTAATTGGCTCATAAGCCGATTTCGGTCACCAAGGCCAGTGTTACTGGAGTTGTGCACAGAGCTGCGGCCGGCCCTAGAACGCAACACAGCGAGGAGCCAGGGGTTGTTTGTGTCCTGTGTGGTACAGAATCAACCGAATGTTATCCATGTACATCAGATTCCCGTACAATGCTGTTGAACAGGCTGACATTAAAGCGCAATTTGCAGCGAGAGCCGGTTTCCCTAATGTAATCGGAGCTATTGACTGCACACACATTGCTATAAAATTACAGGATGAATTTGTTTATGTAAGTAGGAAACATTTTCATTCCATCAGTGTTTAAACAATTTACTTCTGATTCTGATTCTGATTCAAATCATATGTGATAACATCGTGGCAAGGTGGCCTGGTTCAACGCACGACTCATTCATTATGACTAACAGCATGGCTGGGAACAGGCTGGAGACTGGCACGCTGCGCGATGGGTGGCTTCTATTCGTTTAATTGTCCCGTATTTAATGTTGGTTTACATACGGGACAATTTAACGAATAAACTCTGTACTTACCCAGGAGCCACCCATCGCGCACCGTGCCAGTGTGCCAATGCACATTTGGGCATGTGCACATTCAAATATCATGTTTTTGGTTTTCTTTATTTTCTGCTGGTGAAATTAGAGCTGCAGAGCTTTCTAACAAGCCCCTGATTGTCTCCCTGTGTTCAGTATTCTTGTCAGTAAAAGCGGGCGTAAAATGTCAGCCGCGGCGCCACACCTGTCCACACCTGTCCACACCTGTGTGTGCGCTGCTCGGATCCCACGGCATTTACAGCCTCACACACACGCTCCCACTCACGTCTTTTTTTTGGTCATATTTATCCCTGTTGACAGGAACCAAACAGAATCTCCACTTCATTCACTAGAATCTTTAGCTCAGACTCTGTGAAATTCATTTTCTTTCTTTTGTTCATTGCGTTATCTGATCGGACAAAGAGGTGAATCTCAGGTCCAGGGCCTATTTAAATAGATTTGCATATGTAAATGGAGGCGTGGACAGGGAGGATTTGCATGTGCGCTCAATTCCACGTTGATTGGGATGTACAAAAGAAACGTGCTTGGATCCATGCGCACGCACACTTTGATACATCTGAATATTTTTGTGCGTAAGACAGTTGATGAGGCCCCAGGTCATTCACTAGGTCCCCTCGTGTGGTTCTGGGATTTTTGCTCACCATTCTTGTGATCATTCTGACCCCACGGGGTGAGATCTTGCGTGGAGCCCCAGATCGAGGGAGATTATCAGTGGTCTTCCATTTTCTAATAATCGCTCCCACAGTTGATTTCTACGCACCAAGCTGCTTACCTATTGCAGATTCAGTCTTCCCAGCCTGGTGCAGGTCTACAATTTTGTTTCTGGTGTCCTTTGACAGCTCTTTGGTCTTGGCCATAGTGGAGTTTGGAGTGTGACTGTTTGAGGTTATGGACAGGTGTCTTTTATACCGATAACAAGTTCAAACAGGTGCCATTA
Source organism: Larimichthys crocea (assembly GCF_000972845.2). Lineage (NCBI taxonomy): Eukaryota > Metazoa > Chordata > Actinopteri > Sciaenidae > Larimichthys > Larimichthys crocea. Next base: position 2,076,448 of record NC_040026.1, read on the forward strand.
ATACAGGTAATGAGTGGAGGACAGAGAAGCTTCTTAAAGAAGAAGTTACAGGTCTGTGAGAGCCAGAAATCTTGCTTGTTTGTAGGTGACCAAATACTTATTTTACCGAGGAATTTACCAATTAATTCATTAAAAATCTTACAATTTGATTTCCTGGCCTCTCTCATCTTTTTAAGTGGGAGAACTTGAACAATTGGTGGCTGACTTAATACTTTTTTGCCCCACTGTATGTGTAAGTGACAAATCTGAAGCCAAATAAAAATGAAGCCTCAAAGCCCCTCCCTCATGAAAATATTATCTATGTTAAATTGTCCTGTGTGCAAATCATTCTAACCTGGTCTGGTATAACCCTAAACCTAAAACTTGGTCTCACCTTCACCCTGACCTTATGTAACTGACATCTTAGTACCTACCTTACCACCACAAAAGTCAGCGCTGACTTCTTTCGAACTTACGTGCTTATTTGAACCCAAACTGAACTAAATAGTTTGTTCTTTTTCTTGTTTAAACTTGTAATGCAAGTTGTGTACTGTTGGTTTATCCGATATTTTTCACTGAAAAGAGATGCCTGTGGTTGGTGAGAACTCTGAAACTGAACAAAACAGTAAAGTTACAGACTGCAGAACCAAAACAATGAGCTGAAAGATGGTGAAAAAAAAACTCTGTAGAGCTGAGTGGAACTGCCGAGTCACCTGATAAACTGTCTCTTTTCACAGTACATGTACTAATTTCATCCATTGTTTATATCAAAATAGTGATTGATGCCGCTTTAATGCAAATGACTCAGGATAATCCATATCCTGTAATTGTCATTTATTGCCACATTTATTACTTTTGAGACAAACGTATTGTTTTAAAAATAACTAAATCATCAGTATGCTGATTGTTCTGCCTCGATTATCCACTCGTCTTGCACTTGTGCAAGCACATTTAGCATTATCCTAATCAAGTGTCATCCCACAGCAGCTAGCGTGGAGTGGAAATGAAGTCTTGCTGTCTGTGGTGAAGGAGGGGCCATGGTGACTTTGAAAAGCCCTGTCAATGCACATGAACAATTTAAGACATCATAAAGGTTGGATGTGAATATCCAGACACTTACTTCATGTCATATCTCAGATCTGTCAGCCTAATAGATGAGTCAAATATGCAAATGTAAATATGAGATGAGTTGGGTTGACCCTTCACTATGGTTTCTCCCACATACACACACAGATTTAGCCATTTTAATTCTCTCTTTGACAGACACTTTGAATCCTCTCGGGGTTGGAGAAACGCAGTCTGTTTACAGCTGCAACATGACTGTCATGACAAGAGAAAAAACAAAACCCTGGCGGAATAATAATGAGACCTGGTCGTCTTCGAATGGATATATTCTGAATTAATCATAATTAGCCCCAATGAAATTTTTCAACATGTTGCATTCCCTCCCTCCTTTAATCTCTCTCACTCTTTCTCTCTGCCTTCCATTCTCCATCTGTTTCTGGGAGGGCGAAGTCACTGAAGAAAAATAAAACCATTTGGCTGTCCTTAATGTGTTTTGATTTTCCCATTAGCAACCCAGTCATTCTTTCTCACACGAGCATGAGCATAATTAGTGTCTTTCATCTGCATAAATTTGGCCTCTGAACCACAAGAATATCGATCAGGCTTGCACGGCCAGCCTTACCTGCAAATTATGAAGTCTGTAGTGACATCCTGTTTATTTCTTTCCTTTGTTCATTAGAAACACATTAACAGCGTCGACTCTGGCTGGACATGTGACTTCCACTCATTTGCTTTCTGCCATTTCTCATGGCCAATACTTAATATGGTCTTTTCTTTTTTCGAATGACACATCCAAAGCTGAGAAGCGATTTAACAGAATTATCATCAAAAATTCAGTTTTCAGCAACCTCTTAGTATTCATGCTTCCCCATTAGCCAGCATGGGATAATTGGTACCACCAAAAAGTCTCACTCACTATCTCCTCCACTCAGTGAAGACATTTAATATGCAAGGGAAGGCATGGCTGGAATAATCCTGTCACAGCTGTTATATCTGTCCATTTATGAGAGGGTTTAAATGGAAACATCTGATGTGTTTTATGTCAAAGACAAGTCCTTAAGCTGGAGGTACATTCAGAAATACACTGACCGATCAAGCTGTCTGAGTCAGAACACCAAATTCTGTATGATGCAAATCTTTAAGTGTAGTATTTCCTCTTTGTAGATTCATCTTTTGAATTTATCTATTTATATTTTGTTTGTGAAGTTGTTTTAAATCTGGAACAACATTCTCACATCTCATACTGTAATTATAATTTGTTTGTGTCTGCTTGTCATTCAATAATGTTTTGCCCTTTGTCTGTCAATGACAACTTCCTTTGCTAGATTTTCTCAAAGAAAACAGTGATAGCTTGAGCTGAAAACATGCGTCTGATGACAAAACAACATTTGAATCCCTGTAAATGTTTTAAAAAAATGATTCTTTGGACTATTTGCATCATATTTCCAAAAAAAAAATATCTGAAGTTAAAGTTGGGAATAGTCGTTAAAGCTCTGAAGATTCAACGTGTAACTTTTAGGGTGATCTATTAACAGAAATTAAATATGACAAGAATAACTATATTTTCAGCAATATTTAATCATCTTGAAAAATTAGTTACATTTTTTTATTAGAATTAGCCTTTTAGAGTACAATGTTTCTGAGCCTGTGACATAGCCAGCAGACATCCAGAAAACAGACATCCGGGCCAAGTGAAGTCAACTGAAACAAATCTATACACAAAAATGTCTCAAAAGACAATTTTTTGCTAATTTCTATAAACATGTATAATAGATACATTTTTTTTTAAAGCTAACGATAGCGATAGCTAAAGGATTCGCAGATTGGTTACTCTTCAACTCCCTTCAGTGTGTACACTCCAAATGAAAATTTAGTTACTTCAACTTCACTCACTGTTTACATTTTAAGAGATTGCATTTGGACCAATGTGCTCCACCCATGGACTGTTTACCTGCATACGTCAAAGCTTGCTCAAATCAAATCAAATCAATTTTATTTGTATAGCCCAAAGTCACAAAGTACATTTGCCTCTGAGGTCTTTACAATCTGTACAGGGAGTGACACCCTCTGTCCTTAGACCCTCGGTTCGAGTGAGGAAAAACTTGCCCACAAAAAACCTTTAACAGGGAAAAAAGGTGGAAGAAACCTCAGGAAGAGCCACAGAGGAGGAATCCCTCTCCCAGGACGGACAGATGTGCAATGGATGTCACGTGTACAGAACAAATCAACACAAACATATTGTACAATTACAATGAATGATAAAATGATAATGAATCACAATGAATGATAAAATGACCACAGTAGCAGATATGGTAGTAATAATGACAGTAATAATATGCGTAGTGGACGTCGTGCAGTATCACAGCAGCAGCCACGATCCAAATTTGATTGGCCAAAATTATTCAGTACAAATGGAAACTAGAACTCTTCCAATCCCAAACTCTTATCCTCTGTCTACAAATATATATGCATTCATAAAGCACTGAGAGTAATTGGGATTGGGAAGTATCTATTATCAATCCCAAAGGGGCTGCAGAGGTGTTTTACTATGCTAATAAAACAAACAATAATAATCATATAGACTCCATTGGATATCAATAGACTTGGTACACATCCAAGCTACTCCTCTCACTGCTCCAGTAGTTAACGCCGTTTAACTGTGCAGCCTGGAAGGCATGACTACATTTTTCCAAGACTTTAAAGAGATCATAATATTAATTGCTCTACTTAGAGTGAAGATGCACTCTTGATCATGTTGGAGTCGATCCGAACATCTGCCTGCCCCCTAGTATCTGGAATGAATTCTGAAAAAGGAATTAGGGAACTTTTCAAACTTTTAACTGCCAGCAACAATGTGTGCAGAGTGTGTGTGCCAACAAATATACCACCAATAACTGAAATGTTATACCTATAGCACTTTTAAGTATTAATAATATTCTATTATGTGTATTTGATAGTTAAAGGCCAAGATAAACGGTAGCCTCAAACCAACTTCCTTATCGTACATTTCTTCTATTACAGTTTCTCTTCATGCACTTTTCTGCTGTGTACTGTAGGTATTGCTATGTAAATAAATTGATGCATGCAAAACCACCATTTCCACTCTTGATGTGTGATGAATTCCATTAATTACAGTTTCTGGCACGTCTGATCTTATTTTCATAGTTTGAGCAATCATCTTGTGACAGGTTAAGACATCCTGTACTCACCAAAGTAATTGCTGAAATCTGGGAACACTGTAATTTTCCTACAACAAAGTCAGACCAGACAGGCTGTAAACATGTATCCAGTTTATCTAAACCACTTCATTTGACAGTAAAAATGAACTGTCTGTAGTAATCCCTCAAGCATTGATCAAAGCCAATCATGGTGGATGTTTACAACATACTTTTTGGGTTAGAATTTAAGTATTAACTTTTGTTTTCTCTTGCACATAAGTTAAATGAACACGAGTTTGTTTATAACCTGTCTGCTGGAATCTGCATGGTACGCCCCATGTACCAATTGCAATGTAGTTATTTCCGGGCAAAGATTATGACTTGGGTTGTAACTAATAACTTTTAGCTGTGGAGTTTGCATGTTCCACCCATGAGGGGATTCATTCCACAGTCCACAGTCCATTGGCTGCCATGCAAGGTGCCAATGGCTCATCAGAGCTAACCATTCATATGCATTCACACCGATGGCACAGCCTTTGGGAACAATTTGGGGTTCTGCATCTTGCCCAAGGACACTTTGACATGCAGACTGGAGGACCCGGGGATTGAACCGCTGATCATCTGATTAGTTGAGCTCTACCTCCAGAGCCACAGCTGCCCCATATATCCAGGTTAATAGGTGACTCTAAATTGTCAGTAGGTGTGAATGTGAGCAGGATTGGTTGTTTGTCAGCTCCATGACGCACTGGCAAATTGTCCATTGTGTACCCTGCCTCTTGCCCAATCCTAGCCCAACTGGGATTGGTTCTAGCCTCCACAACCCTGATAAGGTTATGCGGTTATTGAAAATGGATGGATGGACCTTTGGTGTCACATGAGGAATGAACCAAGTCACCTCAATGAAAATTGTGTTTGTTTGATTGATACATTCACCACAGTGTCCACATACATGAACTTCTACACTCTTTATACTACGTCGCCCGAAGTGGATGAGTTACATTGAAGCCTGGCGTGTCTCCTACAGGCACCAGAGGGTGTGTGGATCTGGACGAGATGCAAGGCTGCGTAAGTATCGGTATTTGATGACCTGGGAATGAGAGCAGGCTGGTAAGGCCATGTTTTAATCCACCAGTCATCTGTGCTAATCACAGTCAAAGAAATAAAAAGTGTGTATGCTGCTCATAGTTATGTATCAGTTATTGTAGATATGAAATCTTGGTGCACCACAGAGCATCTCTCCAGCTGGGCTGCTGACAGCGCTGTCAGCTGAATAGTCAGCCACACTGGACGACAGTAGAGGAGGTTGTGTCAGCGTCTGGTTCAAAAGTAATTTACCCAACTTCACTAACATTCAGCTCCGGAGCTGACAGCGTCTGAGCAGAGAACAAAAACGAATTGCGCTGCCCTCTATTTCCATCGACCTTCTCTGCTTCCATTAGAAATTTGTAGTTGTAGTTGATGCCGCTGCTAAAAAAGAAAGTGGAGTGATTCAACTGACAACAAGAGGGTCAACTCAGGGGGCTTCTCGACTGATGATTCTAATCATTGATGTTGAGGGAGCAGCCCTATCAAGAACATATGGAACATTTGCTGAAAACAGCCCAGCAGGGAGCCCTTGAGTGTGCTTTGGAGAGGTTTTTTCAGCTGAGACTGTTTGGTTGCAGACCTGACAGCTGAATACCTGATAGATACATGGAGAACTAAATGCTGTCGTTGTCAATGTTCTTGTTGTTTAGCACTTATTGGATTTTTTTGTCCTACCCCTCCTTTGCTTTGATTGGATGGCTAGGTAAAAGTGAAAACGTAACAACCAGTACTCACCAGAACTGACTGTGCTCAGTGCCTCATCATGCTTCTGGCATTTGTAGCACAGCGTAGCTTCCATTGCAAACAGAGAAGAAACATTTTGGTGGAAACAACCCTTAATGGTACAATCCCATCGGACACAGCTGCAGCACATTTCAAAAGTGGCCCTCTGCTCCCCTACACAGCTTGAAAAACTATTTAAGTATGTAGCCTACTTACTCATGGTAGAAGAACATAAGCCAATGGAAATGACCAAACATGAGCAAGTTAACAAAGGCTGGTGGGCAAACCTCTCCACTTCTGGTGTGGTATGAAGCTATGTGATGAATGGACCAGAATGGTGCCACGAACAAAAGAGACATCATCAGTGAGTCACCTCCTTGCTTGTTAAGAATACCACACAGGAATCCCTTTTAAAAAGCCTCAGTACTGGGCTTGACATTGGAAACTGTCTGCAATTCCAACTGTTGATGTGCCATCCACAATGGACCATTATCTAGTCAACACAGTACAACAGGGACCAAATTGGTTTAGCTAAACAAGAAAGTTCTGACAGTCTATCATTTAGGCCAATTTAAAGTTTGAAGGTAAGACATAATTGAACTGACAAACCAGACTGCATCTGAATAACATGAGTCTGAATTGTCTGCCGTTTATTCAGTGGATTCTCTTTTTCACTTTTCTAAACATCATCCGGAACGTTATTCTAATCCGTGGGTCACGATCTTCCTCTATTTGAAAAGGCATCATCAAAACATCAATGAAAGAATGAATGAGAGTGAGCTGATGGAGGAATCAGATCTGAGGCGAGCTGAGTTGTGGGAACAGCAATTTCCTTCCTCACACCAGCAGCACAGAGGCCGTTGTCAGCTGAATAACAATCATATCTGGAGTTGAAACAGAATGCTCTATTGTGTGCTTCCAGGAGAAAGTAACCTTTGAAAAGCCCTTCTTAAAAGAAGCAGCTTTACACCATGCAGACCGACATAGTGGGAAAGAGACTTGATGGGTAAAAACATTTGGTTCCAAAGGGACTGGGGGAGTCTGCGGGGATGTACCTCTATGATGTGGAAAAGTGGCACTTGAAAAATCAGGCTGTGTGTGCTATTGATTGCCCGTCATTCTCTACCTCCTGCCCAGCCTTTGTTACTTGGAAAATCACAGGGGCCACAAGCGGGAAGGGAAAAATTGAGGAAAATCATAGCATTAAGTCCTTACACATTCAAACACCACAACACCTTCAGACAAAATTCAGGGTTTCCCGAAACGGGTGCCACAGAAATTAGGAGGTGAAGTGAGAGGGTTGCTATTTTCTTACACAGAATGTGTTTTCTTCTGCAGAGTTGATAAAGTGAGTTCCAGCTAGACTAGTATTATGGTTCACAGTTGTTAAATGGACACAAGGATGCCACAGTAAGCCCTGTTATTGACGAGGAGGGATCGATATCCAGCCGTATGTGCTTGTCAGAATGTAAAATGACTGTTCGCATGTATAACGAGTCTCTGTTTCATCCAATATCAGATGAGCTGGATGAGGACGAGTCTTAATATCACTGGGAGTATTGGCAGGCTGGTGTTTGTGTGTATTACAAATCCCCTGAAAAGACTAAAACCATCTCGCAATATTTTCAAACTTCCCTGAAGCCATTTATTTCTACTGAAGATGCCAGCTTTTAAAAAATGTGCTGGTGGCCTGGAGGTTAAAGCTACAGCAGGTAACTTTTATAAAAAATAAGTTGTTTTTTTTTCCATTTTTTCAGAAACTTTTCTGAAAATAGTAGATGAAAAAAAAAATATTGGTTTCTCTGGATCCTCCTACTTCTCATAATGGTACAAGAATCTGCCACACCCAAACGAAAGCAACCAATCAGGGCTGAGAAAGAACACTGATTCAGTCTCATTCCCAGGTCATCAAATAATGTCCTAGTTTATCCGTCTTGTGTACTAATGTCAGGATACAGTGACAGAGTCGACAAATATGACTACATGTTGTTTTTCTAAAAGTTACCTGCTGCAACTTTAAGATTTTTTAAGTCTGTCTTCAAACAATGACAATAAACAGTGAAAAAGCACACTGTAATCATTCCTCCTGTTCAGACTGTCCATTAAAACGTTCCTTCCTAATATGATCTCAATGTAACTGATAGGGGTCCTCATTCTCTCTGAAAATGTGTTCAAAAGCTTTCCTGAAGCTTCAGACGTCTGAGCGAGTAAATCAAATCAATATTTTCTGGGTGATGTACGTGCACTGTAACTACCTACAGCATGACCTGTGTGATTCACACACTATTCTTACAAACAACTTACAGTGTGTACTGTGCTGTAGCTGAAATGGCTGCTGCTCAATGTGTTTAACTGTCACACAGTGATGACATGTGAGGAGTAAAGTGGGAAATAGATAATTGATTGTAAAACTAAAGAGTTCAATAAACACCATTTTAACTTTGAGCCTGAATCCAGAGGCAGCACATTGTTTTGGACTGACGTGTTCAATAGTTCCTATATTCAGTACCTGTGATGGCTTATAATTTGCTTTGTGTTTCCTGTTTTATTTTGTTGTTCTCTCCTCTCCGCGTCTTGTATTTCTGCTTCCTGCCACTTTTCATCCTGTTCCACCATGATTTGTTTCACCTGTGTCAAGTTCCTGCCCTTGTTCCAGGTTTGTTTTGTGTTTTTTCTCAGTTCTGGGCTGTGCTGGTTAAACAGTCTTTTTGCTTTGGAAGGTTCCTCACTGAGTGAAATGACCCGGAAGTATTAACGTAGTAATAACGTAGTAGCATAGTGAGAGCTGTGTTAAGGAAGGGAGCTTCAGTGCTTCCTTTCTTATCTCCTTTAGTGGATACACCAGACCGTCCTTTATGAAAGGAAAAAAATCATTACATTAAAGAAAACATTAATTTATCTAAACAGTCTGATGCAGACTGCAGCAGAGAGAGAGCATGTGAATATGAACATACGTGTTGACGTGATGTAAAAACTTTGATCATCCAGTGTGTTCTGTTGTTGACTGTGGAGCTGCGTTCACACACACAGTAAAAACTGTTTCTAGCGGTGACGGAAGTCCAGTGTCCTGCAGATCATCATGAAGTAACCGTCCATCCATCTTTTGCTTGCAACTTGTCTATAAATGATTGTCATAAGGTCAAGGAAGGACTTAGAAGGTGACCGTACTCCTGGATTTTGTTAATTAGATCTTCATTGGTATTTTGCCTCGAGTTGTTTTTGTGTTTTCATCTTTTGTGTTCATCTCTGCTAATTAAGTAACTACAGCTTCTTTTTGTGCAGATACCTTCTTGTCTGTATTTGGGTCCACTCCTTGAACTCTTCCATGACAATACAAGGACGAGGTATTTAATGTTCAAACTGATAAATTGATAAACTGTTTTTTTAAATACATAGTCATTCTGAACTTGATACCTAAACAAAGTTTGTACAGGAGCAACAAAAAACTGAGAAAGATCCCGTTTGGAAGCTTCCACGGGTGAACAGGTCCATTGCTAACAGGTGATAGTGCCATGACTGGGTATGGAAGGCTCAGTCATTCAGGAGCAGGGGTGAGGCGAGGTTCACCACTCTGTGAAAAACAGCAACAGTTTAAGAACGTTTGTCAACACACAGTTGCAAAAACTTTATGAATTTCACCATTTTACAATCCAGAATATCATTAAAAGATTCAGAGAATCCAGAGAAGTCTCTGCACCCCCTTATGTGCAGAGATTTCAAGACCCAAAACCAACAATGGATTTCTGTGACCTTCAACCCCTCATCAGCACTGCATTAAAAACACATGATTATATAAAAGATATTACTACATGGGCTCAGGAACACTTCAGAAAACTCTCAGTGAACACAGTTCATCAAAGTTCAGACTCAACCATGCAAAGAGAAAGAAAACATCTGCAACATCCAAAAACACTGCACGCTTCTCTGGACCTCAACTCATCTGAGACATTTGATTCTGGTGCACTTGCATCTGTGCTTTTAATTTGTCGTTTTATTTAAAATCTGAAATGTGGACTTGTCAGTCCATTTTTTTCTTGGAAATCATGTCTCCTGAGCTGAATGTACATTTTACACAGTATTCCAACTTTATGGAATCAGGTGGTGTGCGGCACATTAGTTTACTTGTGAATATTTCAGTCATATTTCCAGCTGTTTAGTGTCAATGTGTGCAGCTAATCCGATCAGATCTAGTTTGTTTACCCTCTGTCTTTCTTCGTGTGTGTTTGTCTCTGTGTGTGTGCGCGCCCCCTAAAAATCTCCTGATGGAACCTGACTTCATCTGCTCCCTCTTACCGGCTGCCCTCTGCCTGGTTTCTAACACTCATCAGAAACACACACCTCAGATCAGTGTTCACTTCAAACACAAACAATATTTCACCAGACATTTTTCTGCAGTGCGCGCTGTTCATCCACCTGTGCCCCCGCCTATAGCCCGTGCGCGCATCCGCCGCATGCGCCCGCGGTCGCGCGTCCATCGCTCCTCGTGCATCCTAATAGCGTGTAGAGCCGCAGAGAGAGCTGGGTGGCATCGCTGGAGTGCTCGGTGCCAGACTGGAGCGGCAAGATCCACTACGAGCAGTTAGAGAGGATCCAACTGCCGCCCGTGTGAGGGAGAGTGCGCCACCGGTCACGGCTGGACCCGGAGTTAATTTAAATCACTGCCATTCATCATCATGTCAGTTGTGTGAGGACATTCAGCAGATCAGTGTTTTTGTACCGAGTTGGATTCTTTAATCTTCTACTTTTAGTTCAGATTTTCTCTGGCGCATCAAAGCTGCGCGGCTCGGAGTTTCCGAACCATTTTTAAGGTTTCACAGGGAAACGTGTGTGTCCAGAGGCTGTAAGTGTGTTTCACGTTTCCTCTCATTAACACACTTACCGACATCTACTCACAATTCTGCACAAAATGTCTTTCAATGAGAAGAGCCCGTGGTTCAGCTGTGCGCTGTGTGTGTGTGTGTGCGTGTGTGTGTGTGTGTGTGTGTGTGTGTGTGTGTGTGTGTGTGTGTGTGTGTGTGTGTGTGGGATGGACGGCGAAGTCAAACCTGCGGTCAAGTTCAACACAGTCAGCCAGAACATAACCGGATGTTATGGGGTTGTGTATACAAATTAAAAGCACAGACGCAAGTGCAACACAATCAAATATTAATATTAAATCACGCAAGATATTAAGTCGCCAATAGGATCCACTGTCATTAAAACACCACCTGCTTATAGAAGGTGCGAGAATAAGATGTTTCCTGAATGAAACCTTTAATTTTCACCTTTTTATTTGTCATCAGTCACAGGAAAATGTAAAAAACCAAACATTTCAAACATACATCTCGTGGGTTGCACTCAGATCTCAAATCCTTCCATTTTCTTCCACACATTGAAAAACAAAGCCGAGCTTTTATTTTTCACAGCCTGAACAGGAAGTCTTGCCTTTTATTCTGTTGAACTTGACGCTGGTCCCTTTGCAGTGACGGCGGGGGGAGAGAGAAGTCTTGATCGGAGGCTCGCCACCTGGCGATGCGAGTTTTTTTTTTGAGTTGTGAGGCGTCTTCCAGGTGTTAGTCTGATCCCACAGCTGCCCCACCGCATTAACCCACGCTTTCTGTCTCCCTCTCTCCACACAGAGACTTTCCACGACACGGTCATGTGTGACTTTTTGCTAAAGAACGGGACGCCCGCTCTGTGAAATCGGCGCCGGATGGTTGGATGGATGTGGATGTTGTAGGGCGCACTGGAATAACACAGTGAACTGACAGAGGATCAGTGTTCTCTCGGCTCTGTTTGTCTGGAGTTCATCCTTTTCTCTTCTTTTTACTCATCTCTGGAATTGTTACACTCAGTGGTGGAGGACGTGCAGCATTTCTTCCCGAGGCTTTGATCACCTGCTATGTGTCTAGTGTGGAAAATACCTGGCGGAAGGTGTGCAGCGGGATCTGGTCTGGGAGGACAGGACATCTGATAAATCTCCGTGTCTGATTTATTTCCTGTTTCCTCTTTTTTTCTTTTTTTTTTCCAAATTTGTGCGTAATGTACGTGGAATGAAGACAGAGGATGGATATAATTTGGGAAATATTGATCATTCTTCAAGCCAATTTTATTGTCTGCATATCAGGTGAGTTATAGGGCGTCATTTTGTGTCTTCTGGGCAGGTGCGTTTGATAGATCTACGAATGGATTCTCTTTAACTTTGTTCCTCACATTATGTGAGATGTGAAGCTGAGGGTGGGCTTTGGTTCGTGTGTGTGTGTGTGTGTGTGTGTGTGTGTGTGTGTGTGGAAAATGATCCATTCACATGAAATGCTTCTCAGGTGGTGAGAGATTCCAAAATGTCTCCCAGTTCATGAGCCTGTTTGTCCTGTTGTTTTCTTCTAGATGTTTCAGCATGTGTGTGTGACTGTGTGCGTGTGTGTGTGTGTGTGACTGTGTGTTGGACAGTCGTGTAGCCCTCCGGGTCTGGATGCGCAGGCTTCTGACGCACGCGTGACATGGGTGGGCTTTTTTAACGCGAGCCACAGTGAACATAAAGGTGTGTGTGTGTGTGTGTGTGTGTGTGTGTGTGTGTGTGTGTGTGTGTGTGTGTGTGTGTGTGTGTGGCTCTCTGAGGTCTCCGGACTCCCAAAACATTTCGGTCAGTGTTGCTCTCAAATTGTGCGCACCGGTCGGTGAGCGCACGGCGCTCTGCGGTGTGCTGATCCCGGCTGCGGCGCTGTGGGTGAAGCTGCACTCTAACAGCTCCGTACGCGCGCGGTGCAGTCAGATGCGTCTCAGCGCTCATCAGTGGAGTCACATGCATTCCTACACTGGACTGTTTCGGATATAAAGCTTTGTAATGGAGCGTTTTTACATCATACTCTTGTTTTTGTGTTTAAACTGCTCGTAAATCTAAATTTAGACTTATGTTTTAATGAAATCATGTGGCAGGAGTCACAGTTTCACCTCTTTGCGCTGTAAACTGTGCAAATGTTTTGAGTGGTTTGTGAAATCAGGGCAGATGTTCGTGGATTGATCCTGTTTTCCACGTTTCCACATACACTAAAACGGAAAGAGGCGGAATTGTGGACAAAAGTTCTAGGTGTTGAATGCAGTCAACTAAATAAAATCAAATCAATGAAATAAAAAAGGAACTTTTTGCCCTCAGGCTCTGGAAATCCAGTATTCCACTGTATTTACGCATTACGCACGGCAGGCTCTCCTCTTTTCTCCGCACCTCGGCCTCTCAGGTTGTCAGTGAGGAGTAAGGGTGTATGTCACACACATCCTACGTCAGTGGTGTAGTCCCACCCTCCTGTTCTGATTGGCTTGTCCTTAAGAATTTGTTTTAATTGAGGTCAGCCAAGCAGGAACGTCATGTTTGTAAGGTAGAAAAGTAACAGACGTTAATGAGATTGTGACGTTGCTCATCACTGGAGGGATATTTTATGTACCTCTGACTTCAGCCTCAGGTATTACCTTTGACTGCAATTTGCTGTAATTTATGCTAATTGGAGGACACATTTGAGCCTGCAGCCTACATTGATGGAGGAGTGGAGCTGACTCAGTCCAGGTCTAATGAAAGATGCTGTTCCATGCTGGGAAGTGAATGATCCACTGCTATTAATTATACATTTCTACATTTCTGTAGCATACAAGCTGTAAAAAGGTTAGATGTGTTTACATTTCCAGTTATGTTAAGCAGTATTTGGAAGTCTAAAGCTGGATTAAGATCTTGCTGAGTTTTCTTGAAAAATTACTTTCCCCCCGTCTATACGTTAACCAGGTGTAGCAGTAAAGCGTTCAAATCATCATCATCAGGCCTCTGCGTTGATGTGTGAGTCACATTTGACAGTGAGAATCCTTCTCTGCTGATGTGACGATGCTCGTGTGGCATTGTGAAGGTTCATTAACGTGGATGGAGCTCATTTATCAGAAAAATGCAGTGACTAAAACGTAATTAATACAGCATAATTAATTATTGTGTTTATTTTCTACATTAATTGATTGTTTGGTTGGTAAAAATTCAGAAAAGTGACACCTTCACAATGTTTGTTCTTCCAGCTCAACATTATAAAAAAAAATCATTTAAAAACATTAATTATCAAAGCAACTAAATGTAACAATAGAAGTGTAAAGTGGCATGAGATGAAAATACTCAAGGACAGTGAAGTACCTCCAGTTTGTACACTACTTGGATGAATGTGGAGTGCTTAGTTACATCCGACCACTCCGGCCAACTGTTATCGTGTAGCTGGATGTCAGATTAAACTCCATAAATCTACACGAGTGATAATGCAGCTAAATCAGACTCCAACGCAGGCTATTATCTTGCACAGTTGAGCCTGGATTGTGAACATGAAAGTGTCCTCAGCGCCAAGGCTCTAATCTGTGATGTAATCAAGAGGCAAAGCTTGGCATCGCTCCAGTGACGGTGAACAGGGAGACCGGCTCCGTGGGCACTGTGACAGCACCCTGAGGGGATTTTCTGAGGAGACGGAGCTGCAGTCATTATTCTAAAGCCGGGCTTTTCAAAGTGTGACACTGAGGGCTCACTGTCACACAAAATCACCACAGTTCCCATAATGCTTTGGGGGGATGTAAACAGAGAAGTGTAGTATCACCATGGATTCAGTGAGTTACACTGTGAGCAAAGCATCACTTTTAAAAGCGTGATGAACAGCATGTAGCACTTTGCAATGGATGCACATCCAGCTGTCACCAGATGTGGGTATAAGCTCACCATTGGCCGACTGTTTCAGTCAGAAACTCTCTTTGGACGCCATCTTGAAGGGCCCTGATGCTGAACCGTGGGCGTGGCGCCGCCTGACACGATTGTGATCGTCTTTAAAGAAACACAAACAAGCCTGAATAGACTGATAATGGGTTCAGCCAAACCTTTCTCCAGCAGTGTGGACACAGATCTGGCTATGTGAGATGATTTCAGTGCTTTTATCAGAGATAAACAGCAGATAATGACTCCCCCCTCCAAAGTGTAAGTCACACAAAACCAAAGAAATGTTTGTATTGTGTCAGGATTTTGGCACAAACTGCGGCACAAAGGGACCCTCTCTGTTCATCACAGCGACTGCTGCTCCTACAACTGTTGGCTGTGTCGTTTAGCGACAAATCAGCAGCCAGTTCTGATATATTTTTAAATCTGCATGAGTAGATTTTCTTTTTGGATTATTAGAGGCAGCAGAAACAAGCTGTGAAGACAAAACTGACACATTTTAAGTTCTCAGCTAACGTGCTCGCAAACAGTTAATTATTTACACATCCAGGAGACACGAAGCAACATTAGCATTCATGTAAAGTCATGTTTTTGGTAACCTGATGAATAAAAGTCCAACATTGACTCTACTAATTCCTGAGGAGCATACCTGGTTTGTTAGCTGCCAAATACCTCACTACTGCATGTTCACCAGTTAATCTAAAGCTGTTTGCTGCTGTTACAGGGTACATTGGAGCTTTTTCGCTGAAAACAGTTGGAAACAAGTTAAATAAGAGCTGAACCAGAATAGTAAAGTTGAGCAAAGAGACATTCACTTCATTGTCAATGTAAACATTTTGTGTATCGTGGCTTTAATGAGCTACCAGGATTAGCTCAACCTGCTTTGTGTTCTAGTATTGTGACCCAGTGACTGACTGTGTTGGTTACATACTCAAAACCTTCAGGATCAGATAGAGACAAGAGAGTCTGCATGTTTTCATCACAGACTATTTCTTCTATAATTTGTGGTTCTAATGGAAGCTGTCCAGAATGACGTCTGTGGACATGCTGCAGCAATTTCTCAATTCCACATTCAGCTCAATGGTTTTGGTCTGGAGGGCAAAGTTCAGGTGGATTTTTCACCAGGACCATTTCCTGTGGTGCTCTGTTCGTTTGCCCCGGCTGTAAATTAAAAACCTCCAGCAGGGTGCCAATGTTAATGTAGGGTCAATCTCATCTGGAGTCTCAGCTCTCAAAGCCTTAAACATTCAATTCTGATTTGTCAACTTTTTTTTTATTTCCTCCTGCTCGACTTCTCTTCTAAACGGATCCGTTGTTTTTCTGCATCATTCAATGAGCGAGCGGTGCTTCAGCAAGCTCTAGGGTTTACGGGAAGTGAGTGATAAGTCTTTGTTGAAACGATACTGCAGGCATGAGATAGAGGAAGTGATGGTCTTGACTGCGGTGTAATTTCATTATGGCTTGCTAATTATAAACCGTGCTTTCATGGTTATCTGACAATTGTCCTTTGATGTTACATGGGCTCCATGTAGAACGTTTGAAGTCAAACCTCCTCCTCGGTCTCTGTTAAACCACAGTGTCTTGCTTCATCGGGGTCACGCTCACGTGATCACTGGACTGAGCTCAGCTGTAATATATGCTCCACTCAAACACCAGCAAAGAATGGAGAGTACAAGCCTGCAGGACTTTAGGATAAACACAACGCATTTTCTTGAAATACAATCTAATAATAGCCGTGACGGAGGAAGCCTCATATCTAATGCATGCTGATGGTTTTCCATAGATCTTTCTGTTCCACAGAGGCACAATGCATGTAGATGAAAAATATAAAACTGTGTTATTGATGTAAAGCAGGGGTGGATTTACCCTGCTTTGTGCTCCAGTTTAGGGCTGGGTGCAACAACTGTGGTTTGTATCAAGTATCGCTAACTATTCTCTGTTATTTATGTAACTATTTTAAAAAAACAGGGAAGCTTAAGATGGATAACAGAGTTCTGTTTCGCTCTCAATCCTCAAAATAAGACTGATCTGAGAAAACAGACCCAATTTAAAAAAGTGTTATTTAAAGGTCAGTGTGTCAGACTTAAGGGGCTCTATTTGTAAAATAAGGCAGATAATTCTGTCATAATTTTGTGTTTCTGGTTTTGTATTTCCTGTTTTATGTTGATGTCTGTCCCGTGTTTCATTAGTTGACTATTCCTCTTGTATTTAGTCCACAGCTCGTCTGCGTCGTAACGTTTGACCTCGTGTTCCTGCTCCGAGTTTCTCTTGGTTCTGTACTTTTCGTTGTTGGACTTCTGTTGATGGGATTTTTCTTGTTCCATTAAGTTTGTTTTTACCTCCTGGACTCCTCGGCTGCCTTTTGTTATTTTGTGTTAACACTTTTGTTCATTCTACGTTCCTGACTGCAACTGGGTTCAATTAAACTAAGATACACTCCAGTACACTTCATTTCAGTATGCTTTTACTTTCATATGACATAATCTATCTACCTTTCATGTGTTGTTTTTGATGTACTAACAATAACTCTCTATGCACTTTTACTTGGGTAAATATTATATTCCATTTTCTGCCATACTCCCCCATGAATCATACATATTGGACCTTTAAGACTATTTATTTCAGATTGTCTTTTAATTGTTTTCATGTCTACATTTTATTTTGTACTTGTGTGTAATCGCATACCTGTATACTGTGTAGTGGCACAAGGATTTCATTGTATTAAAATACACTGGTGGCTTTTTGATGCACTTCTATCAGGAGACAAGGAAGAGAAGTACGGATGATTGTTTATTAGAAAACATGATATGTGGTGATTAAGTCTGCACAAAGCGTCCCGGACTCTACAGGGAGATTTTTGTGATTGAGGGGCGTCGGCCCTGAGCAGCAGCGAGATAAATTCCCCCCATGGAGTCCAGACAGTGGTGGTGGTGTCTGATGACTCTGTTGAGGCTGATAAAATGATAGAGCTGATAAATCTGCAAAGACTGGGTGGAGATGAGGAGGCGGAGGGGACGTGCATTACAGCGGCATGAATAAACCGAAGACAGAGAGAGAATCCTATCTGAAGACAGCAGAAAGATAATAGGCTAACAATGCTGATGTGAGCAGGTAAAAAACAACCAACAGCAACAGATAATGACGGCAAAGGAATTATCTGTGACAACAGATTGTTTGAAGGAACCTAAAGATGACAAAGTGCAAAACAATGTGAAACATTTGCACTCACGGGGTCCCACTTTCCTACCACATAAACTCTGGTTCAACAATCATTAATCTTCTTAAGAGGAATAAACCTGATTCCTGCATCAGGGTTGGCATACAATGCTGGATTTTAACATCCTTTGGAGAAACAAATAATTTCCGAGGTGGTACAGTGTTTGAGAAACACTTGGCTAAAACATGCAAAATCACTGGTATGGTCCATAGACGGTATAAATATGGACATAGCATCTTGGAAGTCTTACCCTATAATATGTTATTAATATAGCACCTTTTTTTTTTGCTTTACAGAGCAGAAAGTTAAAACTGAGAAGAAATCAAACACAACAAACTCCAAGACAGAAAAACAGGAAGAGCAATAAAAAAATTCAAACTGTAAAAATACATTTTAAGAAGATTTGAAAAGAGTTCACTGAATGAGCGAGCCTGATCGCCATGGAGACTGACACTTTTGTGTTGGCTTCACTTTAGTCACAGAGATTGCTGCTTGGTGTCGTCCCTTTAAGGCAGGTCGGTAATTATTCATCACATTTATTTCACAGCCATGTCACACACACAGTGAACTGAAGGCTCTTGACCAGCGTCTAGAAGTTTCGAGGTACTTTTGTTTGCTTTGTTAGTAATTCAGCCATGATGTGAAGTAGACAAAGAAGAACCAACTCAAAAGATGTTTTTGTATGTCAGAGATCAATTAAGTGCAACTATCAGCGTTATTTACTGGCCGTGATTTCAGCCTTTCAGCTTCTCGATGATCAGAGCCTCAGTTCTTTTAGTTTGTTTGGGAGATCACAAGTATTGACTTAACTGTCTGCCAGCATAAAACTAATCAGGCTGCCTTTTTAGGCTGAGCTGGAGCTCTTATGACCAAATGTAAGATCAGAAATTCAGACTAACCAGATACACAGAAAAGTCTGTCTGTTTCAAATATTCCAGAGAAATAAAAAAGACTATTGATTTCTTTCTGTTTTTGTGTGGATTCCAGTTGTGGCAGGAAGACTGGTGTGTTTGCTTTTACACAGTTTATTTCTTTTATGGCAAAAGGCCAGGACACGAATAAGTTGTAGCGTTGCAGTTGTATATGTTGCATTAGAGCACATGTTCACGGGATGTTCACCTTTGCTCCGTTCCAGTATCTTTTCTCCTGCAGCTTCCTTGACCCAAAAGAGCTCCAAAAACTGAATTCTGAACAGGATTTGATATTCTGTACCATGTCAACAGTTTGTCTGCTGTTCTCCATCAGACAAAGCAATGCTGTATCACTCCTCAGCGTTGCATTAACATGTTCTAGTAGAAATCCTCCTATATGCACACACTGTTAAAAAAAAGACTGATTCTTGTTTCATCTAATGCTTCTGCAAGAACAAGCAGAAAATTACAGAATGGTGGATCGATGATTTGACTTTTTTATTTTATTTTTATTTTACACAATTTACCAAAAATGGACTCTTACTGTTTTTGCAGTGTTTCAGTACTTTACATGTATCTGCTCAGGCATCCATCCATGGACAGGGGCGGACTGGCCATCTGTGTGATCTGGAGAATCACAGAACGGCCGGTACTCTAGGACGGATGGCGGCCCACCACCAGGGGCGGACTGGCCTACAGGGTTACCGGGAGTTTCCCCGGTGGGTCAGTGGGCTGGCCCGGTACGACGTGGTGCTGCAAGTGACATGCTGACGTTACATTTTTCTACCGTCTATGAGGGAGAGGAGTGACTAATAATGGTAGTGACGAGCATTAATCCTCGGTCCGTAACCGGCCAAAAAAAAAAAAAAGAAAAACAAGAAAGAAAAAAAGACAAAGTTTTAGTAAAAACTTAATTAGCAGATATTTAAAAGTTATGAAAGTAGTAAAAATGACTTAATTTCATATGCAGTCCCTGCAGGGGAACTCGCTCTATACATTCTTCTTAAATAATGACTATGTGCCTAATGGTAATTTATCATGCAGCTCTGAGAAACAGTGCAGTTTTCTCTGCACTTTCACTTTTTATTGTTCTCCTGAGCACAAACAAGAATTCATCCTTTCTTCATATAACTTATGAATTCACCCCGGCATGCTAAATACTCCTTTGTGTTGTCAGCTATACTGCTGACGCCGTATTCCTTTTGCACAGTAGTATTTTTTTCATGTCAGTTGGGTGTCTGTCTGCCTCCTGTGCCAATTTGACAACCCGTTTAGGTGCTGGAAGTCTTTTCAGTTGTTAAACTCATCCTCTTTCTCCCGCTTCTTTTAACCAGACTGTGCTTTTCTTTTCTGCCCCCTGGAGCCGAAGCTAAAATGGAATTTCGGCTTGCAGAATGTGTTTGATGGGAGTGTTGAAAGTTTATAAAATTCAATATTGAATTCTTGTGTAGAGGTAGCATTGAGATGGCAAAGGCGGTAATGAAGTCCCCACCTCACGCATGACTTGAAATTTTCAAAACAAGCTGTGCAAGCCAAGTATTTGCTCCAAGGCAAAGTAATATCAACACCTGATTGCTTCCAGGGACAGAGGCACATTAGTGGCTCCACTTCCCCCCGCTGAACCTCATTTTGTGAGCAACTGTGACCACCACAAATAATCACACGTTAGCTTCAGAAGATGAACATGGCCTCAGGGAAGCTTAGAAATTTAAATGGGATAATGAAATCACAGGGTAGGGCCCTTTGGTGTATTCGTGACAATAACACGTGCCTCCACCAGCTGGCCATATGCCACCAAACAAACACCAGTGTCACTCTGGATGCCCGCAGTCACTCCCTTCTCTGCTCAGAGTGGATGTATCTTGTGTTGCAAACCCTCAGTGGGACATGGCGCCTGCAGTGTGTTTCAGTGCTTGAATCAATGCCCACCCACTTCTGCATGCCAGTCTGGTCAGTCTCAGTGTGTGCTGCCCTTTTGCCACTCTAGTGTGAAAGACATTTCTCAATTCTGTGGAGAACTGTGAACAGTACAGCGATACAGGAGTGGTCATTGAATCTGAATCTTATCAGAGGCCCCCTTTAAACACAAACAACTAGTTGAGATATGTAATTGGCTTTTCTTGTAACCTACTTTCATGCATTTCTTTCAGGAGCTACAGGTACTTGTTTCTGTAATGCTATTGATTAGCTTATATTGATACACTGTAAACCAGTTACTGTGAAATTTACAGTGGCTAAATGGCAGCTGTTGACCAGTAACTTACTGTAAATAATTTCACAGCAACTAATTGGCAGCTGTTGACCAGTAACTTACTGTAAATAATTTCACAGCAACTAATTGGCAGCTGTTGACAAGTAACTCACTGTAAATAAATTCACAGCAATTAACTGGCAGCTGTTGACAAGTAATTCACTGTAAATAAATTCACAGCAATTAACTGGCAGCTGTTGACAAGTAATTTACTGTAAATAAATTCACAGTAACTAACTGGCAACTGTTGACAAGTAACTCACTGTAAATAAATTCACGGTAACTAACTGGCAGCTGTTGACAAGTAACTCTATAGTACATCATTAGTTACTGTAATTGTCTACAGTACATCATTGGTTGTTATAATTTTCATAGTAACTATAATTACTGCAGTTTTTGGCTGAAATGGTTTACAGTCATTTAATAAGCATAGATACAGTAAATTACTGTGGATTTCACAACTGAAATTACAATTACATTACCTACAATTAAAACACAGTGTAGAGTACGTAGTGTATGTAAGCTGTATTACTTAGATTTCCAAACTACTATAGTGATCGCATTGACCAGATATTAGCTAACTTTCATTTTGGCTACATATAGCACTCTAATGGCTAACAGAATGTGCTGTCAGTGACTGTTGGTATTTTCACAGATCAAAGTAGTGATCAGTGTTATGGATATAAGGTTTCCTGCCAGTTTGTGGCTCCAGTTAGAACAAGAGCTGCCATCAATTATCCATTTATTTATCCAAGAACTGTCTAAGAGTTCTGCAGTGATAATTGTTGTGGCTCTAAACAAAAAAAGAGACAAATAATAATAGAAAGAAGCCACTACTTTCATTGAAGGTTGAATCTAGCCACACTTAGGATGACAATGTTTGGGAGAGGAGAAACACAGCTGCAGTTTCCAACAATCAGTAACAGCTAAAAATAAGAAGACTGCAAATGTTACATTATGTTTTGTACATTTGCTGTTTTGCTGATGAAAAAGGACACATTCAAAATTCAATAAGAGATTGGACCCAAAATGGAACCTTGCTATCAGAAGTAATATGGGATAAGTGTTTAGAAGTGCAACCCACGCTGGTGACGGATGGCGTTCGTCAAAACAAGTACCCAGGCACAGTGGCAGCATCTTGACATGCATCAGGATACGCCACAGTCCCATTTCCCAGCGTTAATGTGTGTCAACTCTCCAGACAGCATCACTTTTCACATTCACTCCAATCAATCAGTACATCTCACTTGCCCTCGACTACTTATTGTGTCTTTAAGGCACGTCTGGTGTGTGCTATAGGCATCAACTGACTCATGTCAAATGATGCAATGCTACGTGAGGCTGCTGACACTTAGGAATACGATTGGGATCAAGCTTGTTAGGTATGAAATTGCAGTTAGGACAGGACAAGATTTCTGTTTCTCCTCACAGTACTCAAATTTGCTTGCCGTGCTTTAACCACGAGTTAAGAAGTTAGACAGGAAATGCTGTTTTTCAGAGGTTGGCCTCATGGTGTTCACAAAACCCAATAATGTACATTCTTTTAGATTAGGCTTATGTTTGCATCAGGCGATTATTTGTATGAGTACACAAGCTAACTTTCAGATAATGGTAGCATACTTTTGAGCATATGATGAATGTACAGCAGCTAATTCCAGCTAATACTTACCTTTAGTCCCTATTTCTTCTCATTTGATGACATCTTATAATACTTACCTTGATTCAACAGGAGAGGAACATTCTATTTGAAGTCATTCATATCTATGTTACCCTAGTATCTGAAAAGGAAGAATAAAAAATAACTTACTTGCATTTTTACTTTGCACTTAGCTGTGAATGTAATGTGCCGTTTGTATTTTCATTTTGACACTTTGCCATAAAAAAAAGCTTCCCAACTACTTCCTCAACAACTTGACTGTCGCTTGGAGGAAATAGTATGGTTTGGTGGACTGTTGATTTCAACATGCAACAGAACATGCTATTCAATGAGAAAAAAAGATTCCTTATGCTTCCAGCAGTGATTGAAAAGTGCACTGTGTGAGGTGGCAGTGGGTGTTCTTCACTATAAAAACAGAAAACTTGCAGTCTGTTCCAGTGTTGTTCCGTCTTAACTTTTCGTCTAAGTTCCACATCTTTGCTGACATGAATAAATGCAGGTGGCTGCTGCTTGTGAAGAGAGATCTCAGCATTTTTTTTTTCCAGCAAATGACAAACTGCTTGACTTTTAGTCTGTGTGCACAGTAAATATGTCTGCATGGCTGATATGTGACCCACTATACACCTCCGGTGGTTTTGGCACCTCCAGCAGAGATAGACTGTCCAGACCAAAAAAAAGTGTGCTGTTTGCTCTAATGCATCAGTTTACCAGTGTTTGTATCTTCATGAGCTACCGACCTCTTCTGGTTGTGCTAATAATGACTGTTCAGAAGCACTGATAATGTTTTTATCGTGCGTTTTCCTTCGTGAGTTTTGCATCTTTCAGCCCTTTGTTTTGGTTTTACGGCCTGCACCTTTGCTCATTTGGTTCAGCATCACGTCTCTGATCGCCCACTGTACACGACCTACCAGCACCAAACAGCAGTTAGCTGTGAAATGAGCAATTATGTTGAACGCACAAGAGCATTGAGCAGCACCAAACAGCCAGATATTTTCTCAGAAGTTCATGGAGATCATAAACAGAGTTAAAAGTCGAGCCAGCATTGGATTTAAATTCATTGGTTGGTCTGAATCATGACTTGAAATGAAGAATAACCAGGGTTATGTCTGCTAATGTGTCAACTGTTTTTGTCTTTGTCAAATCAATTTTATAAGGATTATATGTCGAAAGGTTACACACCAACTAATACTGCTTTAACCAAACATTAACCACTACGGCAGCAGATCAGAAAACATTCATTATAGATAGATTGTAAATTTCATTTTGTTGAATTATGGATGGTGCTACTACATCCATTCAGAAAGTATAACTGAGATCAGTTTAAGATTAGGATTTCATTTCAGGATTTGACATTGAATGTCAATAGAAGTGTCCTCACAAATATATAGTAGTACAAATGTGTGTGTGTGTGTGTGTGTGTGTGTGTGTGTGTGTGTGGGAGTGACCACCTTGTCTGTCCCCAAGCAGCCGTAGCTCATCACATCTGCTGCTCAGGAATCTGAAGTCTATCAGCCAGCTGGAGTGAAACGACCTCCACGCCAGCTGTAATTTACCACAGGGAGATGGGATGGAGAGTGTGTGTGTGCGTGTGTGTGTCTGCATGAAGCATTGATGCACAGAGAGAGAGAGAGAGAGCACAATGGGTGAGTCAGTGGTGGGGACCGGCAGAGAAAGCGGGGACAGGATGATGATGGCCGCGTTGTCTGCGGCGTCGTGGAAGCGGCACACTGCAGGTGGACACCAACTTTTCACGAGCACCAATCACAAAGCCGTCCCGCCAGCTCCGCACAACAACAACTACCATCCAAGTGCCCCAATTCACTCTGCACCACACACAGGCCCTGTCAGGGGAGCCAAATCTCCAGCTGCTAATCTGATAATCCTGTGCAGATGTGTGTGTCCTGCAGCAGGAATAGGGATGGAGTGTGTTCTGTGTGAGAGGAGATGGAGAGTTAAGTGAGTGTGTTCTACAGTAAGTGGGTGGGTGATACAGAGACACAGAGACAGCTGTTTGTCCAGGCTTCGATGTCCCTTGCTGATCTGTGACAGTAGCACAGTCAATGTTTGTTACCAATTCTTTTGGAAGAAGGTGCACCGGTGTTTACACAATCTGCAGAGGGTTTAACACAGCACACACATTGTGTTTGGTCAGGTCTTGAATCTGAAAAACGTCATATTATCACATTTTTATAGTAGTGACGGATGAAAGTGATGGTGTACGCTCCATTTAGTCTTTAAACCTCTACAAAACATCAGAAGTACGAAGTAAATGTTGCACTCATGCACTGTTGGGAGACTGAAAAGAACAGGAAACCTCTTGTTATCCAATCTCGGTAGGATTGGTCCCTCCATGCTAGCCCTGTACACAAGATAAACAGCCCAATTTGCCCACTTTAGTGCCACATATCTCTAATAGTCATTGCAGTGGATACGATTTCACTGGAAGCAGATCTCTTGGCACTTAGCAACAATCAGTAATCCAAGGGGATCATTTCTGCGATGACATAGAGACAGGAGTTTAAAATGATTTTGTTGATTTGGAGGCTCACCCTGCGTGACCCGCCAGTATTTCCTGTAGGTGGCATTCAGTGCAAAGTTAGTCAGAACGAAGGTAAAACAGAAAAACCCCAAAATGCTCCTTTAACCAGTGAAAGCAGATACACGCATTGTGTGGCTCTTTTGTATTTGATTTAGATGGAAGAGCCAGAGATGGTGGCTCCGCAGCCCTTTTGCTATTGATTTGTCAACACTTCTCTACTTCTTTTTGCCAAGTGGGAGATATTGTAGCTGTCAGAAGTAGAAGTACTGCCACGAGAAGTTCACAATTATGGTCTGAATGATGTCGTTAATGTGGCATCAAGTGTAGCCCATAGATAACTTGAATCTGAAAGCCCCAAAGCAGGGTCAGAACTGTAGAGCCAAAACTGAATCTTGCATTTAGTGTCAGTTCTAATAAAAAGAACGACGTGAACATGTTTTTTATACCCATTAGAACACACACAAGGAAAACCTTTTGAACATATAGGCAGAAAAACACCCCAAAGATTTTTAAACGGGTCATTTGAAACATGTAGAGTATTCACATTATGAATTATGGCATTTCTGAGTTGCCCATTATTCTGAAAATAACCTGTGGCATACTGAGCTAGCATACTATGAATTTGCCAGGAGCTTGTAAACAAAGAGAGTGAAAATCCAGAATTAAAGGCCCTTTTCAGTGCGGTCAACATTGTTCTTTCAAGGTGCTGTGTGTCAGATTTAGGGAGCTGTATTTACAGAATGTGGCAGGAATTGAATATAATTGTCATAACTATGTTTTCATTAGTATATAATCAGCTGAAATGTATTTTATATGTATTTATTTCTACAGTAGCCCAGGACAGATAAGATAAAGGCATCTTTCTAGAAAAGAGAGGTTGACATGAGGAGGTTGAAATACACAACAACTCAGATAGATGCCACTAAATTCTACACAATGGCCCTATTGGAAGCAGCACACATCAGTGACTCCTTGCAAAGATGGAGCCGCTGTTAATCTGGCCAGACTCTGCTATGTAAAGAGTACATGTGTGTTTAAAGGTGTCCCGTGTCTCTCTTCTCTGTTAAGTAATGCCTGAATGACTAAGTGTGGTAAACTGTGGGGGCACGGCAGCACACTCAGTTCACCGTGCTATTCTTGTCTCCGTCTGTGTGTGTGTTCCGAGACAGAGTGGACTGCTGTTACACACTATGGTAAGTGTCTCGTCACTGACGCGGGTACACAGGGTTGGCTTTCAGCTCAATAGGATCAGAGGCCAGAGAGGACAAACCTACTACCCTTCGTTAAACCTCCGCCTCCACCCCTTAATTATTGATGGGGGGGGGCTTTCCATCCTCACCTTTCTCGAGCACAACACAAGCATAATACGTTTCTTTCTTGTCTTTTCGGCACTCAGTGGAGGAAAAATTAGGAAGTTTCAGAGATGAGCAGTTGGGTAAAGTGGAGGAAGTGGCAAACAGAGAGTGTTTTCTTGTCAGAGGCAGATTCAGCGTGGTCAGCGATCCATAAACACTCTGCTGAATACACCTCTGACACCCTCCTGATGCCATGTGTAAAAGAACACCATTGTGTTGACCCAACTTTGCCCATTAGTGGTGAGAGAGTTTGTCTTATCTGATACTGGATTATGAGCTCAGTGTTCAGCCTCACAGTTTGGGGTGAGACAACCAATTAAGATCAGCTCTGCTGATATTAAAGCTGCAATATGTATCGTTCAAATAATGATTCTCTGTCCGTGTTCCTCCTCCCGTATTTACTGGGAGGATTTCAGTGTCTGGGACATCACTTACAGACTTATCTAGGTGTTGAAGCCTGGATTTAGGTTTACCGCAGCTGCTATCCTGTTAGTGTTTGTTTTGGAGCCAGGAAAGTTTGGGTTTTGAAATCTGAGAGACCTGTCAGTCAAACCAAACATCACCTCCGCTCTTTAAGCCTTCTTATCTGCAGAATGTTCCAAATCTGTCTGTGAAAAGCACATCGGAGGAAGTGAAAGTAGCAGTTCTTCAGGCGGAAGAAAAAGTACTGAGGTTGTCTTCGTTATCACTCTGAATGTTTCTGCAGCCAGAAAACAGATTTGTTTAACTGTAACACTGACTTTAAAGCCCAGATGACGTTTGGCAAGTGCTATAATGACATATTGTTCACGGTGTTTTAGAGTTTGTCATTTCCTGATAAACCATAAAAAGTTGATAATGTCATCCTGTCATACCTGCTAAAGCAGCTAACACAAAACAATAATCCTACAGGGTTCCAGAGCCATCAAATCTTTGTTTTCCTGTGTAGCAACTGTACTGACGTTTACACATAATCACGTCTTTATACCAGAGATAACTATTTAATCAATGCTGCGCTGAAACTGATACAAGCTGTTCACACTGATGTAATACAGTCACAATCAATCGTGACTGTCAGTCATAAGAGAGGCTGTGTCTTGTTAATTAAGGCACTGAGGCCCAACACATTCCGTCACAGTTAGTGTGAGCTGACACCGTGCACTTCAGTCAGATATGCAATAAACCACAGGTAACGTGAAATGGGAACAATGGTTTGGAACTAACAGTATCCGTGTCTGTGAGAGAAAATAATGGTATCGAGCACAAAGCCACACGTGAGGCTCACAGCTCAACGTTCACAGTTAGTACAGGCTGAACAAACCAACGTCACACTTACTGCGCCGTGTCAAGAGAATCAGCCAACCAGACAGCTCCAACGAGAAGCCAGAAGCTGGCTAGAAAGATGGTTAACCCAGTTAAAGCTAAATTTACTCAATGATCTTCCCCGTTATTAAAAAATATCACATTCATTAAACAAACTGACAATCCTGGTAATTCAGTTGGTTATTCTACACAACCAAATGAGGAAGGAGCTGAAACTAATCACTAAACACATCGAATACTATCTTTAACTAACTATCTTTGCAAGGTATTGGTGACCAAAACCGTAAGTGGACTACCTTCAGCAGGTAGTTTAACTAGATTTTATTCACAGCTGCTGCCAAACAGAAATGTCCAAATCAATTTCTTTTACAAAAAATAAAAATGTATGAGAGAGGAGACATTTTGTTGGCCAACTCCATTTTGATCCTTTCTCTGTGAATATCATCCAAAGGCAGATTGCAGTATGCACCAGTGCTGCCAACTCCTCAGTGAGGAGAGTAGCTACTGGCTGTCCTGAAAGTCACTAGAAGTCACTAAATGATGCCATCGCCTAATTTGCATAATCAGCTATGTCCATGTATTTATAATGGATGCTGTAGGAGAGAGGAGTAACGTTAGAGACAAAAAGTGAGTACCCTAAAAGCACCCTAACTATGTTTGGAACTACAAAATGGACTTTCTTCTGGGATCAGCCAGCAGCAGCTTCGCACATGTGCGATTCATTTGCAGTCTGGATGTAGAGGGCTGAACATCTCCTCCTCTGACTGCAGCTGGAAGGGGCTGTTGCACCAGGACCGGGCCACATGTGAGTGCTTTGGGACAGAAAAGGGACCCACGGTAACACCTGCTGCTTGAGAAGACGATACGTGCTTTCACGTCGGTCTCCAGACGTCTCCAGTAACACCAGAAAAAGTCGCTAGATTTGTCGCTAGTGCTGAAAAGTCACTAAGTACAGCGACAAAGTCACTAAGTTGTTAACACTGCACATGTATACACTTGGCTGAGGTCGTAGTAGTAAGACTTGGCGAATGAATCAAGATGTAACCTACATGAAGCACATGATTTAAACGTCCAGTGAAACTTCTGAAGAGGGAACAATCTGCGTTGGAGCTTTGACTGCTTCTCATTTAATTTCGTCATTACATGACTTGGTTTAATGGCACCCGAGTGGAGAATCGGCGCCACCAATCTTGACGAGCCAACTCTCAATAACAAGTGTGAGTGACCGGTCCCTCCTGAGCCAGCACATGAAGACAGAGTAGTACTGGGACAGAGGAAAACCAATTGGTTTGATTCCGTCTTCAGGGCTCAGATCTTTCACTTTGTGACACAGAGGCAAATATGACCTGGCACACACACACAAACACACACTCACACACACAGCTGGGGCTATTAAAGAGAGGCACCAATAGGAGCTTGGTGAGAGATAATTGTCTCATAAGTCAGTAAGCACAGCTGTTGGCAAGGTCAAGTTTCATTTATGGATGCACGTCGCCACTCTCAGCTTTGTTTCTGTGTCTTTTCCAATCTGTCTTTCTTCTTCTCTTTCTCCCACTTTCTCTCTCTATCCGAGCCTGTCCTGTACCTGTCCTGCTCCCTGTCACTCCCCTCCATCCTTCCCTCCCTCTCTCTTTCTGCATGGTTGGGCTTCAGGATTGCTTGTGCCCTTCAATGAATATTAATGGTAGAGTTTGGATATTATATGAAAATGAGCTGTTTATTTACTTTTAGTCTCTCTATTTTGGCTTTATGGGTGGCTGGCCGGGGCTGACTGCCAGACTCCTGAGTATGTGGATGAAATGAGCTGGTGCTAAATGGGATTCAGGTTAGTAAGACGCCGTGGCCAACCAGATCTGTCATACAGCTTTAGAGGAGCCTTCTCCTTTCCAAACAATACCACAAAAAAGAACTGATGGTATATTATGGGTATACACAATGAGTAAAGTTTGGTGTCATGATAGATGGAGATAGGAGGGAGGAAGGGAAAAGGACTTAAAGGAGAAAGTAGAACAGGATGAAGGTAAAAATAGAAGGTGTGCAAGGAAATAATGAGTGAGGGTGTGAGGAAGGAAAAGAAGTAAAGGCAGAAGGAAACACAAAAAGATGATGAAAATGAGAGGAAGGAAGGAAGCAAGGAGAGAAGTAATGGAAGTCGTATCACAGATGGATCTTTACAGGGAATAAAGACATAATAGATCATTAGGATTGAAAGAGAAGTTAGAAAAGAAGGAAAGTATATAAGAAAAGAAGTAAATGGTTATGAGCATAGGAAGAAGGATAATAAAGTAACGATGCAAAGATCAGTGATTTGTTTATGGAGTATTTACAGCAACTGAGAAAGACGTGTCTGATAATGAGCAAGGACAGCAGTAAGGAAAGAAGGGAGGAAGCAAACATGAAGTACACAGTGAATGACATTATCAAGGAAAAAGCAATCCAAGAGAATGAATACAGAAGAATTTGGAGAAATTGGATTTTGTTGATTAAATGATGTATTTGCAGGTCCAGTGTGCAGAATCTGGTGGCATATAGTGGCGAGGTTGCAGATTGTAACTAACTGAACACCCCTTGCCTCACCCTCCCTTTCCAGTCGTGCAGGGAAGAACCCATGATGATCTCCCAAAAAAAAACATAAATGCTTTACTTAGAGATGTTTTCTTGTTTGTCCATTCTGGGCTACTGTACAAACATGGCAGACTCCATGGAAAAGGACCCGCCCCTCCCTGTATATAAAGGTTTATTCTAAGGTAAAAGAAATATCATGATTCTGGACCTTTAATGCAGGTAGAAAAGTTAATGAATAGGAAAATAAAGAGAGACAGAACAGGAGGAAAGAGTGAGATGGAAAAATAAGTAAGAGGAAGAGCAGATGGTGGGAAATGTGGTGTTGGCTGTATCTAAAGCTAATGGATAAATTAATTTCAATGTGTTTCCCTCAAACATTATAGGGTAATATCAGCACTTCACAACTGCACTTTAATTATGACAAACTGATGTGCTCACTGTATAACTACAGACGGCTCTTCTCACAGTGCTAATCAGCTCGTAGGTTATCTGTCGTGCAAAAGTTACTTTCATAATGAGGGTCAGCTGACAAAAGTGCAGTCAGCAGAGACTATATGAGGGTGAATGACGGCCGACGCTGCGACAGACTGACACAATCACAAAGTGCCCATTTACATGGGGTCCAGTGGCTGTCTTGAAATCTGTCGTTTGGGAAGAAGTGACGAGAGAAGCAGATTGTCATGCGCTGAGCTCGGTCTGTCTCTGAGCTTCTATACTTAGAGTCAGGACGTTGCAGAGTTGACAGATGGCAATCTGAACCCGCACTGTGTTGTAGCTGCAGGCTAATAACACCAGGTTCAACATGAGCATTTAATGGAGATAATTGATCTCTATTATTGATTCTGATCGCTGTTGTTCTGTGGGCAATCCAATTTAAACTACTGATTAGATCACTTCATGATGCCCGCTGGACAAGCTCCCATGAACATACCTCATACCATTACTACAATTATGCACTCTGTGACAAGACTTGACACAGGCAGGGTATTTACTGTGGCAGCACAGCAGTGTGATAGTGTGTGTCCTAGTATCCAAACTAAAGTAAAGAACAGGAGCTCCAGAAGTCTAAGATGAGTCAGGTACTGCAGCTGCCAAACCTGAGACTGTGCCGTCACTCCAAGCGCTGTGCCTTCATACTAAGTGTCATATTATATGTGAAGAATACAGTATATTACAATTGATGGTGTCCATGAATGCATATGCTAATCCACAAATACTAAGCAGTATGAACAAATATAAAACTATTTTACTCAAGTCAGGTTTATTTATGTAGCAACCACGAAAGTACTTCACAGAGAAAGATTAAAACAGAAAACTTGAAAAAATTCAGCGATGAAACAAAAACAATAAAATATTAAGAAGGATGAAAGCCAATAAAATAAAATAAAAGCTTTAGAAGCAGTGCACGGAAGCCAATGATTGATTCAACAGGAGTGAAGAACTGCAGCAATACAAAGTTAAAATAAAAAATAAAAGTCTGTTAGATTAATAAACACGAGACAAGAAGTAAGAACAAATGATAGAGGTTTTAAAGCGAAGCAATAAACGACAAAATATGCAGGCTAAAAAGAGATGGCTTACAGTTTATATTATAAACTTATAATTATATTAGTCGTTTGAGTTTTATATATATAGCACCAAATCCTAACAGACCATATCTCATGACACTTTCCATACAGAGCAGGTCTAGACCGTACTAGTTTATATTATTATTTACAGAGACCAACAGTTCCACCAATTATATATGGAAATAATAATAATAAATAAAATAAAATGCCCCTTAGATCCACAGAGACTCTTCTGGACACCACAAAGGGCAACAGTGGCTAAAGGATGAGACCATGCAGAAGATCTGCTGGGTATGAAGTACCTGTAAAGAAGCGTGTCTGAGCAAAAGGCCATTCAGTGATTTAGAAAAGATTATTTGAAAAATGAGTTCTAAAACTGATTGGAACCAATATAACGACTTTGAAACATGTGTTTTATGTGTTGTCAGTATTGTGCATATTCAGCCACCGTCAGTTCCTGCAGTGCATGCAAACACACATTCTGTTCTTTAACTTGGTAGCCTGGTTTGTAATCTGCATGTACTAAGTGACCCACCAGCATTCTTCACCCAAACACAGCTTTCACTTTTCCACAACCACTATTAACTTCACTCTTTACTGAAACAAATCATCTTTATTGTTGGCTGCTAATAGATCAACATCTTTCTTCTAAATTCTCTCTTTGAAGCAGCTGACATGAAATCTAAACACTGCATAGAAGTTCCAAACTACACGTCAGAGATGTGAGCATGGATAAACATGCAGGTTGGCCAGTGGAGGGTGTACCACGATGATGAGAACAACTGTGAAGCCCTGAGCTCCATTTTGAGGATGACACATTACATAACAGCACCGAGGCCTGTTCAGAGTCCACCCAGTAAAAAAAAAAACACACAAGTGCTGACGTTCTTGACTGGATGCAGCTTCATGCACACAGCTCATGTCGGGCTGTCGGAAGCTTCTCTGTGCTGCTTTTTGTTTGTGTCTTTCCTGCACGACGAGCGAGCGAGGCAAGGCGAGCAGTGACTTGGCATCCTCGCTGTTGACAGTCAGCCAAAGATTCTTTAATGCACTTTCAAGATTGACTCTCATCCCTCTGGCCTGCACCCTTCAAGTGACTTCCTGTGACTTCCACTTGACTTCAGTTTTTAATTAAAGCTCATATTAACTATAGAAAATAATGAAAAAAAACTTGAAATAACCACACACAGCACATTCTATCACACACACACACTACTTAACACACACACCTTTATTGTACTGTGCCCATACTGTCTATCTAAACAGCTCTGGGACCCGATAAAATGGAAAATGGCAATCCATCAAACCCTCCTTTCTCCTGTACGCCACCTCCTGCAGCGTCTCGTCTACATTTCGCTTTTATAGATCGGAGGCATTTCCTTTCTGCTGATGTCAGGAAGTGTGTTTTGGGGCCACAGCCAGACGTTGTGAAATGGGGCAGTGCTTGTTACTGCTGCTTCTTTCTCTTCTGACAAAGCACAGGAAGTGATTACATCTTATCTATCGGCTACAAGTTTCTATCACTTCCTCTCCTGACAATGACATAACTATGAGTCTGGAGTGTGCCGCCACAGTTTATTATGCTTAATTGAACTGAGAACATAGAAATAGATAAATATGACTCCAATCAACATAATTTGCATTGAAATGATTCTCCTTTTTACACATTTTTTTTTCTCCAATCCCACATAACTCCTTCTAGGAACAAACTCAACTTAAGAGGGCCAGCTCTGTCCTGGAGAGTATTGATGTTAGCAAAGCTGACATCCATCATGAACAACTCCTCTCACCTCCTGCATGAGACTTACAGAAAAAGGAAACAATCAGAGTACAGTGTGACAGGGACATGTTAGTGCAGCAATAAGAACTACTCACATGGAGTCAAGAGACAGTTGTAGGGGGGGGGGGCGGGGCGTCGGGCGTCTTGCAGCCCAGGTGTGCCCAGCCCAGGTGTGCCTGGCTCTTGCCGTGTGTAGGCGGCGCCCAGTTTCTTTGGGCAGCGCAGGCCAGTGGCGCGTAGATTTAGCATGTCCAGTTGTTGGTAGTGTTGGAGAGGAGGTCCTTTGGAGCTGGAGGTCTAGTCAATGTTTCAAACCCCACCGGCTCCACTGCAGTCCGGTTCAGAAGCATCCCAGAAGCGGGCCTCCGTGCACCTCGGCATTCTATTTTTGACGGGTGCCCAAGCAGCCTGCGTCAGTTTACACAGTACACCTCAAGCTGACAGGAAGTCAGCCATAAAAACAGCATGCGCTGTCGGTTTTAAAAACAGACAAAAGCGAAACAAATAAACTACATAGCATATTTACACATGTAGAAGCATGTGTAGAAAATAACTAAGTGTTTCTGAAATGCTCTCGGTGGAGTTTGAAGTCGCGTGCAGGACGGACCAAAACCGTGTCGCAGCCGTGACGTGACAGAAGTGTGTGGGGTTTTTAAATTTAATGTGGGCTGCTACAGGTAGCCAGTGGAACTCAATGAGCAGCAGGGGACCATGTGACCTTTTGGGTTAATTGAAGGCAAGGCACGCTACATAACAACTAGCCAATCAGAGCTGCCGTTGCTGCCCTGTCACCTTTCAGGTCTGCACACTGCTTAAAGAGTTCATCTTTAAATTAAAGAAAGCCACGAAAACATTATTAAAGGTTTGTGATTTTAAGTCATGTTTAATTATTCATTGATTCATTTTTTAAATCAATATCTGTGATCAATATTAGTTTTTTATTTCTGTGTTTCTTGTACTTACACAATAAAAAACAATATCTGACGTTAAACAGATGTTACAGGAGAAGTCAAGATACCACCAAGTTAATTGGTGTGATAAATTATCTGAATACAATTATAATTTGCATAATTGAAATATGATATACTCAGTCTATTCTTAATAGCTTTTTTTTTTCAAATTAACACATTATTAATTGAACTTTATTGTTTATTTCACAATTAAAAAGTCTATTAGTGACACACTCCAGACGAGACACAAAAGAAAAACATTTGTTGCTCATGCAGTATATCACATTCATCTTCTTTCTTGTTTACTACATCTTCCATAAATGGGTAATTCACATATTTCCCCATTTTTCAGCCACACACTCCTCATCATATATTTCGTGGTAATTAGCTCTGCCGTTCGGCTACTGCACCAGCTCAGTTTTCCCACGGGGATCATGAAAGGTTCAATTTACCTCACAGAATCTATCAGTGCAGTATCTCAGCAGCAATTTGTCTAAAACTGATGGTGATAAAATTGTTTCACATTCCCTCTAATTAGACCGAAATAACGGGGAGAGCGGGTATATCAATCTGAAAAAGGGGTGTTTTGTCACTCACAGCAGCTGTGTTATTACAGGCTCTATCACATGTGCAGAGTGTGAGTGTGAGACAGATCTGTATCTGTATCTATTTTGTCGGCAGCTTGTAAGAGGATCATGTCCTCAGGCCTCCAAATCTCCTTTATATTATTACTTACAGTAGCTAGAATCCCAAGGGCTCTCACTTACACACACTATCACCCACACACACACGCACACCAACACCCGCTAACACTGTATGCCATTGTTCTCTCTGACCTCTCATTATATTTCTTACTGCTGAGCTTTTATCTCATGAAACAAGATGAAAATTCTCCGCAGCTGATAAAGTGGTATACACCACCATCACAATGCTGTTCAGCAGTAAGGCTAGCTTGGTTATATGTAAATGAGAGAGTGTTCAAGAAATTAAAGAGAACAGTGGCCGCCACTACAGGCCTTAAAGTTCAGTGTGTGAGCCTCAGAGGGCTCTATTTACAGAGCAAGGCAGAAATGGAATACCATATTTATAGATATATAATATAATATAATATTAGATATATTATATATAGATATATAGAGATTATATTTATATATCTATATATATCTAAGCTGAAATCCACTACTGTATTTGTGCCTATTAAATTACGGTAAACCATTTCACAGTATTATACTGTGTATTCAGCCAAAAACTACAGTAATTATAAAGTTACTGTAAAAAATTTGAGTAACCAATAATATACTGTAGAAAATTACAGTAACCAATGATGTACTATAGTTACTTGTCAACAGCTGTAGTGGTGTCATGATTTTGGTACATTAAAATGAGCTTTTTATATCTACTGAGGGAGTCCACCATGTTTCTACTGTTGGTTGTGGTGCGACTTAGTAATGTGATTACTCTTTCTCTAGCGAGTAGTGTAAGAGATGACAATTTGAATCCAGCAGTCATTCATTTTACCAGACCAGGTAACGCTCTGTTGCTTTAACATTTTGGGGGCGCCATATTGATTTGCAGTGTGTACTTTTGTGTGTGTGTATTTTCACTTGTGTAATGAATGAAGCACAGATCTGCCCCGCTGCCTCCAGCCGTTTTGTTCTTATTAATTTCTGCTAACAAAGGAATAATTATAGATCTCCCACATACAACCTGCTTTGATGGAAACAAGCTCCAAAAAAACTAAACTGGGACAGGATGCAGCAAACTGGGAACTCATTTTTCAAGTGTACAAAAGTCAATAAAAATGTGGTTGGAAACAAGACACTGATAATAGGTCTCATGCAGCTAGCTTCAGGGCTAACAAGCTCTGAAAAATAAAGAATTTGGCTAATTTAGCCAACTGCTGGTGGAAAGGCTATTGGCTTAAAACAAGAGGAGGTGTGGGAAAGCAGCGAGCTTGTACTAAACCAGGAAGAATATTCTGTCCAATAGCTTTAAACTTACTTCACTTACATGTTGTTGTGTTTGTTGGCTAGTTTATAAAATCTGTGGCGCTGGTTATTGCCATGTTGGCAGTCCTGTTTCTTCCACCTCTCAGCCAATCTAAGAATCGGCATACAAGCTGCCTGTAACATCACCCACCTGTCAATTAAAGCACTCATGCTCTTAATGCATAACTTTAAGCCTTAATATCATTTGAACAGGTGAGTTGTATATAAATTCACCCTCAGTGCAGTTATCATGAACGGGGAAATTAGCTATAGAGACCAAAACAGTTTTTTGTACCAGGATGTAAACATGTTTATTTCTGCTGTGAAGTTGGACATTTGAACATGGGGACTTATGGAGACTGACTCACTTCTGGAGCCAGCCTCAAATGGCCGTTTGAGGAACTGCACTTGTTGGCACTTCCACATAGGCTTCATTTCACAGCCACGGTAGTTGCTGCTTGAATGTGCCTTCCAGTGTTTGAAGTAGAGCAGGGTTGTATAGAAAAGGTCTCTGAGGTTCAGAGTCAAACTATTCCCTCATGAATTCACTGGAGCACCACAGTGGATTCACTAAATTCAACTGATTCTGGTCTAAATTTTTGCTGTGTGACTGAGCCGTAACACTGCATCTGGTGTATTCCTCCAAAATCCACTCGAGTGCTTTACAGGACAAAGAAAGAAGACAGCAAAGATACTGAGTACTGGTAAAAATACAAACACTAATGATCCTACCATGGAGTGACAGAATCCAATCATCTCAGAGCACACCAAAGCTGAACAATGAATTTTGTTAAAAGGCAGTTATGCATAGCAATTTAAACGTGGTGTCAGTAATATTCTGTTCTCTCAAATGAAGGAGGAGGAAACAGCTTGTTGGAAAACAAACTGTAAAGGTTAAACTTATTCTGCTTTTGCTTTTTCAGTCTTTCACTTTGTGTAAAATTGACTATATAAAAACTTTATAAATGTGTTGCAGTTTGTGGGAGTTTTGTTAGGGTCCATTGGTGCTGGGCAGGAGGCCAGCTCCCCTCTAATGGCTTTGAAAGACTTGACTCACTGCTGCTCCTGCTCGGTTGGTTGGTTGGAGGGCCAATGCTCTGATTTAGGCACACTCTAATCAAAGGAGGTGTTTACTTCAAGTTCATTTATCATCAGAAGCAGGCACGGTGCCAGGATTTTTTCTCTCCTGGTGCTAAGGGGGGGCTTGACTCATACGTGGGGGTGCTAAGAAAATATTTACTTTTCATGACTTCAGTTACTTTATAAGGAGGTTCTCGTTTTTTCAGTAAAAGCAGCTATCATACACAGCACGAGCATCTTCAATATAAAAGTAATTTGAACTGAATTTGGCCAAAGAATATTCAACAAAATAGCTAAGCCTAATACAAGTGACCACAAGGCAATGGCAAAAATGTTTGACGTGCAAAGGTGACAGATTCAGCACCGGACAGCGGCCATGCGCCTGCCAATAAGCAGACAATACATCCAGAATGCGACAAGTGTACTGTCTTTATTTCATATGCATAATAAAAACAAACAACTATGCATTGGCAACATTGTTTCGGATCACAACATCATCACTTAAATTAGATTAATAGTGAAATTAAAGTGCACACACTAATGATTTGGATCACAACATCATAAGGTCAAAAATGGAATTAATAATTAAATCAATTAATTGAAAATGCATTGAAAGTGGCGGCATTTGAAATACAATATTCCAGCCATTTGTAATCCTCAAACCATCTACGATTGAAGCAGCGCTCCTGCTGTCCAGCTGTCGTGGCTGATGACGCTGAAGAAGAGGCCGCCTTGGTTCATCAACAGGTGACTGGCTTCAGTCAGAGGGAGCGCTGTCTGAGTCAGCAGGTTGGTGCTCCTTCAGGTCCTGGCTCACCAGTTCCTCTCTCAGATTCATTTTTCCAGTCTGGGTCTGGGTCTTCATTTTCATTCATCTTCATTTACTTTTTTCTTGATCACAAAACGATTTATTGCAACAGACTGTAGGCTAGCTAGCCTTAGCCTAACACACAGGTTATGGGTTACACCAATCAGCGTGGTACAGCACATATACACAAGCAGGGATTGGAATGGCTACTTGTGAACTTTTTAATGTTTTTTAACTTGAAAAAAAATAAATAAAATATTTTAAAATATAAAATAAAATGCCTGAGGGGTTTAACTGGGGCTACACAGATTTTTGACAGGGCTATAGCCTCCCTTTAGCCCTGGTGTAGCGCCGTCCCTGATCAGAAGGGAGAAACATGATTTCAAGAAACAAGTCGACAAACAGGATGCTTTTTTTTTTTTACTCAGGAGGCCAACTGCTGTTTTTTTCTCCCCTTTCAGATTGTGGCAGCGTAGATTGCCCTCTGAGAAAATAACCTTTTCTGGACCATGTCCAGCCTGCCCACCCCTTTTGATATTGAACCTGCTCTCCAGTGTTACTGCAGCAAAAGGCTGTTTGGAGGGGATAGCAGGGGGAGGAGGGTTGTTCGGCCAACTCAACTTCCATTAAAGACAAGCAAGCAGGGCAACCTCTGGACCCTCGATTAAGCCCCGCTTTGCTCATTCGGTGAATGAACAGGAAAGAAAAAAAAAAGTTGAGGTGTAAAAAGCAATATCCCGAAGGCTCGGTGGGTAATTCTCGGTCACAACTCTTTCCTCCGTGCAGAGACCTTTACTTGGTCACCTCAATTATACTGTACCACCCTGCTCTAATCTGGGGATTTCTTCCACAGCTCCTACAACATCGCAGAATTCATTTCCATATGAACGCGTAGGGAGTCACCGCAGTTTGCTTGTGTGTACATGTATGTATGTGCAGTTGAACTGAAATAAAAGGTGTAACATAAGGCCTGTTTACTCCAAGACCATCTCTGGGGAGTATATTTGCAGAGGCCTCTTGTTGAGGAGGTTAGCGGGGTGTCTGGAAATGATGAGGGTGGTATAAAAAAAGAACCTGCAGTGTTCGAGCCCAGAGAGTGACTGAACACGGCAGGACTGTGTTTTTGCTTTCTTGTCTGAATTTCAGATTGAAGTGATTGATGTCTCTGTTCCTGTGTTTCTTTTTTTCCTCACAGCACAACCGAATCCACCGAAAATTCACGAAGGATGGTGGGCGTACAAGGAGGTGGTGCAGGGGAGCTTTGTTCCAGGTAAGCCTCAAAACTGTATGCAGCACTTTGATGCATGGGACATTCCCACAGAATACTGATTTTTATCCTGCGTACACTTTAACCACACTGTGTGCTTGATCCTCAAGTCAGAGCTTATTGCATATTTAAGATAACATAACATGGCCACCTTGCCTTTGGCAATAGTTTTATTTCCTCATTCACCCCTCGCACACAGATGACGCCTTTTCACTGATTGATTGACGGCGGCTCACTGTTCTTTCCACCTTTTCCATCTTGTTGTGTATCTCCATGTCAGGCCAATTATTTTCCGGAGATTGTGTTTTTCTGCTGAGCCGAGGTGCTTTTGATAAAGCCTGCAGGTGGCTGTGTTTCTGCAGGAGGTAGTGAGTACACTTATGAGGACCAAATGTCGGCGTGTGAGTAGAACAATTAGGAAAATTCAAACAGAGGACGTTTACTGGTGCTCACCTTGGGAAGCGTCAAGGTTAACTTGAAAGATATAGGTAGAGAAGGGAATTTCTAGTCATAATTAGCAGCAAGAATTAGGTTTAGGAATTACTTTTTGTAGAATGAAACAATATTTTGGCCTTCCCTGTAAAACCAGGAGACAACTTTGATCTTTTTCACGTATGCTACGTTACTTATATATGTATACGTGACATACATTACTTTACATTACATTACTTATTTTAATCAAAACTAAGTAGTTCTTGTTCAAAAACCCAACCAAGTAATTTTTTGTGCATAACTCTAATCAAACAGCTATCATTAAAACTCACTGCATTGCACATTAACCTAGTACCTACAGTGTCATAGTTTGTAGGTCAACTGACCAAGCAGCCATTTCTGAAGAGATGGAAGTGAGAACGTGTTGGCCAGACCATTAAGCTGGATCTATAAACCCTTCTTTGACCCCAAATCCATAAGTTATACACAAAGCAAGCAATTGCTTTTAGTTACAGAAGGGTGAGCGTGGTGATCTTCCTACTGAAAATCACTGAAAAATTCAATCTGGACAAGGGATGCAGCCATAATGTGAGTGAGACATCAGCAGCCATCAGTGTTAATCCTGAGACCTTTCAATTAAACACACCTCTCTCAGGTCTTAATATCATCTTCATGGAACACGTATTTTCATAATTTCCACCAAGACACCCATTAGAAGGATAAATTTAGCTCTTAGATAAAAAACTAGTGTTTCCCCAATGACTTTAATAAAAATCGAGTGTTTGTGAAGTTAGAACAGCCAGCCAGGCTTGAGATTTTCAGCCATACCAATGTTAAGTAATATCAATGCACAACTTTGTGAATTAGGGTGGTCGAAAATGTGAATCTTTCAAATTAAGGCTGAGGATGACACTCAACATATTGCGGTGAGGACTGAGGTTAGGGAAATCCTTAAGCATAGAAGCACTGTATTGTGGGTACACAGTCATGAGTTTCCCAAAGCAAGTACCAAGCCTTTCCCTCCATGTCCAGGCATACATAAATAAGTGCCTGTTTGTCCTTCCCTGTGGCTCCAGCCACTTGGCGGTTTGCTGCTGCGTTTACATCCCAGCTATCTCTTCTAGTAGTTCTCCACGGCGCACTTGCTTCACTAACCACCGTACAACAGCTGGAGCAGTTAAACACTATTCATGATCCTCCTGTGGCCATGTGGAGAATTCCCAACTCTAGTTACCTTGTTCTGCAGCTGGCAGGATTTCATAGCAGTGACATAAAAAAAAAGAAAGAAAAGAAAGTCTTTTCACTGCAAATGAAGCTCGCTTTAATGATGCACGGAGAAATAATGTTGATGGAGCATATTCTTATTGTACTCAGCCTACTTGGATAGTGAGTGGTGATAGAAGATTTCATTAAAAATTGAACATCATGCAATATGCACACAGAGACACATCAGTCCACACGGTATTACAACACTTGCTCATTTCAGGGTAATAATAGACTCTCTTAGAGCAGTAATCCATTACAGTGAGTATTATATAACTTTTCCCCATCTACACTTCAGCTATTTCATATATTGCTTATTAGAAATGATCAGTGTAACAACTCAGGAGACAGCTGTCGGGTCTAGTTTTTGAATATTTTATCATCTGACAGTTAGAGGGGTTCTTCGCAAAAGTTGGGACTTATGTATTTGACTGACAGACAAAATAATACCTTAGAAATTGAAATGGCTATGATTCTTCTCCCTCGCTGGGAAAAGCAATAATCTCACTGTAAGCTTGTGGTACAGTAGTGCTATCACAGCTCTGAGCTGCTTCTTTTCACCTGTTAATGGACCATTTCTCTTCCCCTGAAACATCTTGCGGCGGAAGTCGAAAACCGCTGCCCAGAGTCGTAGAACATTGGCACCCCAAGGTTAGCAAAGCAAATGTAATCACATTCTCAAGCTTGTGTCACTGCGGCTGACCTTTTGGAATATTGCTTATCCTTTCTGAACTCTCTCAGTTAGCTTTAAATTTGGTAAAAGGTTAGATATAACTCTAAGTGCTGTGCTGGTTTCCCCTGTTCTCGCCTCGTCTTCCTCAGGCATGTGTTAAACTCTCGCGGTCGGGAGTTAAAAGGCATGCAATCCGTCATCATTTTCACTCACTGTTGTAGCACAAACATGTCCATTTTTTCCAGCTCCAGGTCTTAGAATTGCATATTAGTTCCTTCATTTCACTGTAATTTATTGGAAGCACACAGGACATGTATGATTTATTTAATTTATGCGCTCATTAGTTTGTGTCTGGTGTGTGATTTTATAATTCCACTGAACTTAACTTAATTAACGTTGCAGTGCAAATACAGAGAGAAATTATCTAAATTCCCCAAACTTACAACTGCCTGCTGTGTTTTAAAGGACTGTTTAAACTTATTAGAATGTCAAAGGACCAGAAATAGAATAGAAAAGCAGAGCCTGCATTATTACAATATAACCAAACCTCATAATAAGTATTGTTAGAATAGTCAGAATGTGGATAATTTAGATAGCAATGATATATCATGATATGATTAGCATGTAAATTTTATGCATTTTAGTGCCCTCAGATGTCCTGAGTACATTTACAGGACTAGGGTTTGGCTGATCTATTATGGATCAATATCAGCCTTATGAAGCCTGATCCATTTCCTGTCCTTCTGCATCTATTTCAGTTGTTGATGTTCAAGCTAAAGCTTGAATAGACGTCAAAATCCCGTCCCACCAAAATCGATCCATACAAACACCGCTTTACCTACAGTAACTCATCCATCCAAAGTCCCTACCTTAGTTACTGTTGCTAGGTCGGACAAACTTGGGTGCCACAGTATTAGTAATATAGCTTCAAGAAGCCGACAGCAGGGACTACAGAATGTGATGGAAGGATTTATTCCTCGTGTCAACTTGAGGCTCATTCTGGTCTCAATGAAAAAGGGCAAAGTCACACAGTCTTTGCGTAGAGACGACACCAAGGGTGACAAGGCCATTAGTCAATGTTGCTGCTGCACACCCGGGGATGTTGTCCCCTTTTCCCCTTCTGGAGATCAATAAAAGTGCTTGTACGTTGTGGGTATCCAAATAAATGACACCACTACTTCAGGACAGCACGTAGCCTTACAGACATAATACAAAGTGACGTTAATTCATGTCATTCTTATCAAAAGTATGTCAGTAATCAATCTGTCTGTCCTTTTCTAAATCTCTTAAACATTACCACAAGAAATAAGGAGGAAACAAATCTGGCTGACATTGGTGCTCTGACAACTCCTTTTGATGTAGCTATACCTCTGACAGTATAAAGAATGGACAGCGGATTCATGACTTCACCCACAAGTGTCTGAAGAGCAACTTTGAAGCTTAGAATCTGCCACCATCTTGGCAGTCCTGCCTTCTCCTACTGACTAGTCTAAAAACTTGGCAAAGACGTGGAGCCAGCCTCAAGTGGATGTTCAAGGAACTGCAGTTTTTGGCACTTCCACATTGGCTTCCCTTCACAGCCACAGAGGATGCCGGCTGATCCACACATACATTACCAAGTGAATTAGTTACCATTTTGCTAACATTTGCTAACTGACTACATCAGTGTAAAGGCAATTCTGAGATTTATTTCAAAATATATTAAATATGTTGAAAATAGCTGCTGAAAACACATGAAAAGACTTTGAACGCTATATTAGTGAAATGTGGAGTTAGAGGTTCAAACAGTTTTTCACCAGTTTTCAGTCCAGGATTTTGTGGGCGGTCCTTAAAGGGTGGCTTGATGACACGCTGAGGCCAGGTCACTGTTATTGGAAATCGAAACTCTGGAAACTGAAACCTCTGATGCAGGTTATATTTTTTAACACTGAGTCATTCAGTGAATTTCATGTTCACCCTGCTTTCTATTGGTAAACAGGACAACATTTTGAGTTTGATTTACTGTGGAGTGAAGGTTTAATGGCCTCCACTTTGGCTCTGTTGGAACAGACGAAAACGACAGGTCTTCTAGTCTAGCTGTGTATTTTAAAACTAACAGAGACACAATGATGTAGAATCGTTAAGGAGAGACACGAGACCCCAATCACGGTCAGTTGCTTCATCTGTCACACAACATCGAACCGAAGTTTCCAAAGCCACAAATCATAGACAAACCACATCTCTCGTTAGCAGCTTTTATCTCCAACACTGATAATGAGATTACGAAAGTGATCACTCTAAAACTGTTCTGGTTATTGATTTTGGTGAGTAAGAAGATTTCGTGAACTATCTAAATTCTGTTATTTACGGTATTGAGCCACTTTGTTACGGCGTCTCTGTGTTCATGTCTGAATGTGTAGCCGGGCCTCATGTGGTGGAAACGAAAGGCTGGGGCGAGATGGGAAGATTGATTTCCAGATGGAAGCCCTCTGAGTGCCTCAGGCTGTGTGCATGTGCTTTTCTTAAAGAAATGATATCATCACATTCATGAATGTTTGCCTGCTATTGCAATATGTAC
Source organism: Larimichthys crocea (assembly GCF_000972845.2). Taxonomy (NCBI): domain Eukaryota; kingdom Metazoa; phylum Chordata; class Actinopteri; family Sciaenidae; genus Larimichthys; species Larimichthys crocea. The sequence goes on from NC_040026.1 coordinate 2,121,320, forward strand.
TATGGCACAAGTGGGTCTGATTGGGTTCAGATGAGCATGTACCAGAGACGACTGCTGGTTAATGTGATTTTATCATCTTTCTTTTACCCGGCCTCCTTTGGTTTTTGCTGGGAAGTCTTTACTACTTTTAAATCTGAACTCTTTCTCTCCATCCTTCTACTTCCGTAACCCTGAGCTGTAGACAGGATTTAAGATGCCACAAGTCCAAGTCTATTCAAAAAACTGAGCAGAATGACATTTCTGATGAATGGTTGTTACCAGGATTAACCCAAAAAAACTTCTCTGTGTCCTTCACAATAAAAGACACTCTTAATGTGAACTAGCAGCAGTAGTAAAAAAGGATTAGCATTAGCAATATGTCAGTACAGCACAGGAATGGCGGACTCTGCCACTAGCTATTTTATAGCAGGCTAATTACAGAATGAATATAGCAGGCTTTTAAACTAACTTTAAATATTTAGGTTTACTGTCATTTTTCTTTGTACATAAATACCATTTCAGAACCTTATCTACACAGCCAGGAAGAACATTCTGGTAGGGGAATACTGCATAATTTGTTTAATTTATACTGTTCATAGTGAATAAAATTGTATAAGTATAATTATAATTACTTATATATAAAGTAATTATATTAAGGAAAATATAACCAGTGCACAAAACTCGGTTTTAGTCTTTGTAGAATGGACGCTTCTGCTAGCTTTAGCCTGACACTTCATTCACTGATCTTAAAAAGAACAGTTGACAACACATTTTTATTACCAGGTTAGCCTACTCATCCTACATGGAGTTTATTTAGCTGTCTTGGAACTCCAGATGTTGATATTTTCCATTATGTTCAGCCATTTTAGGACCTCTTGCCCATGTTGTCCAGTGACAACAGTGATAGACTGAAATCTCATGAACAAACAAGTACATTGACCACAGGTCAAGATTGTTTCTTCAAAGCTGTTTAACCCTTAACATGACATGATGCTGTTTTCAGTGTATAGCCTACAGCTGTCTTCTTCACACTGCCAGCTCCAGTAAGAGCCATCTGATGGGGTCCCCATGTGTCAGCAGGACTTCAGGTTTAGGTACATTTGACCCTCTGTGTGGTCCTTATCCTGCTGCTTGCCTCCCATTTGAGATATGTAATGAGTCATCAGTTCAGAGACTGGGCAGTAGGGCCTTCTTACGTCCCACTCAGAGTTCAACTGAGGGCAGAGGCTGGTGAGAGTTCTCGGAGAGGCTGACGAGTGGACGGTTTTATGGAGCTAATGGTGTAACAGTGGCTTTCAAACACACACACATTATAGCCACAGGCCTCCGTTTGATAAGATTTGTCCCAGGGATCCATATTAAAAGATTTAGTTGGTGTTCATTTCGGATTAAAATGTTTAACTCCCCACTTAAACTGTATGTGTGGAAATAATCAGGATGAGTGACGCTCCTAATTCTATTAGTCATTGTTACACATCCAGTAATTACAGTCATCTCATTTCTAGCAAATTAAAGCGCTTTAATAATTCAAAGTAATCAGGATTTAGAGACATTTTTTATGACAATTTACAGAATACATGCATTAGTTAAAGAGCCACTTCACCAAAGTCACAAATTATGTCATTTAGTTTGAGTTGAGACTGCGTTTTGGATTTTTTTTTTTTTTTTTTTTTTTAGATACTGTATCTGCCTCACCATCCACCCCAATGCAGTGGATGTACAGTACATGGGATTCAATAGCTGCTTCTCTCATCATACAAGAACCCCTCATACGACCAGTTCTTCTGCAGAAAGACCTGTGTAGCCTTTCCTAATAACACGCCTGAGTTTCATTCAACATTAACAGATTAAGTGCTGCCCCTTCTGTCATGGTTCCCTACATTAATCTTCCAATAAAATAAGGTTATCCTGTTGACATGTCATTCCTTCCATCAAGTGGGTTTTTTAATGTCACTCCAACCTAAGGGTACAATGAGCCACATCTGCCTGCAGAGGCTCAATCAGTCTGTGTTTACAGCAAGCCTCAACACACATGCTAATTAATACTCAGAAATATAGAAAGAAAGAGCAGTAGGTGAATAATACAGTATAAGTAGAACAATATATTCTAGGTACTGACAGCTACCTTCATAACAAATATAATTTTTCTACCATGCAACATTCACCAGCAACATTCAGCGTTTGGCCAATCTGCTCCCACAAATGGGTTTTTGTATCTCTAGCTCTCTGCCACTCCTCCATTGTCTTGGTTGCCACAGTGACAGAGTCCCACCCCATCTAATACATGATTGGTTCGCTGACAAGGAGCAACATTGATGACACCGGCTCCTTTTTGAAAAGTTGAGAGATTTTTTAACTACAGTAGAGTCAGTCAAAGCGGCCACGGCCAAGGTGGAGCTCTATGAAAAAAGACACACTATAGACACAAACCCACAATCATATGAGTCATATATAAATAGTTTACCTTTCTGCAGATGAAGGAAAGACTGTTGACATTACAGCCAGGAAACACACATCGTATGAGTCACAAAGCATACGGCCACCAGGATGCTCCAGACACCTGTTTGAGGCCTTCATCTAAAAATTTGAGTATAAACATGTTCTGAAATCAACATAAATACATAACATTAAATAACACAAAAATGTATATAATCTTACCAAGTCCAAGCTGTACTATGTGCCAACTCAATGCAATAGGATGTTACAGACCTTCAGGCCTTTTAGGGTCGGGTATCCAAAGTCTTACTTGAATTAATAGGTACCACCATAACATGCAATCCAATCTTACTTCTCCTATAATTATGTTTGGCAATGATTAAATCTCACCAATGTGCATCTCCTTGTGAACAGATGGCATTCATCATGTTGAAATGAGCAATTTATGAAGTTTGTCCTGTTAAGAGAGTTTTTGATCTGACTTGGAACACTTGGAACATGACAGAGTAGAGTAAAAGAGCATTAGGATAAAAATACAGAAATGTTCTTGTATTCAACCCAATGTCTCCTGTGGATAATCCAGAGATTATCCATTTATCACTTCAGCAGAGAGTCATTCAAAAAACACTGAATGTGGAGTATTCAGATAGGAAACACTGGAAAAGGCACATTACTGGTGGATTTTGGTTGAGGTGCAGGCATATCTCAGGGATGGAAACCTCAAAACCAGGACATAACAGCCAGCAACTCATCCAGTACAGAAGCTTGGTCAGTGGCCCTACACATGTGGACATGTCCTTGTTGCACAATGTTTTGATGTGCTGTTGATGTCAGGTGATGTAGTATAAAGAACAAGTCCACATACAGAGGAGGTTTGGGTGGATGGATGGGTCCAACAAACACAGGACTTTAACTTAAGTAACAAAGGAGTCTCCTAAATTACCTGCATTACTTGCAAGACTTATTCATTATATGTTTTGTTTTCTTTTGACAATACATAGAACATGTAACACAGACCATACAGTACATCCATACAGTATATGCACACACACACACACACACATCAGAGGGTTACCTTGTATCGCCGAATCCCCCTTTCGCCACCAAATTAACTCACTTTGAAATTAACATGTCAAAACGAAACAGTCAATCTGTATGCTAATGCATAAGTGCAAGTACCAACAAGTAAAACAAATACCTACAATACCCACGTACATCTCATAGACAATATACTGTATAACATGGACATAGTTTCCATGACGTCACCCACAGGTTTGTGCTAGTGTGAAGCTCAGTGTGGTAGCTCTGGCCGCCTCCACCGCCCCCTAATGAGCAAAGGTGGAGTGTAGGTGAAGCTTAGGAAGACGGAATTACACCTGGTTACTCAAGCAAGCCATCTGTAACAGCACCCACCTGCCAGTTGCCACACTATTAATTATGTATAACTATAAAATAAATAAATAAATAAATAAATAATACAAATAATAATTTAAATCATTTAAATAATGCAATTTTTTTGTTAACTTGACCTTGAACAGAGAACTTCCTGTCCTGTGTGAAACCAGAAGTCAAGACAGTTGACACAACTTACCCACAATTCCAACATAAAGTTACTTTGGATTTTGATGAGTTATGTTGCAGATGTAAGTGAGAAAAGTTGTGTTTCTGGTCATTTGTGTGAAATAACATTTTCACAGGTGCATTTAGTGAATTCTGAGCGGAGCTCTCATGTCAGCCGCTCTCCCGATTTGAATGAGATAAAAACCTGTTGACCAAGTGTTCAGTAAGTGCTCTAGTTAGATTACTGTTGTGCGCCGCTGTTAACAAAGCATGGAGGACAGCTCTTGATGTTGAATGCGCGAGCGTCCGATCTAATCACAGAACCTTATCGTGCATCCATTCCAAGGCCCTCAACCGCCCCCACCCCTCTCCTCGCCTCCACCCCCCACCGTCAGAGCATTTTGTCACAGCTTCTCATAACCAGAATTTCATTTAATCCAGTCTTCTCCTCTCTCCTCACACTCTCATTTGATAGACACTTTTGTTTCCAGCAATCACACGAGCGGCTGCAGTTCTCACAGGCTTGAGAGCTGAACATCCCACAAAGACAAGAACCAAGCACCAATTATACAATTTTAGCCCCCACTTGTAAAGTCCAAAAAGCAGTGTTGTGAAAAATCCCCTTTAATGTTAATGCTCTTAATGCTAAGCCCCTCTCTGAATCAATGGAGGAGGCTAATTGGCAGGTTCTTTGTCTGGCAGGTAACAAGCTCTTCGTCAAGTGACAATTGCTGATCGAAAACCAATTAAAGGCACAGACACCGCTAGCTGGACCATGCACGATTTACCACCAGCAGCTTTATGGGAAGAAAATGGATATTCAATAGCACACCGGCAGCTCGTTTTAAGCGTACCCAAGCCGACCCCGGTAAGACTTGCAGAAGCTAGGAAGAGAAGGAGGTCTCCCAGTGGTGGGATCAGTGCCTGCAGAGCGCAGGAGATGGTTTCTGACAGCCAGCACTACACACCAGAGGCTGTTTGATGGGCCTCGAGCATCTAACTAAACAGGTCTGGCCCCAGTGGAGACGACAGTAGGAGAAGAAATCTCTCCTTCCTATCATGGTGAAGTATTACCTTCAGCACTGATACGCTGCTGCGCTATTTTGGTACACAGCAATATCATCCCAGGCTTCTTCCCCTTTGTACAGTAATTTAGTGTTAGGGGATCCAGAAATGGAACGGATAACACTTTGGATCAGGTTGGCTTAACACTTTTTAAAAATGTGAAAATAGTAAAGGATCTTCCTGGATATTGTGGGTACAGACCTTTTCCTGAGGCAGGATCTTACTCCGTGTGTGTGCCAAACATTTTCCACGACCACTAAAACACATCTCACTCAGCTCTCCTCTTCATTTTCTCTCTCCAGATGAAATGTACTTTCTATTTTTAAAACTCACAAATGATCTGTACGGTTGCATTGTCGTGCACGTTTTCTTCACCACGCATACGTGATTTTTTTTTCATTCGAGTTCATAAAATCTGATTAACAACAGACAGCGAGGCTTGTGGAAGGTGTAAAAAAAAAAAATAGTCATTTATTTTGAACTTAATTAGGAACAAAACAAAGTTAGAAAAATGATTTAAGAGGCAAAAATAGGAAGACCCAGTGAGACACAAAGGGATGCTGTGTTCTGTGTATATGTAGATTGATATTTTTATGCATGAATCCACCATGGTGTCCAAAGATCTTATTACTCGTCATTTTCCTTAATTGCCTATAGTTTTGTTATATTGGTGGTCTTTTTGAATGAACTGTATTAAGTCATTGAAGTAACCTTGTGAGGCAGCTGGTCTTAACTTAACATCTTTTAAGATGACTTAAGATCTCATGAGAACCTGTCAGACTTCAAGCTTTGACCACGGTGGTTTGGAACATTCAGCATCGCATGAGGAACTACTGGCAGCTACAGCATGAGCTACAGGTTTGCTTGATGGAAAAGATGTTTTTACTCTTCAGTACGAGTTTGACTAAATATGGTTCATTGAGCTGGTTTGTTGTGGTTTGCCCGTGATGGATGGTGATAAACAGATGGCTCATCCAGTCACCTTCTCTAAAGAGTTTCTAATCATGACTTCCATCTGGTGCAGACAGGATAGTACTGAGGAAGGTGCGTTTAGATTTGAATGTCTGTTGCATGCAAAGGTTGCACAGTGCAGATATACAGTAGCGGAAAAAATTGGTTTGGAAGAAGAGCTCGGTGGTTTGGGCTGCACCCAGGTCCATGACCTTGTTCTGCTTGTGGATCCTGTGTAGTTATCGCTCCAAACAATGTAATCAACTTCATTAAACAACTCATGGTGGTTCCCAATGTGTCTTAAAACTACAGTTGGTTACACAAAAAACAGGGTTTGCTTGCTGTAATACCTTCTGCTCATATTAGACATTAAGAGATTTCATACTACACCAAAAATGCTACGTACCTCAGCAGTGTAAGGTAGATAAATCAAGCAGTTACAGCCTTTTAGTATGACATTTTCTCTTTGTGCTCTCCTGTTGAGCTGCAGTCGAGAACAAAAAGAGTGTAACTGCAGATAATTTGGATGTCTGAAGCCTCAGATAAACGTTCAGATAAACCCATTTTTTGCCCAGAAACAGGACCGTGGATTTTGTCTGAAACACAGTCAAAGTGCTGCAGGAAGAGATCTTTTAATGGCCAGCACAAACAAGAGTTATTAAACCTGTTGTGGTGTTCATATCATAGGCAATGCCAGAGGCGGGCTTACGGAGCTTAATCCCCGAATGTTTTCAGCAAAGCCCTGAATCTCTGCTGTTGATCATGCGTGGCAGTTTTTGTAATAAACCCCGATCATACTGTAGCTGCGGAGGAAGCCGCGTGTTTGAAACGCAACAGTAGGAGCAAAGTGCTGACGGGACGGAAACAGATGAAACGTGGAGAGGAGAAGGAAAAGAAAGGAAAGGAAAGGGGAAACACATTTATTCATATAAGAAGAATTATTCATACTGCTGTTGTACCCGGCCACCTCCTGTGTTCCGGTCCTTCCACTGCATGATGGACTCAAACAAAAGCCCTCCTATCTGCCTGTGTTGTTGTTTCCTATCAAACTGTATGACGGAGTTTACATTCAACGGAAGGAGCCAAAAAATGCCTGTCAGAGTGGAGCGAACGAACGCTGGACGCAAGCCGGCGCACAGCAACCACACTATCTGTTGACACACACGTGCACGCACACAGACACATACACATACACACACACACACACACAGACTGGAAAATAATTCCAAGAATTTTTGCAGGAGAACACGTGGGGCTGTTTACATTTTTTGTAACCGTCTGTCAGTTTTTAATGTGATATTTGGAAAGTCCTCTCTCTCTCTCATACACACACACTAGCTAGCTGAACAAGATCAACACACACACATATACACATGCACAAAGGCACACACACTCATGTACACACAGTGACAGCTGTGGGTATAAAGTGGCAGTGTGATGGATGGGGTTCAGACAGGATGGCCCTCATAACCTCCCCTTTATTTACCCTCCACTGACTGACAGCAGGGAGAGAGAGGGAGGAGGAGAGGAGAGGAGAGGAGAGGAGAGGAGAGGAGAGAATTAAACAGCAGAGGAGAGAAGAAAATTATATACAAACAATAGGAGAGGTGGAGGAAAAGGAAAACAGGAGAGGAAGGAAAGAAAGGGAACTAAACAGAGGAAAGGAAACCACTGAAGAGAGGAGAGTTAAGAAGGAAGGGAAACTGCTGAAAAAAGGAAAAGAGGAGAAACAGAAGAAGAGGTAATGAGAGGAGAGAAAAGGGGATAAAAAAGGAGATACACTGATGAGATGGTGATGGACAGGAAAGGAAATATAAGCAAGGATTAGTAAGAGAAGGTAAGAGAAAGAGGTATGGACATAAAGGAAGACAATGTTAGTGGGAGGCGCACTCAGAACAAGGGAGAAGGAGAAATGACAGCAGAGAAGGAGGAGAGGAGAGGGGAGGAGGAGAGGGAAGATGAAAGGAAGGAGATGAGAGGACAGGGGAGATGGTAGATGGGCAGGGAAGGGTTGAAGAGGGGTTTTGTGCGAAGAGAAGTCAAGTCTGAGTTAGGCCAAGCGAGGAGATGAAAGCAGAGGCAGCCGGGTGGAGGTTAAAAGAAAGAGAGCGGTGGGATGAATAGAGTTGAAGGTTGGGTGGAGGAGTGGGGGATTTTCTTAAAGAGCCACACAAAGAAAAAAACAGTGTTGTAAATTGAAAAATATTCCCGATGGTTGACAGTAACTGTATGATGACGGCTGCACACTCACTCTTCACCACCTTTAAATCCTTCAATTCCACAGGTCAGCGTGATTCTGTGGCCGGCTGTCAATCACACAGCCACTGAAAGCACCACCGGCCTCCAACTTCCACTGACGAGAGCAAACTTTGTCTCCACGCTCTCTATCTTTGATCTGTACTGATCACTTAAGATATCCTCAGCCAAATCTGGCCGCCTGGTTTAAATCCGTACCTTCACTCCATGCTCATTTAAATCAAATCTGCCTTTTCTCTGATTCTTTATTCACTTTATCAGCACCTTTATGATTCTTTTCCTCCTTTTCTTCTATGATAATAAGTCATCTTGGCTTTTCAAATATCATTTTTTTACTTAAATGGCTGACTTTAAGGCCATAGAATGAATCAAGCTCTGAACACTGGATCCTTCCTATAATTCAACCAATAGCATCTTTTTGTTAGACCCTCACTTCCTGATTTCTGCCCTCTAACAGAGCCTTTCTGTTCACATGTATACCATCATCACAGGCTATTTTTAACAGACTAAGAGCCCCTCCAGAACCACAGAGGACACACAGCTGTTTTCACTGAGGTAATTGTTCTATATTGTGTAAAAAGTTCCACTTTAACCCATGCAGTGTCTATGCAGGCAGTGTTCCGGAAGTCATTAGCACTGTGAGAGGGAACGCAGCCCCTCATTCACTTCTTTGAGAGAGAGTGTGAGGACAATCTACCAGGTTTTGTTGTTTAAACCGGGTGCATAGACTGCATAAAACATGGATGTAATAACTGTGACATCACCCACAGGTGAGGAGAGCCGTTGTGAAGCTCAGTGTGGTGGCTCTGGTTGTCCCATCGCCATCTTGGCAGTCCTGCATCCACCAACTCTGATGTTATAAGCAACTTTTTCCACAGTTCAATCCGATGTCTTCTGAATGCGTTATGTGATTGCAGATACATCACTATGTTATGTTAGCGTTCGCCTCACAGTCATGGTCATAATCATGTTTTTTGGCGTCTGATGAATCCCTAACTTCATAGATGTATTTGTCAAACCAGCCTCTCTGAGTATTTCATTCGCTCAAAGCAGCACAGACTGAACATATACTGGTCCCAAATCTCCCCATGGTGTTTATTGGCTTGAGATCTGTTGACTGCATATGACTCACTTCATTTTCATACTCAACAAGCCATTCAGTGAGCTCTCATTACCTGCATGGATGCGGAAATTGGGGGTAATTTAAACAAACTGTAACAAAATATCCCAAATATAATAAATAAATATAAACATTTTGTTTTGTCATAAGCAGACATGCAAAATAATACAATAAAAAAAACATTTTAACAACAGATTTATTTGTAAGTTTATCACTTTATCAAGTTTGAATTATTTTATTGAACAATATTATGTAGTCCACGAGCTGAAATGTGTATCTTCAACAGTCTCTGTGTGCTCTGGGCTCTAAAGTGTGCATGTGATTGAGGAATAGCAGATATATAAAATCTGGTTGTTTTAGTCAAGATTATGCCAAAAAAAAAAAATTCCCAACTATATTTAAGTTCCCTGTTAAGGGCCAACCTTCAGTTTTGTGAATTCCTGGGTCTATTCCTATTTATTCCAATAAATTCCTGTTAATTCCCATGGCAAGTTTCCAACTTAAAAAGTTCCCAGAATTCTGCAACCCTATTTGTACCTGAACAATAGACCTGGCTGTATTAGTCAAAAGCAAACCTGTAGACTGTGGGAAGGATTTCCTCATGTTGCATGCGTGTCCTTGTTAGCCAATGCAGCACCTACTCATGCCATGACGAAGAATAAAATGACTCATCTGACACATTTTATTTTGGCTGATGCAAAATGCAAGAGAGATGATCTAAGAAATGACACACCACAAGTCAAGTGTGTAACTTGACCTATGGAGCCCTGACAAACTCACCGTAACACACACACTGAGTAGATTATGTAATCATGAAAAGCACGGTCCTAATTCAGACGGTGTTCATGAATGCATTCTGGGGAGTTACAAAGTCAAGTGTGAATATGATCTGCCCATCAAATCATGACATTCTCCTCCAAAATAAAACAATACCCTCTGCTGCAATGTGTTGTGTGCAGGCTGGCTGTGATTCAGCATTCAGCGTCTGAGCAGCCATGTGAGTCAAAGCTGTGTGTATCCTCCGATATTAAAACCTCCTGAAGACAATATCGCACCAGCGAGGATGCACTGATGGCCTGCTTTATATCACGCCACAGACATCTTTGCCAAATAGCATTTCCTTTTTATTGATACTGATACTGTGTACTGAGGGGATTACAAATTGTGATATAAATCACGTAATCTGTCGTCATCTGAGCCCGGTGCAGGACCAAGAAGATTACAGAGGAAAATACAAGATTACATCTGGTTCCCCTCCTCTGGCCGTCCTGTCTGTTCTTTACATTACATGTTCCTCTGTCTGTGGCGCTGTGTTTGTTCAGCTTCTCACAGTGCATACAGTGTGTGTGTGTGTGTGTGTGTGTGTGTGTGCATGGCAGCTGTGTACCTACAGTACAGTAAGTTGCTGATGCTTGTACTCCAGTCCTTTCCTTTGATTTACATCTCCTCTGTAAATCGTGTTGTGTTAAACTCCCTACATACGCCCCCAGAGGGAAACAAATTGCACGCAGCGCTGTGGACAGATTGTTTACAGATGCCACAAGGTGCTTTATGATTCACCTCTGCTCCTTCATATATCAGTCGTTTGGTAATGTAAAGAAAAACAAAACAATAAAAACACGTCACGTTCTTAGATTGATATTGTTTTTCCGGCTTTGGTTTAAGATTTTTTACAAAAAAAAAAAACCCGCAGCCAGAGGCAGGTGAATAAAACAATCACTACAGAGTGACTCACTGTTGATAAAACTTCTTTTTGTCTTCGAGGATCTGCAGAGGAATGTCAGCAGAATGCAAAAGCCGAGCATTCTATCAGGGGTCTGTGTTGTGGTGCCTGCTGTGCTCGGAGAGATGTAGAGATTAAGCCGCACCCTCCGGCGGCTCGGCGTTCTCCATTTTGCTTATGAAGGCAGAACAGCGGCTTGCATAGGAAGTGTGAGGTGGTTGTCAGAGGCAGAGGGTGTCTGAAGACATTATGCAGAGTGCACCGTCAGACGCACAGCACTCGAAACACAGACAAATCAATGGTGGTCATATACACAACCAACTCCTATAGGTGCTATACTGGCTCGGTGAGTAGAACAGCAGAGTACAAGAGTGGGATGAATTCACTGTCAGCCCGACACAGTGTAAGCAGGTTAAAAGGTCATTCCTTCAGCTGGCTTTAAAGTAGAAAAACTGTTCAAGTATACAGTGATTTCACACTCAGTGCAGTCTGTGGGCTTCATAAATAGATTCATATATTTTGGGCACCATCCTGGAAAAGAATTTGGACCCTATGGTGAAAAACAGTCTCAACTAAAAGTCCACTTACTCATTTCTTCTTTCAACCCTACCACATAGTATTCATCAAGAGATTAGGTTGGCCTAATTGTTATGGTGCTGCAGCTGTTGCTGAGCACTATTAGGACTGATGGAGAACTGCTGCTAATACGCTGCATTTTGCTGTGGTACCAGGACCAGAAGCAGGATTAGTATGATGCTACAGAACCTGAAGACCACTCAGGGAAGAGGTCAGGGTGGATGGTTGGTTGGTACAACAAAGCACTTGGGTTTGACTCATTATACTCTGGGTCTACATTCTGAACCTTGTAGATTTCCTAAACCTGAACCACAGAGGTGACTTTGAGAACAGGCTCATATGGCATCATTGTTGTAGCTTGATGTATGGATCTTTTAGAAGTCAGTGATGGATGGCATTTATTCTGATGAACTTCTGGCACTCAAGTATTGAATGTAGACTTATAGACTTTCCTCACAGTGCAGTGAATGAACATTCATTCTAAGGTATGTTCATATAACTTGGAAACTTGGAAACCTTGCCAATTCAAAATTTTTTATGTGGTTTTAACCGAGACATGTAGAAATCTTTTGACCTTTAAAAACAACAACTGAAGCTGCAACCAGCAGGCATAGCACAGTAAATACCTCTGTCATATGGTCGGTCCCACACAAAGCTGAAGTGTCTTTCAGTTTGACTTCATGTTGGCTGCTACAGGTCTGTCACAGCAGCAGGGGTGGCCTGAACATCTGGACTAGTGGGAGTTTCACTGGTGATCTGATGGACCTGGTGGGCTGGCATATTAAAAAAAAAGTTTTAAACAAATCTCATTGCTGTTTGATGAGGCCAACACATATATATATATATATATATATATTATGAGCTTTAAATGAATCATTTCTCATCATGGTTCTATCCTGCTTTTCCTGCCAATTTCCCTCTCCACATTGACCATTCCGAGCAGAATGATTGGATCATGCATAAATCATGATCATAAAAGAAGTCAAACTAATGACATAATGAATGATATATCTTCCTTTTTAAAACACTCCCATGTGATCCATCTTCTCTACAAATCAGCATTTAAAAATCCTTCGAAATCCTGCAAACCATTGCTTTCATAATTATATTTACCCCTTCATTTTCAATGTTTGCTGGCTTTCTCTTGGGCCCACAAAACCATTCTCATTCTAACACATCAGTCAACTGAACTAACACATCAGTCAACTGAGCTAACAGCCAAATAAATGAGATTTGCTCTTCACCCACATTCAGAGGTCTGATATTCCCAATTTTGAGTCCCATTTTCTTCTCTGACCCACTTCCACCCAGCCCGGTGTGCTGTCCTATAGCTGACATTGAGGAGCAGATAACTCCCATGTAAACACATGAGCTGCCAAGGGTTGGGCCAGGGGATGGAGTCCCCATTAAGTTGGGTAATACAGCGCGACTCTGTTTAAACAAAGCTCCTCAGCAGGAATTCTGCGGCAGTTCAACCAGTGCCCGTAGGATTCCTCACCAAGCCTGACCGTAATGAGAAAGGAGTGCCTCCGAGGCGGGTGACCCCCCGCCGATAACCAAATCTGCTTCATAGATCTGAGCAAGGACACAAAGATGAATTAGCAACGTGGAATTCACAGCAGGGACTGAGTGAAATGGGCAGATAATGACAGAGCTATTCATTTGCCCTCATTTTTGGCTTTCCTTTCATCCTCGTGCCCAGCAGTGATTTTCTTAATATGTTTCACCATATGTGGAATGACATTGTGTTAAATCTCCCGGGGATAGCAGTAAGATAATGATAAAAGAGAGGTGTAAAGTGTGTATCAAAGCCAGACAGGAAGGATGAGATGTGTACAGTTTACCGTTGATGCAGTGTGCCAGCCTTTTGCTAACTCTGCTCTTTGGAATAACCTTCTCCTCGCTCCGTCTGATTGAAAAATTACATCAACTGCACGAGACACTCGACACGATAATCAATTCAACCTAGGAAATCATTTTCAATTTAGATACATTCACTCATCCACAGTCCTTAATCCACCAAATCACTCCCAGCTCACAAATATTTCATTAAGTTGATCTCGAGTGTTTTCTCTCAAAGGTCGTAAAAAAAATAGCCAACCTCTGCGATTTGTAACCAAAACCTTGTTGACTCGTCAGTTTTGCAAAGTAACACATCCATGAGATGTTGACTTGAATAAAATTAATGGTGTTTTTCATGCAAGGCCGGACAGATTACTCCTTTTAGCTTCACTGCAGCCTTCACTGCAAACTTTACACACCATCTTTCATGCACTTTCCTCGCTATAAACTTCTAAAGTCAGGAAACCATCTGCATAGTAATGAGCGTGCAGATCAATGGCAATGCAAGGCAGCCAAAATTATGATATTATCTACAAGCCGGGGCAATTGTACTGTACCGATCCAAATCAATCAATCATAAAGTGGCTTCCAAAAGGAAACAACTCAATTACTGCACCTGTCAAACACACGGCGTTCAGACAGAAAAACAAGTTGCTTTTTAAACCATAGAACGCTGTGTTGAATTCTAAAGGCTTGTGATCAGGCTGCAGGAAGGATAATGAGATGAAATAATCCATAAGAAAAGTCCAAATTTCATATAGTGCTGATCTTTGAGGCGCTACAGCATTAAAGGGTTCATTCAGCAGCATTACAAAAAACATATTTCTTCATTGACCTTTAGTGATAACTCTTAATACAGATCAGTTACTTGAATTGGGTACTTCAGATTTTTGTCACCATGAGTACCCAGGGAAAGATCACTAAGGACTACAAACGAGCTGTCACATCCGTAACCGGGCTCACAAGATCATGTGAGAATCCATCTTGCTGGACTGCGAAGCCCAGAGCTTGTGATCCACGGTGCTTTGGACCAGTTAGAATCCTACAAGGAACTACTGGCAGCTATGACATGAGCTTCTGAGCATGATTTTAATGCCGTTGTCTGTGAGAAGTGACTGCTCAAAAACAACAACCGCGGCTGCTAAAGGGTTCGGCGTAGATGCTAGTAGAAGCTAGCTTCAGTTTGATCAGCTCTGGAGATTATTTCTCACTGAGAACAACACTGAAGGCTTTTCTCAATGGAAAATATATTTTGGATCTGACTGGCTGAAGTGGCAAATGGTTCATCCAGTATTTTCTTTGAAAGCAGCTGCTCATTCCCTCATTATTTGTCCTGGTGAAGTCTCTGAGAAAAACGAGAATTGGCAAAAATGTCAGTGTTGAATCGGATTCAGAAAGCCAAAATAAAATAAAATAGAAGACTCAGAGTAAACTTGATCACTTCATGAATAAACCTTGTTTTAGTTGTGTGCCAGCACTGGGTGAACCCATACCATACCAATCTGGTATATTGGGAAAAACACGATGGCCTCTCTGTATCTCTGTAAACCAATCACGTTGGAAGGTAGCAGAAGTGAGGAAGAATTCCGACGTGGGCCAGTGGCAGGCTTATCCAAAGCCTACTTCCTCTGAACTAGATAAGGAAAACCATAACTGACTGTTACCTGCAATTATCTCGGAATCAATTTCAGACCTCGTGACCTCTCTAAATCCTGCATATTTTACACAGCCAACACAGCATGGATTACATTCTCCACAATTCAAATCTGACACGGAACAGAGATTCTGTAGTAATTGACCTTAGACAGTTGAGCTTTTCTAAGATTTACAGAGAGATCAACTGGAGTTTAGCAGCCGCCTCTTTTACCTTAAGCAAACCGCATTTAGATCGGTCACTAACTGTTAGGATTAATAACATTTCACTGTTTAAAATGAGCATAAGAAACACCAGACATTGAGAAAATAGTCCTCAGTCCCTAACAGAGACATCGTTTCCAGAAAACATGTGGCTCTTTGAGCACCACAAACACAACTCCACTCACCAGAGACGGATATTTCAAAACCTGCAGAAGCTCTGTGCTCGTGACCAAGCAACTCCCTTAAAATGTTGGATTTGTGTCAAGCCACAAATGTGACTTTATGACCCAATCCCAGATGATTTTTTCATTTTTTGTGTGTGTCACCATGTTCTGTAATACATTTTTAACTCCAAACAAACCAGAACTGTGAAGAAAACACCTTCTAACTATACATGTCCCCTGTTGTTCCCCCGTTCCTGTGTCTTTCAGCAATTACAGAGCCTCAAAAACTCAAAGCACAATCCGGTTTTAGCTTAGGAATTGATGCAGGAAACATCCCGCCTGTGTGAAACCTGACAGCATAATGGACTCTTTTTTTTTTTTTTACAACACACCAGTTAAAATATTGCTGCAGGCTATATATTCACATTATTCCATTCTGATGCTCAGAGCCCACCTTGTGCCCTCGGATAAGCAGGCGGATGACTTTAACCATTTCACATGGCCCACAGGAAGCAGCTGCAGGCTGCTGCTCCACAGCTAAAGGTTAGCCAGGTTAATATCAGTTTCATTATCACCCTCACTTCATTTGACTTCATCCATTTTCCCTTCTGAGCTTTGAGGGGCCACGTGTCAGCCTGTCAGGCCACAGACCTAGGCAGGAATTTACACCCCAGATTTGCGTGATGATTTTTATGAGCTGAGGGTAGGCGGACTGGGTCCTGCTGCTGGAGGGGGGAGCAGACAAATGGATGTAGCTGACCAGCATCTGCAAACAAATCACAGTCAGGGAGGACCCAGTGTGATTTGTTTGTGTGTGTGTGTGTGTGTGTGTGTGTGTGTGTGTGTGTGTGTGTGTGTGTGTGTGTGTGTGTGTGTGTGTGTGTGTGTGTGGTGAGAGAGAGAACAGAAGGATTGATGAATGTTTCATTCATTAGAACTAAAGCAGATTGAAAGGACAGAGCTCATGGTCAGCCTCATCCTCTCGTACACTCAGTGTGACCTCCCGGCCCTCAGGCCAAAAGCAGTGTGGACAAATGTACTGTCAGACATCTTTAAATCCATCTTCCAATCGATGGAGAGCTAAAGGTCTGTACCAGCATACAACGAAATGATGAATAAGTGTAACTGAGATGTCATTTTGTCTTTTTTTATTTGAACTGCACCACTAAATGTTTTGAATGCTATTATAAGCTGAAGGATGTGAAAGGACGTCTCTAAAAGGGAATTAAACAGATGGATTCTTTTTAAAAATGATCAATAATTAAGTTATAAAAAAACTAAAAGTTTTGGTTGCAAACTTTTTGGTACTTTGATATAATGTTTGTGCAACATATTTAGCCGGCCCGTGTGACAGGATTTTGGAAACCTGACATCAAAACTGTGACACGAGGAACCGAGCTCGCAGCCGTGTACTGTCGCACTTCAGCATCGAACTCGTGAGACAACGGCAGGGAAGGTAAGGTCACATGGTGCAGTGCTACTTTTCACCTCTGGATAAAAATACAGCCAGACACACTTTTGTGACAAGAACATTAAACACAACAGCAACACAAGTGACTTTAAATATGAGTTTTACACTTTTTAAAGTACTAATATTTGTAAGAAATCTGTTATTAATGGCCTGTATGTGTCAGAAGAAGATTTACTTATTAATCTATATAAAATAATAGAACCACACACACACTAAGGGGGTACAGACATGCACTTGGAAAGATGGGCAGATAGTGGTTTGGTGTCTTGCACCTCAGCAGTGCCCAGGAGGTGAACTCTATCCACCGTCCATAGTGTGGTCCATGCTGGACTTGAACTGACCGCCCTCTGGTTCCCCAAACCAAGTCCCTACAGACTAAACTACTGTCACCCCCATTTAAAAGGTTCATCACCATAGTCACCACCCTGTAGGTCTTGTTGAACTACAAAAGCACAGTTCACCATGCCGCGTGAGTGTTTCTTTCACACGACTGACGCCATCTCACAGAGAGCATTTTAGGAAACAGCCACAGTCATTAGAGAATTAACTTCAGTTAGAAACAGACGATAAAATCCACCGCCTGTGATCTTAGTCAAATTTACAAAATTGCTACCTGAATGCTTTCTGCTAATTAAAAAGAATTAAGATCCATTAAGCTCAACAAGAGATGTGTTGGCATCAGGGTTCAACAGATTTTGGGGTATTTTTCTATCAAATATTGAACAAGCTATTAAAAAACCAAACCCTATCCTCTAAACCTGCTGATCCTGTTGCAGGGTCACAATCAGCTGGAGTCTATCCCAGCATTCACAGACCAGTGACATATGTTACTGTAAAGTCATTACACATGTAAAACATAACCAGAGTGTGGAAAAACACAAAAATATGTTGTCATATAGACTTTATAGACTGTGAAGAACTACGGTAAAAATGTCATTTGGAAGTTCTAACGTCTGTGTGGAGTTGATGCCAGATCAGGTTAGTAATAGTGGTGGGCGGATTGATCTACACGGAAAGTAGATAAGCTGCTTTTCTGAGTAAAAAAGTATCAGCAGTACTGGCCCTGTATTTACTTGGTATTGGATCGATACCAAATTTTGTAGTGGACCCCTAGTTTGTAAAAGGAATCACTGCTGCAAAGTGGACTCTGCCCTGCTCGATGATGTCGTTGCACAGATTTGGAGGTAGTTGGACTTGACTAACGTTGCCTTAACAGCATGGGAAAAACAAACAGTCTGCAGACTAAACACGTATGACGATATGTTCCCGTTACCGCCTTGCTCTCGTCCTCTAAAATGATCAGTTTGCCGTCTGCTGTCTGTCTGAATCCACGGGAAAGCAGCAGTCATTCTTCTATGATTTGCAAAACTAAACGGTTACATTAAAAATGACAAGGGCAACATGACAGTTGACCTTCAGCTGACCCCATGTACATCATTTTCCATATTCCAAAGTTGCTCAATCCCCTCAAACCGACTTCTCAAATCTTCTACTTAGTGCTAATCTCTGCTGGGAAAAAGTGCAAGTGAGTCTCCTAATATGATGCGGCAGAGAATGAGAAAGAGATGAAAGACTTGGCAGAGGAGGCGCAGGAAAACAAAGAGTATTTCACTAAGTACTACTATCTGTAGGCCTCATTAGTTCTTTTGGCATTGTTGTTGTATCATCTCCAGGTAGCACACTGCGGGCAGGATTTTATTGGAGATGCATTTGTGTTTGAGCTTTAATTCCACTTGTGAATGCAACAGCTCATTATTTATTATTGTTTTGCCACGAATTATAGCCCATAAACAACTTCACTTAATCGGTAATATCGCTAATGCTCTAAAGCATCTATTTAGTCACACAGTTAATAAAATCGGTCGCAACAGCAAGAAAAATGACATTAAAGCATGTCATATTCTGTTTCCTGTTAGTATATGAAGCATTAAAAGATTAAGCGTGCACTGTATTAAACACATGTGGGTGTAGTTCCTCATATCCCGACATACTGTAAATACATATGATTCCCATAATCTCCTTTACTGCGACTGTTTAGTAACATCTGTTTCCCGATGAGTCCTCGCTGCGCGTTGAGACCTCGATAAACGGGACAAGTTTCTGTCGGCAGATGGGTTAAAAACATTTTTATTTAGGGGCTGTCTTTTGGAGGAGGGCTAACACTGATTGCATTGCCATGTACGACATCTTGTACAACACTTCCTGTCACACACACAGGGTTAGTGCCGGCCTATAGCATCGGAGTGTGTGTTTAAAATAAATCTTCACAGCGTGTCCTTTTCTGCTCATTACTGCAAAAAAACATCATTAAATTAACACCGCGGGCTTAAATGAATTCCTCCATGTGTCTCTGTGTTGTTAAACGTGTATATGAGTACATGTGCGTATAAATGAATGCATGAGTCCATCCCATGTATGCCTACAGTTTCACATGTGCTGGTGCATTTCTAATGAGAACATATGGCAGAGGAGAGCAAACATAAAGTAATTGTGTACTTTGCAAGGACGTCATCAGCGAGCATACCCTGCTGCACATCCTGTACATCTGTCGGGGCTCAGCATCCATAGTCTTCCATGGCAGTATGTCACAGCACCAGCGGAAGCCTCCTAATACAAGCTCCTCCAGCACTTGATCCCACAGTGTAGTGTTTGGATTGATTCATTATGCCGATGTTTGTCTTTGTATCCTGTTGTGGGCCGACTCATCTTCTGTGGTTGATTCAGTCTCTGCACGTCACAGTCTTGTTTGTTTTACTGCTTTATCTTTTCTACCAAGTGCAATTATGTTTTTTTTCTCGGTCCTTCACTTTGCCCTTCTGCTTCCGTGGCTTTGTTTGTCTTTTATTAGCTACAAGCAGCAGATGCAAGTACAAATCACTCAGTTGGTCCCCAAAATGTCAAAATGTGGCCTGCTTGTTTCATTGCAGAAGACAATATAAGCCTGCATCTCTTTGAGATTGTGACAAAGCACAGCAGATACCCAGAGTTTGGATTAAAATTAGTTGTTCTAGTGCTGAACAGGCTGTAGTTCAAGACAAACTGTGGAAAAGTGTATGTTTACTTTACCTCCTCCAACTTTCCACCTATGAAAGGTTGACTCCATTACGGCGATATGTGATAATCTCGTTCCCCATCAATTTTCCTTTTCGGCAACACTATCTCCATTACGTACTGTATATCACTAAATTCTTTTTTCAGTTAAGTTGCGGTAGCAAACTACCCTCCAAATTCCAGGCATGCCGCAGTGACCGCAGCGATACGCATCCGTTCTAGTCAATATTTCAAACCCCACTGGCTCCGCCGCGGTTCGGTTTCAGAAGCGTCCCAGAAGCGGGCCTCCGCTCAGCTCCTCATGAAATACACGACTGTTCTAATTTTGACGGACGCTGCGAGCAGCTCGCATCAATTTACACAAAGCACCTCAAGCTGACAGGAAGTCAGACACAGAAACAGCATAGAGAAGCTGGTGGATTTTCAAAATACAATACCCCGTGCAACCTGCCGGTCGTTAAAACAGACAAAAGAGAACAAATGAACTACGTAGCATATTTAACCATGTAGAAGCATGTTCAGAATCACATAAACCAGGAAAATGACCAAATCTGAGCAAGTAAACAAAGTCTGGCTGGCTAAACACTTCTCAAATGCTCCTGGTGGTGTTTCAAGTCGCGTGGAGGACAGACCAAAACAGCGTCGCAGCTGCACCATGTCATGGGGTTTCAGGGTTAATCACTGCCAAGATCTCTGCTGGTACACCCTGAAGACAATGTGACCCCCGACTGAAATAAGATCCACATTAATACAACTCTGTCTGCATAGTTTCTTTATCAAATCTTTCACTAAACCCCACTACAGTGGGGAACCCCCTTCAACAAAGAAACAATGGTCCTGAATGTTTGGGTCTTGGTAAGATGGAGCATCTGATTGGTGCGTCACCAGTAGTAATGAAGGCATTGCACCAGACCGTTACGGTAAAGAGGGAGGTAGTTAATTAGTCCTGTATACCAGATGATCGGAGATATCCCTGACTACCGATGGTTTGAGGATTTCTAAACTCAAGATCGGATGCAAATGAAATGAGTGGTCCTCTCACAGTGTCCACCCACAAGGATATCCAGAAATAGCTTGAAGTAGAAGTGCTGCTCCTTTACACTGAAGGAAGTCAATTCAGGTGGTTCAGGCATCTGATTAGACTCTCGGATGCCTCACTGGAGAGATAATCCAGTCACATCCAACTGGGGAAGAGACCCTGGGGCAGACCCAGAATATGTCAAAGGGATTATACCCCATCTGGACTGGGAATACCTCAGAATCTCCCAAGGGAAGCCGGAGGAAACAGTTAGGCAGTAGGGCATCTGGGTAACTTTGCTTAGCTTGCTGCTATTGCAGCCCCTTATCCCAAGAATTACGTAATTTTTTGATGATTCTGCACCTGGTGATTTACCATCAATGCCAACCTTCAATGCCAATGTAAGAAATTGTTTTACACCGTCTTATTACAGGCCAGTACTACACTGTCAAGTCAAAATGCCTGAGTCAAGAAATCAAACATTCTGTGCCAATAACTGTTAAGACGCTGTGACACAAAAAAAACCCTGACACGGTATTTGAACACCCGGCATGACAACAAGAATAACCGCAGTCACCTACTCGTCTCTAGTTGAGATCAGATGAAAATGTCACAGTGGATCTATAGGTTAAGGGCTTCCAAATCAGTATTGATCAGTGACACCGTAAATGTATGCTCAAAGAAACTGCTTCACATCCCTACAGGTGCCACTTTTAATAAAACTCCAACACTGAGCCCATAAATTGATCTAACCCCCATGCTATCCAGGCAGCAGCAGCTCCTCAATGTGGGTCAAGAAAAATAACCCAGACAGAGGGACTATTGGCATTCCAGAGTGATCATGTCTGGGCCACGCTGGAAATCAGAGGAGTATTATCTAATCAATCCAATCTGGGCCAGCGGCACGTCTGGGGAGGGGGTGAAGAGACAGAGGGAGCCAGCAGGAAAGACAGAAGCCGAATAATCAGTAGAGATGATGCTGCCATCTCAGCCCCTATGATTTTTCCTTGAAGCGGTTTCCCAAAAACATCGATCCCTCCTATCTGCCTCTGGCAAAACACCAAATATTAAAATAAATAAGCCCATTAACCAGCAGAAATCTGGAGGGAGACTGCAGACCGCTCACTTTTCTCTTTTTGTTTATTCACTGAAAGTCCGGCAGCTTATAAATGTGCAGACCTCCAGCCTCAGCAAAACAACACGCTGACAGATAGATACCCCCCCCAGCGCCACCGCTGCCGCCGCCACCGCTGCCGTGGTGATTGCTGTTGATTTGTATTCATATCAGCCTGCCGAGACATTAAGATGAGATTCATTGTATATTGTGTTGTTTCATTTTTACAGCCAACAAATGGCGCCGGGCCGCTTGCTTGGTCCTCTCTAGCCCGCCAGCCGCATTACGGCAGCTCAGAGGCTTTTAGTCGAGTCCATTTGCTCAATTCCACCCAATCAAACAGATAAAGTGACGGCAAAATTTGAATGAGAAAGGCAGTGAAAGAGAAACCAAAGCAGGTGTTTTCAAAGAGGAAATTCAAGAAAAAGGCTTTGGCTCTTTTCTTAGCAGTGTGTGTGTGTGTCGGTACACAAAAGGTTGTGTGTGTGTGTGTGAGCTTGTGTGGGTAAACAGTTTTAGCTAAAAGTGTGTTTTTCTGAATTTGTATGTGCATATGGGTTTGTGTGTGTTTGTGTAGTTTCAGGGAAGTGATGAATCACCTCAGGCTCTAGTGTGCAGTACTTGGGAGTAAACCACAGAATTTGTTATGGTTGTGCGTGTGTGTGTGTGTGTGTGTGTGTGTGTGTGTGTGTGTGTGTGTGTGTGTGTGTGTGTGCGAGTAGATCCTCACTACGTCTCAGTGTTTTAATAAGTTGATCTGGGGAGCCACAGAGACTGCCAAGGTGGAGCTCCTCTCCCCTGAGATGGCTTGTCACAGATGGAAAGACAGAAACACAGGAGGAATGCCAAAACCACAAGAGAGCCTCAGCTCACATCCTCCCTGCTATCTGTGTGTACGTGTTGTGTGTACCTGAGTGCGTGTTTATGTGAGGATTTTTTCCCTCGCCAATTTTCTCCTCTGCCCTTTCTTCCCTTGAAGAGGCCATTTTTAATCAGTGATGTAGAGAGGAGGCACTTCACTTCTCTACCGACGAGGAGAAATCATTTCTACAGATGAAGCCCGCTCTTTGTCGAGCAGTATCTACAGTAATGAACAGAAGGAAAGCAGGGGAAGTGTATTATTTTCAAAACTTTTAACTAGCGTTGAGGGAAACCTAAGAGCAGTTTATTCAAATTGGAGTTTTTGGAGTTGAGAAACTACTATGAAGTGGTGAATATGCATGAAGGGACGGTACAGTGCATCAGATATAAACCAATCAGAACTGTTACAAATCTCAGAAAAGGTGAAGACCTCTCACTCAAAGCCAAACTACAAATACACACATTTAGTCAATATTTAGATCAAATTACTTAAAATAGCACAATAGACAAGTACATCAGAGACGAAGGACATCTTCACCATGCAGAATGGCCCTTCAGTGTTGTACTACAGTATGTGAGGGATACTACCCGACAAGTTTTACATTCCACGATTGTAATGGGTGATGTGGGGCTCAAAAGATCCCACAAAATGCTGTTTGTAATCACAGAAAAATGTCACTAATTATAAATTATTAATTCTAACTTTTCTTGTTTAAAGGTCCAGTGTGTAGAATTTAGTTGCATCTAGTGGTGTAATCGCTGCATCGCAATCTCCTCACATCACCCTCACCTTCCTAGTGTAAAGGAGAAACAACACTTAAAAGGCTCTGTCTAGAGCTCCCTCTGTTGATATAAACGGATCATTTTAAAGTAACAAAAATAAAAAGATTCTCAATTTCAGGTGATTATAAATGCATGAAAACATAGTTTTGAGTATTTGTCTGCGTCCAAAGAACTCTGTGAGCTTTAAAATCCTGAATATATTATCACGTCAAAACAAAGTTTATTTTACATACGTATCTCATAGAGTCAGTGGGATGAACTACACATAAACGTAAATATATATATATATATATATATATAAAGAAAATGTAATACATATAATAATAATAATAATAATAATAAAAAACACAGTATGCACACATACACACATAAAAAACACACATAAAAAACTAAATATAAGCTGGATAATTGTTGTTTAAGGCAGGTTAAATGAGGTTGAAGGCCGATGTGAATCAATGTGTTGTGAGTTAGACCGGGCTTAGCCTCAGAAGATTCCAGAGAAGAGCAGAGTGGAAAACCCTGACACCTAATGATGTTTTATTTACTGCTGGAACAGTCGAAAGTTTTGTGATATAATTCTGTGATATCATTGCAAGTTGCTCAGCGGTTGCCTGTGTTTCCCTGCCATCACACGATTCATCTTGTGAAAGATGCATCTTGTCACTTCTCTCTCATCACGTCTCCGAGCAGCTCCTGTCGCTGATTCATTAAATGTGGATGAAGTTACATGCAGCGCTCGTACTTTTTCTTCTGTTGGGAGGTTTTTTTATAGAACATACAGTCTGTATTTTTCATTACCCATCATGTTATACCATCTATGTGTAAAAAGGTGTAGAAGTGTAAAATATTCCATCAGCACTGTGGAGCGAACATAGACCAGCATCCTGATAATGAGGCTCTACTGCAAAACCACTTTACACTTTATGTGTAGTGTTGAGCAGTGTCACGGTATGCAATTATCATTTTCTTGATGTGGGTCAGCAGGGTGAGGAAGTGTTTACCGCTTACATCAACGAGAACATTCATACGTTCACCTCTTGGAAATGTGCACACTTATCTGGAAATGGAGGACCACGAGCGTTGATCCACGAGAGCAGCGTGCAGGCTATACGGAATGTTGGCCTATAATCTACAGAGTGTTTGCCAAAGGTTCAGCTGTCAGTGTAATTTGAAGTAGATGGACGTCACAGCTGCTCAGTTTTAAACGTTATGCTAGAGTTGTGTGTACTGTAGTTTCATGTAGATTTGGCGATGGCTGAGAAGACCTGCTGCTGGCACCTGGTTTGTCACTGATAAACATGCTAACAGCTCTGTGACCTGAATGTTTTGCACACTCATATTAGAAATCATTCAATAACAGATTTGTCAGCATTGGGAGCGCCAGTAAATCTGTGCATTTTCGCTAAGCATCGATGTGTGGCCACATTCTCACGCTCGTCTTCTCACTTGCATATGGAGCGAAATGTTCACACTGTCAAGCCCAGCTGTCGTAAAGAGACACCAGCGGGCCAAGGTCCACCAAACCCAGCAGAGTGAATCTGATCTGCTTCATTTGAGCTGGTTCAAATATGTCTGATGGGCTTGGATTATCTCCCAACACTAATTTGAATGTGATTTAATTTAACACATTTTTATACAAAACACACTCAAAAAAATGAAATGTTGACTTTAATCAAATTTGTTTTGTCAACAGGTTCCAAGTAATTGTTAGCAAAGTTATTTCAATACCAAAGTGGTATGTAATTGATTTAACAAAATTTTTAAATTAGCATTTAATTGTTTGAGTGTGTGACATAAGTATAAATACAAGAAAAAACATTAAAGTCCCTGTCTAGAGTCAGTGTTTGTTTTCTCCTTTCTGAGATACTGTAGAAACATGGTGGGCTCATTCTAAGGTAACAAAAACACATTTCTTATTTTCAGGTGATTATTATGGATATTAATTCTTATGTCTGCCATATTCTGTATTAAGAGCCCCCTAAAATCGTGTAATCACATGTATCATTAGAAACTTAACAGTTTATCTCCTTTTAGCTCATTGTTTTGATTTTCCTGTCCACAAATTCTGCATGGATCAGCCTCGCTTCCGGCAGCATCTTATTTCACACACAGAGCTCTGATAAACACACTGCACGCTTCCTGCTGAACAGCAGACAATGTGAAGTTAACGTTATGAAGGACAAATGAATAAATAACAAATAACCAATCCTGGTTCAGACTGCTTTAGGACCGCCTCCTCAATTAGCATACAGTGGCAGAAATAAAAAATGTATGATTATATGAATGAATAATGTAGAAATGCACCGATAAATAATTGTGGAAATAGAACAAAATGTATTCATTTTTCATTCATTTCTTCTTGTTTCTTCATGTTTTTGACATATTTCAAGCTGTGAGAAGCTCCACCATTTCTGTTGTGCATTGCACTGAGGGACAGAAGCATCCAACCACAGCATGTCATCTTGTTTGATGGCTTTATTTATTCTTATTACTCACATATCTAAAGCACAGCTAGAAGCAGCTGATAGTATGCATCGAGGACACAGTAATAGACTATTCCAGAAGAGCTAATCATAGCTGATCAACCAGGAAGCCAGACAGCTGGAGTCATTAATCATTAACAAACTCTACAGTGGAAAGTATCATGAGACTTTTCACAATCTATACTTGTCTTTATTCATGTTGGGTCTGCCCTGCTGATGCTGTCATCCACGAGGTGTGTGTGTGTGTGTGTATATATGTGTGTGTTTACAGTAGACCCCAACAGACTTGGAATGATCAAAATAATGCTACATCTGCTTTCATACGTCAGTGAACATGTTTTATCTCTCTGTATTCTCAGTGCAGCCTCTCGTTTAAACCCTCACGCACCCTCGTTGTTCTACTCTTATCTCCGTCATTCTGTCTGCCACCCACACACAAGTGGCTCATGCCAGTTTACCTGATGTTATTTAACCTAATCTTGTGACTGATATATTTGTTGATTACATGGATGGATTTGAATATTGCAGCAGAGGATATTGTCGTGTAGCTCAGCCTCGTGAGCTAGGAACATTTCTGTGGAATCTCCAAGGTGCCAGATGGCGATAACTCAGCCTCATCACACAGTAATTGGTTTAAAAGCACAAGGAAAGCAATGCAACTCTAGACCGGTGAAACCTCGAATAGCAGAACTGTTATGGTAATCTTCATTCTAGAAAGAATCGGCTGACATGAAGCCAAAAACGATCAAATATCTCAATATTCCA
Organism: Larimichthys crocea; assembly: GCF_000972845.2. Classification (NCBI taxonomy): domain Eukaryota; kingdom Metazoa; phylum Chordata; class Actinopteri; family Sciaenidae; genus Larimichthys; species Larimichthys crocea. The sequence goes on from NC_040026.1 coordinate 2,148,395, forward strand.
AATCGAAATTTTAGATTATCAGAGGCATTAACAGTGAGTCATAATCTTGTTGTCTTATCCCAAACACAAGTCTTCATCCCAGCTTGTCTTCTTTTACTCAGCTCTCCTTACATTTAACTGTATCTGTCTTTAGGCTGTGATTGGTTCAGTGTTTGCGCTGCACTTCACAGGAATGCTTTAGATCTCTGGACTGACAGCAACTCCCACACCTCGGAACAAACTGGGCCACGCTGCTCTGCTCAGAGTGCTGAAGTAGCTACATATAACAAAGTGACCATTAAGACCAGAGCTGAAGAGCCATCAGTCCACACACACTTATCTACTCTGCACGACTCCACTGTAAACCACTCCACGACTGCTACTACTACTGTTCTTAAAATCAATAAGAATACATACATAACAAGAAGAAGTACTAGGATGTGGGATTTTATAGCATCTAGAGATGTAGTTTTGGATTGCAACCCCCTCCACTCGCCCTCCTGCTCCAAGAATGAGAAACATTCTGTTCTGGGTCTGTAGATTCTCATTCTGTATTCATGTATATTCTGTAAATAGAGCCCCTTAAATCGTACCTTCTGGACCTTAAACAATGGATCAAATGATTATGTGTAATGCTGAAAAGGGTACGAGACTTTTTAGATTCTTTTAGCTCACTGTTTTGGTTTTCTCACCCACAAACTCTGCATGGATCAGCCCAATGCACACTTCCTTAAGTTGAAGTTAGCCATTTGGCCACCGGCCGATGAAGAAGGCAAACTGATCCGTGCTTCGTTACCTGGCTCCTCCAGTCTACCACATTGCAAGACACTAAATCCCAAATTGCTCCAGTGGCATATGAATGGTTAGCTCCCAAAAACTGATGTTAGCCAGTGTATGAATGGGTGAATGAGATACTGTATGTAGTGCAGTAAAGCAATAGCGCTACGAAAATAGAGTCCATTTATCATCTTCCATCTTTGATATTTGCTAGTCAAACTATTACTAAACAACTGTCAACAACCTGCTACGTGTCTTCAGAAATTGCAACTAATTATTGAGTACTGGAACTTTACCAGCGAGAAAACCTCATTTAGATCAGATTGACTTATGTAAATACATCAATTACTAAAAATCAGTCAGTCTTAAAACTATAAATTATGTTCATTCAAGTTTAGACAGTCCAAAAAAAAGTATGATGATTATGAAGCACTTTGGCTGAGCTGTAGTTTGTTGTTTAAGCCTATTTTACAATGCGTCCAGTAGTAGACGCCTGTCTTAGAGGATGTGGAAAAAGTTTTTTTCAGAAAGATGGATTGCCTTTGTAGTTGGCGGAGCAAGCGGCTAGACAGGAAGTGATGTCGGGACTTTAGACAACATAATAATAAAGACAAAATTGTGACCTACCAATCTGCATCCATGGGTTAGGGTTAGGGTTAGGGTTGCTCCTCGTCGTCCTCTCTCACCTCGGAGTCCTTTTCATCTCCATGTTCACCGCAGCATTCACCTTCAGCACGCCTGTCTTCCTCAGACTGATTAATCTATATTGTTTTTCTTTGGATTTCGTGTTCTCCGTCTTTTCGAGCAATGTAGCTCTCACAGCTCTCACCCCATTCTTCAATTTAGAGCAAACAGACTTCTGCTGCTGCGACTACAACAAACACACACGGTGCTGTGTTTCTTTTATTCGTGGAAAGAAACAACAGTGGGAGCTTAGAAGAGCAAATGCAAAAGTCTGGCGCTTCTGGGTAATGAAGTCTTTGGCTTGTTGTAATTTTGTTGCTATTTGGGTCTAGTCATATACTTTATGGCTGATTGCAACTTTAGGTTTTTGGTCTCTCCTGAAACAAATAGTACTGTTTGGACCCTGCACATAATCACATTTTCAGACTGTATTGAACAATGAACACTTGCTCGTGTGCGTAGGAAATTGCTTAAATCCTGGTTCATCACAAGTAAAGAAATAGAAAAACTACCAATGAGCAGTTGGGCAAAAGTGAAATTATCCCCACTTTGTAAACCCCACTGCTGTCTCACAGCAGCTCCTCTGGAAAATCACAATCCTTTTCGGTTCCTCTGATCTTTGAAGTAACAAAATGAGTTAAGACTTGGAAGAGGATTTCGAAAACAGCCAGAAACAAGAATAACGGAGCACTCAGAGGAAGTAACAAATTAATGTTCAGAGCAAAAACATCTCAGCCTTGATGGAAAGTTAAAGACAGTGCTGGTGCGTTGCATCAGCTTTTTTTAATTTCAGTATGTCTGAGAACACAAAGTAGACGAGTTCAGGAGGAGAAAACATTTCCGAGCAAGCGTAGCCTTAGAAAACGTTTCAAATTAGCATGCTTAGAGATGCTGCCCTTCAATCCAGCACTTAACCACGGGAAAGTGACGGATAATCACGCAAGTCAGGGACAAGGCTACTTTGAGACAGAGTGAAAATATGGCAAATATGATCTGTTGGTGCAGAGTTCAGTCGTTGGAGAAAATCATGCATTTCTATTAAAATGCCATAAAAATCAGAATGCTTTAAAGGTCCAGTGTGTCAGATTTATGGACAAACCAAACACTGACTCTGTTAGGCCCTTTCACAAAATGGGAGTGGAGAGGGTTGCAACCTGCAACTACACCACTAGATAACACCAATTCCTACACGCTGTTTCTTTATTAAAGGTATCTTTTTTTTATTATTATTATTTGTCAAGATTACTGCACTCATAACTTTAGGTGTAATATAATTATTAATGGTAAAGCAAGTTTTAGGTTACTAACTGGGACTTACTGGGATTGAAGTTGTTGTAAACCTAAATCTGTTATTTATACACCAGCAACCCTGTCAATTAAAATAACAGATATATAATAAGAACAAGATACCAAGATGGTGCTTATTCAGTCCAATAAGAACACTCGCCTGGCTGGTTATGCAGTCCATTATATATACACAATACTGTTTCTCCCACAGGCCCTGCCCTTGAGTTCCCGCTCAGCACAGTGTGATGATGACGTCACTGATTTTGAAGTCACTATTCTCTGCTCATGTTTTAAAACCTCTGTGGATTAAAAATTCATAATAGAAAGAGTCATAACTGACTGTGTTTGCACCTGGAGGTGTCGCGTCAACAGTTTTACAGACGTCTCTTTTATAACGGCGGTCTGTGGAGAAATGGCTCTCTGGCCCAGAGGGGGAAGTTATTCACTGGGCAATAACTGGAAGCAATGCAGAGCAGCGTTGCACTATGCAGTTCTATTATACATCTGAGATTAGTGCAACACACATTTCACCACATTGTGGAGCGTGTTGTCAGTGCACTCTCACAGCACACACCAAAATGCACCAAACACACTGAAGATGGAGTCACGGTTCAGTAGTCCGGATGTGCCAATCAGGGGAGCAAATGTGCTTTTCTGAAGAGCTGACATGCTCAAAAATAGAAAAAGTATCGTATACTGACAAGTTCACGCACGTCAACCTGCAATGATGTGTATCAGGATGTTTCCAGTGTGTGGGCTTACACAGAAAACAACGACGAGTGGACGGCGCCAGTGTCAGTCCAGTGATGAGGTTACACGAGGGCCGTGTTCAACATCACTCCCTATTTACTTTTTTATGTGAGTGTCGAGTTTGAAATGTTTCCACTATAGAGTGGCCTGAAAAATCTCCAGCACAGAGGAAAACGAGGTGTGTGGATGTGAAAGTACACTACATCCGTGAGTTCTTTTCTGAAACCTCAGTTTGCTTCTCACTGCAGAGTAAACTCTGTTACATGGGGAGTAGAGGGTTAGCGAATAAGGAGACCAAGCTGAGAACATCTGACCTTTCTCCATCGCAGTCATCTTGAATCATCGTCGTCCAAGTCCAAACACATCTGTCCAAATCTACAAATTCAAGATATCAGAAAAACTGATGAATCAGTACAAATAGGAATCAGGAATACATTTTTTTTTTTTTGCCTCCTCTGTGCTCCTGTGCAGTCTACTCCATTCCAAATGTTCTTCTTATTTCTGGCTACTTTCAAAATCCTCTTTCAAGTCTCTTTTTTTTTTTGGCTTTTCATTTGCTCGGCACTCACACAGCGTTTGCCTTGCTCTTGTGATTGTGAAGCCCGGCTAAAAGGCACGGCTCAGTCACCAGCGGGAGGATTCACTCCTGTTTCTCTTCAACACCTCTGACACACCAAATAAATGTGCGCAGGATGAAAGAGAAAGGATTTCTGGTTAGTTTCACAGGTTGCTGTTTGCCTTGATTAATGTCCCGGTGGTTTGTCGTTTAAGTAAAAACCCGGCTGTAGTCAGGGATAAGCCCACAGTTAACCCATTCTTAATCATTATGCCAGACTACTGCAGCAGGTTTGTTAGTAACTCATTCAACTGTATGTGTGTCTGTGTTGGTTGAATTTGTCATGTATGTATGAAGCTTGGTGTGCAAAGTCAAATGTAAAGCACATGATGCTGCTTTTTAGTTTAGTTGTAGTACTACTCACTGTGCTGTGACAACTAACAAGCACCCGGCTGCTACATCCGAGGATGGCTCCCAGCAAGAGATCACATTTCTGCTAGCCGGAGGGAGAAAGTGTGATCCGAGGCCATCACCCAGTTGGTGCTGAATGATCGAGACCAGTATGCTGCCAATCACTGTGGTAGAGAGGGGCGAGGGAACATGGTCAGTGTTTACTGGGAGAAACAGTCCGTTGTGCTCTTCAACCCAGCAACTCAATTAATCAACAAAGCACAGGACTGGAGGAAAGCACCATTTTGTGTGTTTTTTTCTTAATAAATAACAGGTTAGTTGCTTTTCTACTGACAATAGCAGCATGTAGACAGGCTTGGATAAGCATTACAAAACAGTCCCTGCTAACAGGACTCACTGACTTTTGCTGCAGGGGCGGGTCCAGAGAATTTTCTGGTGGGGGGCACAGGGGGTAACAACAATTAATCTGGGGGGGGGCGAAGTAACAAAGATGAAGGCTGCCACTGATCGACCACTTAAATATTTATATTGTATAGTTACACACTGTTTATGTTTTCATCTTGCTTTTCTTGACCACATTAAATCTGCTGGGTGTACTCTTACCAAGTGGTAACACACAGAGCACTCGGATGTTTTCTGTACAGTCAGAAGTTAGTGCGTCTAGCTCTGTACAGTGAACATTGCAGTGTTCTGTGTAGTAATCAGTTTTAAGCACCACTTAAATTCTTACAATGTAACAACAATATCCTATTATAATAAAATATAAATATAAAAAAACGGCACACGGGGTGGCCAAATAGATTACGGGGGGTGGGTGCCCCCCCATGCCACCATGGAAGCCCCGCCTCTGTTTTGCTGAGACCTTGTTCCTTCCCAAACTCTAAAGCTGCTTGAATATATTTTTTTGGCCACTTGGGAGCAGGAGAAAAATCTGTAGTCACACCATGTAATACAGAGAAACCTTAGCATTAATTTTGAGTCTTGTTACTATCCGCATGATGACCATAAATCAATATTTACTCTATATTTATATATTTAATCTTATTACCCCTGTTCTGGTCTCCACCAGCTCCTGAGAAGAATAGCTGAATTTAGCTGCAAAATGGTCTACTATGTTGGACTGTGCCAGTATCTAACTGTTTCTGCTGCTGTGAGAGAGCAGTGAGCGTGATCCCAAACAATAAAGTCAAGCCATGAAACCCTCAACCAAACAACGACTGCAGAGTTTGGTGGTAATTCAAACATGAAATATTTGATTTGAATTCCCCCAGCCCTGATCATTTTCTTTAAAATACTCAAACTCACTCTACCCCAACCAAGCTTAGTTACATACTAAACCATTTATCTCTCACTCTTCTTTTATATTATATTATATTTCTACTCTATTTCCCATCCCTTCCAATTGTCTTGTCCTTTTTAAAATACAGTTATTAGCAGCTTTACCCCCAATATGCAGCATCTCTCACTGTATTTACAGCTCATTCAAACGTCCATCTGACTACAGTGTTGTTGCCTCCATATAATTTTCTTGTGTGGTTTTACTTAAGCACCAGACTTTATAGAAAATAACACAGTGTATTTGAAAATACTAGTCTGGGAACAAATTCAATCTACAGCAGGCCTTGGATTACTGCAGCTTCCTCCAGTCAGCGATCCCTCCTCCTCCTCCACCTCCTCCTCCCCCTCACAACAATCCCCCTCAGTCTTGGGCCCGTAGCACAGCTTCCACAGCAATAAGGTAAATACGCTGTGAGTGATGGGAGAAAGAGCGAGGCTAAGTATAGCCCGGGCCCTTTGCACTCGTCTTTTTCCAGGTCACAGAGGCTCGGGGGGGATTACAAAAGCAATTGTACACCTATAGCCCAACATCAAGTGATACAACTACGTGTGCTCATCCAGGCCATTAGCCCCCAGTGTGTTGGTGGCTTTGTACTCTTGGTGTAATAATCATCGAACACACTCCACCACACCTCCACACACACTCATATTGCTTCAACCTCTGAGGTAAGCAACTTGATGTGTTTTTTAGACATGGTGTGAAGTGCTCATGTCGTGATGTTGCTCCTGGTCAGTGGGTGTATTTGAACACAGAGCTGCTACAGACATTAGTTTACCACATTTGCTTGTCCTGGTACGGTTTGGTTGAAACTTTCCCTGGGTGCCCCGCAAATACTAGAACACTCACATGGTTCCACCTCTTTTCTAACCCCATCCTTTTCGTGTACCATCATTTTGAAAGTTCAGCAGAGACTAAATAAACACATTGTACAAGATGATGTATGTTGGCAAAATTCCATACTGTTAGACTGAATGTAATTTGAACATTTAAGTGTAAGAACAATGTGTCTGTGGTTGTGGTGGGCTGATAATGTGCTGTAATGCAGTTACGGCTAATTAAGATGCAAACATTTGTATTATTGATTGTTCTGTCAACCGTTGACTAAATCTATTTATTATTTAGTCTGTAAAATGCAGATATGAATCCCTTAGGTAACAAATCTTTATATCCAGAGGCTGAAACCACCAAATAGTTGATGGTATAGTTGATGATGGTTTTGCTTGATGAATTGTTGACCGATGATGTGATGTTGATCACGTTCACAAATTGTGTGAACATGATGTTTCCTGATGTGATTACGACAGATTAACAACACAGCAGCAACAACAACAGTATTAGCTAAGGTCTATTAGCATTGCGCTAAACATTAGGACATGCAACAAGGACTAATCATCTGACATCTGGGGAGATTGGGGGTCGCAAATCACTGATACCATTGTTTTTGGGGTTAAAAAGTTTGGGAACCCCTACGTTAGATGATGATCTGGTATGGTGACCCCCAAAATGTGGGGATCTGCAGAAACAAGACGTCAACATTCAGAACCAATGGAGGAAGTATTGTGCAACTTATTCTCTTTATCTATCTATCTATCTATCTATCTATCTATCTATCTATCTATCTATCTATCTATCTATCTATCTATCTATCTAATTGAGGAAGACAAAAAGAAAGGGTGTAACCACAATCTAATCCAAATGATCTCGGTGACTAACCATAGTTCACTCGCCGTAACACCATCTTTCCTTCAACCTTAGCCATGCTGTAGTTGCCATTCGCAGACTTTACAGAGAGAAAGAACCTCAAATATCAGTTGTGTCTCACACCTCAGGTCAGAGTCAGGCTTCAGGCTATAGGTTTAGGAGTAGTGACAACAGTAGCACTACTTCTGTTTTTTGCTCCTCACAGATGTGGCTGTTATCTGTGAGGATTGTACAGAGATCTCTGTCAAGGAAACTTAAAAAATGGGTAGTTTGAAGTGTTTGAACAGATGTCTGTGGCTCTCGTTTTCCTGCTGACAGCCCCCTTACTCACCGTGCGTTGGAAGCCTGTGTAAGTTGAGCCTTAATCTTCTTTCATGCCAAATAAAAGTAAGCAGCTCGTCTCGTGCTCAACACATACAACGCTTGTAACTACCAATGATTTAGTATCCAACTTCTGGGCCTTTTTTTTTTTCTCTGTCATCTTGTTTCTCTTTCTCTCTCCCACAATTCTTCTCATCTCCCACTCATGCCAGGAGTGGTGGCTGCTCTCAGCGGGGCGTCCATTTTGTAAGTGCTGCAGGAGTTTGTGTGAGTGGCAGTTCTGCCAGGAGAAGCTGCAAAGGAAGAGGCGATGATGAAAAGAGAGAAGGAGGATTCAGCAGCAGGAGTAGGAGAAGGGGGGGAAAAGGCAAGAGTCCGGTGTGGAGAGAGGAGGGAAGGGGAGAGTGGAGAGGCTGATCCATCAAATCAGAGAAGAAAGGGGAGAGAGGAGTAAATGGAGTGGAAGGAGTGAAAGAGACCTGCCGTCAGAACATTGGCTGATCAAAGCCCTTCATGTCCTCTTCAAAAGATCAACTTGTGTACAACGCCAGATTCCACAAATCTAATTCAAGCGTGCAGATCAATGTCGCATTCAAGTCAGGATTTACTGTATGCCGAACTCAGCTTTCAATTTCCTTTGATATATATTTGAGGAATACAAATTCCAACATGTTTGATCAAATCTGTGTCTTAAAGTTTAAGAGGATTGCAACGGAAGGAGAAAAAAGAACAGGCATGAAACTTATATCCCCTATTTGTTATTCATGCATAAGCTCCAGCTCCTCTTGCCTCATTCATATCATACTTCAAATGATTTGGCAATCAGGCCTCGGGGGGGTTGTACTGGAGAGGAGGGGAGTGCAGACAGGAGAAATATTGCTCGGCGTTTCAGCTGTTCAGTAATTATTTCTCGGGCGGTAGCGAAGAAGCCCAGAGGCTGATGAAAGACCAGTAGATCTTGGTGAGGTCCTAAGAGACCCACGGTGCTCCATGAGAAGTGCTCCAATAACTGAGGCATCATGGGAAATCTTTGCGATCTGCGCTGGACAGTAGCGCAACAACCAACATCTAAATGTTCTTTCTTTAAAAATTAATTTCTGTCAGCACATTGGTCTTTAAGAGTTTCTGTTGGACTGCATGATGTTAGTCATCTGTCCATTCTCGTCATAGATTTAACTATTTATTGCAACAAATGGAACTACAGTTACGCTTGGCACTGATGGCTCTACTCTTAGATGCTCAGTGGATTAGCCATGCAGCAGGCAGCCCAGAACCCAGAACAGAGAACTAAATGCAAAAGAGTGGGCCGAAGCAAGACATGAATACCATCCAACTGCCAGGAAGCTGAACTTAAAAAGGTAGAGGCTTGGGTGGTGGAGGCAAAAGCTTTGCCAGCAGCAGCAGCAGCAGCAGCAGCAGTGTGTGGCAGGATTGATGTAGCAGGGATCAGTGAGCAGGGAGCCATATTTGAATGGGCCGCCTTGTTAGCAGAGTTGGATGTATTTGGTGTGGAACTGATTAGAAATGATTCAATCAGCTGACTGTCAGCTGATTACAGCCGGGGAATCTCACTACAATTTGATGTATGCATCAGAGTGCTTTAAATTCCTCCTTTTCTGGCATCTTGAAGTTGTTTTTTTTAGCCAAGCAAGTTGTATGGATCTATCGTCTCAAGCTGCTAACTGGACTGTAAATAATGACCCGTGCATGGAAGAGGAAATCTTGGCCTGGGCGGCGTTTCTGTTGTCTGGGTATCGACCGGCTTCAAGGAGACACTAAACTGACTCACTAGGCACGCATACCCAGTATGCCTTAGCTAAATGCTTAGTCTAGCTATGATTCCAATCGGTTCAGACATGCCCAGGAGGACAGCAGCTCATCCAAGCTAGCCCATATTCTTCTTGCTCATCCAGGCATTCAGTTTAGTCTCTCACACTGGCCACACTGAATGCCCTGAAACACTGGCCCCAAAAGGCAAAATTGTCAGACCATGGGTTCTTAGATTTCTAAGAAACAACTTCAACAAGTTCACATTTGATGCTTGGCTTTTATGGGCCTTTAAAATGTGTAATGAGTTAGACTCGAGACACACAACACATTTTAGTCAGTATTCAGTACCTGCTTGTTTAATAAAACTCTGTAGGGCATCTTTAAGTTTCATTTGTCTTGAGGCAGAAAAACTGAACAAATAAAAACCAGCATGGTTAGATACCACTGTAAGAAAATAAGTTGTATTGTAACATGGGTGTAGTGTCAGTTCACACACCTTCTGTTTAATATTACTGTCTTGCAGGAATCTAAGCTGATTTGCCAAGTATGGATAAAATATTTACATCAAACAGATCTTCAATCTGCTTGGCCTGTAGAATTACTGAACTTGCCAGATCCATGCATCACACCAAGGACTCTATAGAAAAAAACTCGATACTCTCATGGTGTCATTCGAAGAGTATTTGATTAAGTGCTGGCCAAAGAACACAACTCTTTAATCTGAGCGCTAATGATTTATCAGTCACGGAGACATTTGATTCAGTTTTCTAAATCTCTTTTGGTCTTTTAATATTGGGAAACTCTATTTTTACCCTCACTTCCTTCCTTTTCTATGATTCATAGGCTATACATTTTTTGGTAATGATTTGATTATGTTATCTACCATCACCAATAAAAAGGTCAAAAGTGCTCTGATTTACCTCTTTCTTATTCACTTTCTATGTCACTCAACCACAGCTACCAAAACAAAACACACACAAACCAAAGGAAACGTATTGGTGTCATTATTTTGCAGCAAAAACTTCAAGCCAGACACATGAGTACACAAAATAAACCAAGCCAGAACGTAACAGTGGAGTAGAGTATCATAGTTTAGTCCATGAACTCCACCTGGATCACGTTTCGGTTTCAGTGACATTTTACACTGACTGTGGGACAGTTTGATCGGTTTAATCATCGGATTAGCCACTGCAGTGTGACATGGAGTTTTTGGCATACTCTTTGGCCTGCAAGCACAAACACAATACCCCTATTTAAATGAATGGGAAACTGCATTTTCAGTGCCTGGCATGTTCTGAACTAAGCCCTAATCTGAAGTCAACACGTATCATCATCTTCAGAGTTTGTAGACCTAGCTGCTGACCAGAGCTGTTGATTCTTTGTGATTAATTACAAGTCCTTGATGGATCCATTCAGGAACCACATGCTTGTTTAATATGTGTTGGATTAGTGCATCCATGATCAAACTTCAGCAAGATGCTAATGAGTGAATTATAACAGCTTGTCTTTTGTTGTGGACGCATATATAGACAAACAAAAAAACAAGGTATCTTATCCTGGATCATATGTGAGCAGAAAATAAACTAATGCTGGGTAGATAAGGCATCCATGTAATTAGAGAGGGATCTCGAGCGGGGGATGTGTGAGATCTGTGAGAGTGGTGTACAGTATGAGGGATTAATTTGGATTAAAGCAGTGGTAAAGGGCTCTGCTCTCTAACACCGTTCCCTCATTTGCCACAAAGGGCCAAACACAGCATGTTCCAAGGAACAGAAATGACTCTATTTTTATCCTTTGGCAACCTGGAGAAAGTCGCCTCTGCTTTTATCTTTTCAAGCTACCACAAATGTTTGCTTCAGTGAAAAAGCCCTCTCACACTGCCAACACGCATCGCCAAGACCTTTAAATAGACTGAGAAGATGGCAAGCATGTTATTGCAGGTTTAGTTTATTTGTGGTACACTGTGGTAGTTGAAGAATTTTTGGGTTTTTCTACTGTCACGGCTCAGATTCGCTCCTGATTTTGTACCGCGATGCCTGTGACAACACAACAGAGCGAGTGAGTTTGAAGAGTTGAGTTGACCTGAATAGGAAAATCCAACATGCGGCTTTGCATATAGCCAACTGAGAAAAAACACAAGAAAAACAACACTGATAAATAAGTCATGTAATGTGGTGTCAGTAAAATGCTCATAATTACTGACCTGGTTTGTGAGAGAAAAGAGACCCAAACATAGAGTGAAGGTGGTGGTTACTTTTGAAGGCTCAGTTCAGCCCCATGACACAACACTGATTATCCCACCTAACTTTAGCAGTACAGTATGTATCCATGCAGACTCTTTTTACTTTCCCAGGTCTTGAGATATCTGTCTTTTCCACTGAGTTCCAATTACCAGTACAAATTACTGTTATTAAATTCAACAGAAACATCTTTTTATTCCAAAATCTGGGAAAACATTTTGGGGCGAAGGAATTTAAAGGAAATCAGTTTAAAGGAATCGCCATGGTCAGTGAAGTAAATCTGTGTAAACCCTTTGAATCACATTCAACTTTGGTTAACTTTGACAGGCATTGTCATTTTGTGCTTCTGATGAATAGCAGGCCGCCTTGACAGTGCTGACCTTTGAAGGACCAGACAGACAGCTAGCTGCAGAATCCAAAAGAGAGAGAGAAAAAAACGGATAAGATACGGAAAAGATAGCTAGCTTGCGAACTGACACTTAGAAATCCTATTGGCTTGGAGAGCTGATGAACAGAAACAGCAAGTCCCCAGCTGGCTAGCATGTTGCTAGATATGGTGGATGGCTTATTAACCATGCAAGTAGTCGCTCCATCACTAAACTTCTAGTGCAACCTATCGCTGTGTGTTGTGACAGGGTCATTCAGAATAGTCCATAAAACAGTTCATACAGATTATTTGTTCTGTAGAAAGCAATGGAACCACAGCCAGATGGGTGTTTGAGTGAATCAACTCTCAGTTTGTCACCCTGAAACATTTTTCAGACTGTGCTGATTATTCCCAAATGTCCAGGGAATAAGATTTGAAGTCACTATAGAGTGCCCAAAGGCCTTTGACTTTCCCAGGTGTTTGCAGTAACTGATTAGACCTCTGCTCAGGTTGACGTTGGAGGGAAGTACAGTGGGAAAAGGAGACATCATCACCAAACGTGCTCTGATGGGAATTCTCACTGCGTAAATGGCTGCGCCTTAAGAGACGCCAAAGGGAGTTGTCAGTCAAGCCCAGTCAGTCCACACCCACAATGTCCTATTAATATGTCTAATCAGGCAAACTGAGTGAAAGCACATGTGAGGGTGGACCAACAGTACCCTCTCTCTCTCAGTTCTTTCTGACACCTCCACCCTGTCTGTGGCATCCACAAGCCCGCTGGTTAAAAATATGCATTTTCACTTTAGAAAGAAGGCACATACATTTTCTAAAAACAGCTGGTTACTGTAGTTTTTTCAGCAAACGTGAGGAAATGGTGCATTTGTCAGGGACTATTTTCAGCGGTGGATTAATCCACATTTGGTGCTCCCGTGAGTGTTTCTGGCAGCAGGGCAGTGTGTATGGGAATGGGTCAAAAGAATTTATTACATAGTGTGTGTGTGTGTGTGTGTGTGTGTGTGTGTGTGTGTGTGTGTGTGTGTGTGTGTGTGTACAGTCGTCCCTCGCTATAACGCGGTTCACTTTTCGCGGACTCGCTGTTTCGTGGATTTTTTTTAGTGTAATTTTGCATGCTTTATTTTTACAGCGTACTGTACAGTATGAACGTGCATTGTGTTCTGCGTCCTAAATTGGCTAAGGGAGAACTGCACGTGTGTTCTGCGTCCTGTTTAAGGGAGTACTGTACAAAATGCGTGTAAAAAGGTGTATAAAAGTGTGTGGTTAGGGGTTTTACGGCCTTAAAACATGTATAATAATTGTAAAACCTGCTTCGCGGATTTCGTTTATTGCGGGTTATTTTTAGAACGTATCCCCCGCAATAAACGAGGGACCACTGTACATGGTAATTAAAGAACATCTCAACCACTGCATCAGTGTGGCTCATTGATGTGTTTTTAATAGTTTTTTGGCCAACGACGGAGCTCTATACGGTACAGATAAAACCACGGCTAAAACCAGATTTTAATTCATATATGCAGCATTCACAATATAATTATATTTATTATCATTCTATTGTAGTTTGTCCAGTGGATATGCGTTAAAATGAATGTAATGACATTGTCGTAACAGAGTGTCAGGTTTGACTCTAAGCCTGCTGCATCTATGATAAAGATGTGGGATCATCAGGACCATTAATGGTATACCATTAAATGGTATGTGTTGAATGTTGTAGGCATGTTTACCAAGCCCTGCTGTCACCTTCACGTGTTAACAATCACATTGACAATGACATTTCTGTAAGTGCAGGGAAAAAAAAAAAAATCCAAAGTGAATAGAACCTTATTTGACCTTTTCTCAAGATGAAAGACGACAGAAGAGATGACATGTGACTCCAGCTGAAGGCCTTGTAGTGTCTGATGTGAGCGCTTCGCTTTATGTTCATGTGTAATACTTTCAGAGAGGAGCAGAAGTTTTCTTCTGCGCCTGCTCAGAAAGCCTGGCTGCTGGAACCAGCCTTGAGGCTGGCCCGAAGCCTCAGACACTGAGATTCTACTGACACTGACTCTGCTCAGGTCACGTACAGACGAGGAAAAACACTTCCCCTTCTTCCCTGTAACCTTGAGTTATGACTCATCTGCTTTACTTCATGATTGGAGTCATATGTCATGGATTTTTAAATACTCTTCAGTTTATGTTCTGGAGGCTTCGACAGTTGCTGAACTTGTGAAGTTGAGGGGAGTAAGGAGTTAGGAGGGAGCGAGCAAAACCTGATGCGTAGCTGCAAATGCTTTGTAGGGAAAATCAGATTAGGGTTTCATTGACGTGTCTGGCTGTTTTGCTGCCCTGGGAGTGCATGACACTGAGGATAATCTGCTCAAATAGCTCGCAATAATTAGAAATATTCAGACACGCATCAGCCTCTGGCCTTCATTTTCTTTTAAGCGCGCACGTCAACATGTGCCGACATGGACGGAGCACGCACAGACGCATCCAGACCCGGCATGACAATTATACAGCGTGGCATAAGGAGCTTTGCAGTGCATTTTCATTAAGCTGAGTCAGTAGTAACGCTTTTTGTTCTTATTTTGATCATGACTAACTGCTCACGCGTACAGCAGATGTAGCTGTGTACGAGCTCTGCGAGGCTGAACAATTGTAATCCTCTGAGAAGGATCTTTCTGTCTGAATTCTTTTTTACTTGCTTCAATACAAATGTGCTCGTGCTGTTTTTTCGCGGTGCAGGTGATGCTGCCTTTTCATCCTGGTAGCATTACACAAAAGCTTACAGACTCTCCTGTAGTCATAAATTACAGCACGGCCCCACTGCAGTTTGCTGGTGGTTTTTCTGTTGCGTAACACCATACTCTCACACAGTAATCCCTGGAGCTGAGGCGAAGGGCAGGGGGGGGGGGGGGGGGACTGAGCCCCGCGGGACGGAGTCATTGAGGTCAGTAAGCCCCGAATATTATATCTTTTGTACAAACTCACAGTTGGTTCTGATTTAAAGTCAAGATTTGGCTGGCAGAGGGTGTCAAAACAGGTTTGATTTAATGATGGGCATGACAACCCCCTCTGACACTGATCTCTACCACTGTTAGGGCACTTTATAAAGGATTATAGTCTGTAAATACTGGCTGTAATAGACTTTATTAAATGTACCAAACTTCTCAATAAATCACTAAAAAACAAGAAAACAACTTCACTGTAAGAAATGTCTGTACATTTTACAGTGAAAAACCGCCAAACCATGACAGTAAAAGACTTTAAAAGAGTTTTCCTGTATACAATTAAACAGCCATTGTTCAAAACCTTTAATTGTAGGCCATTTTAAAGGAATTTAAAATAATAGTGTTAATAATACAGTAAAACATTCATTTTACTGTAATATTATAGTTTTTCATCTTTAGAATATACATGGATTTTAAAATATGGAATTAAACGCTAACTTTAAATATGAAATAAATAGTGCTAATTACTGTATTACTATAACTATTACTGTAATATTAGAAAATGTTATACTGTATTTATTATGGTAAAATTCTGGCAAACATAGCTGACAGTCCTTTACTGTAAAAATAAGTTTTTTTTTTGTTTGTTTGTTTTTTTACAGTGTAGGATCTGCAGCTCATTTATGTGTTTATGTAATGTTGTGTCAAAGTCCTCATTCATTCATTCATTCACTGTGTGTTGTAACTCAGTAGTTTCTTCACAGAGAGCCGTTGTGCTCAGCTGTAACATGTATACCTTTCTTCGTCAGTAAGACCACTCCAATTAACTTTGCAGTTGGCACATTAGACAGTTTAAAAAACGACGACCCTTTATTAATGACCTGATTAACATTTGTAACATCATGAGTGATGGCTTATTAAAACCAAAAAGATTTTCTTTTTTTTTTATGAAATTTGTCACTGAACTTAAATGTAATAAATGTTTTAAACAAGGCATAAATAGTCATAAATGTTTTTTTTATGTGCTAATATTTCAGCAATACTTGAAGGCACTGTATCTTAAAAGTCCAGTGTGTAGAATTTAGTGGCTTCTTCTGGTATGATTTCAGATTGCAACTCCCTCGCCTCACCCTCTCCTTCCTATAACTACTAAGAAACTACAGTGGCGTTCTGGGCTATTGTAGAAACCAGGCGGCAACCTCTGTGGCTGTGAAATGAGGACAAAGCGGAAGTGTCAGAACCTCCATTAACACCCATGTTAAGTTGTCCAACTTCACAGCAGAAATAAACACGCTTACAGAAAAACAGAGCTGCATATGCTGAGCTTCAGAAACCTATGGGTGACGTATCGCTATCCATTCTTTATATTGTCAGTGGTAGAACCGTAGTGGCCTGTGTGGAAGAGGAATTGCACTTCTTGTACATACCTTGTTCTCTTGCTGCAGATGAACTGTAAGCAGTAAATAGAGCATGTTACAGTATAATTACACCATCACACCTCTAGGTGTCACTAAATTCTACTCACTGGACCTTTAATGAGATTTGGAGAGCACGTCTTTGTTTCATTAGATGTGATATGTTCAGATGCTTTAGTGTGTGTAGGCAGACACAGCACACACTAAAAATCTCAGTTCCCATAAGCGTTTGTTTATCGGGAAACTGGAACAAATTGTGGTGAGATTTCCTGGGAAAATATCTGGATGGATCTCAATATCCGGTACTGTATTACTGTATTACAGTAATAATACACTGGTGGATTCTGGTTGCGACAGTTTCATGGCGGCTTTAATGAGGTTTGGAGAGGGTGTCTTTGAAACACAGGTTTCCCCAGGTGTTGTTCTGGGAAATGCAGTAGATTTTGTCAATAATCCCAGACAATATGAGGATCTAAATTCCCGGTATTCAACCCTAGAGCTAAACACTTTAAATAAACAGACATCCTGAGTATGTCCTGAGCCTGGTGTCAGTCAGACAATAAAGTATTAAAGTCGCTCAGGATTGCACTCGCATGTCAAATCTGCACATCTGCTGTCATCTCTCTTCTGCCCGCCATCCGGCCCAGAATTGATTCTTCTCTTTAGAGATGATTAGATTTTTCCCCCCTCTCTCTATATGCACCGTACATCGCTCTACCTCTCAGCCTAACGTATATGCAGCTATTAGCTCTTTACCGTGCACCTTCACTCCATATGCAATCCATTCGCTGAGCTGGTAATACCAAAGAGGGAAAAAAGTGCGGGTGGGGGTAGTGCGCGCTCATGCATATTCCCACATTCATACCTGTCACTGAGCACATGACCCCATCTCCGGGATGACCTTTACACTGCAAAACCGGGCAAACACACATTAAAGAAGATCTATGGAGGCATTTGACTTCATTGTCAGTTTATCTCCTCGTGGCTGCTATCTGGACGCGATTCACAAGCACGCATAGGAGGACCTATTTGTATGATAATGTAAAACAGACTGTGAATTGGCCAGCTCTACAGTATGTGATGCCATGCGGGAGACAGCTGACATAAGCACTTATTGAATCTTGCCAACGATTCAGGAGAAATGTAACTAATGCAGAGGGATAGAAGAGAGTGAAAGAAATAGCTGGTTGGCGGTGGGTCGCCTTGTAAATGTCAGCTTCACAGGGCCCCTTAGTGTTTTAAAAAGAGGAAGACTACAAT
Source organism: Larimichthys crocea (assembly GCF_000972845.2). Lineage (NCBI taxonomy): Eukaryota > Metazoa > Chordata > Actinopteri > Sciaenidae > Larimichthys > Larimichthys crocea. Next base: position 2,166,197 of record NC_040026.1, read on the forward strand.
TCAGTACACGCCGTGAGTCTCTTGTGCTCGCTTCGATGCTGAGAGTCGACTAGAGTGACCAGATTAATGAGCAGCCAAGTCTCCATTCCACCCACTCCCAACTCCCACGCCGTCTTTAAAAGGGGCTTCCGACGCGTTGTGGATGATGTGACATGATATAACACACTCTCCCACCTCAATTCATATCTCTTTGTTGAGGTGTTTTTGAATAATGGGAATGTACATTAGTATACTCAGGGCTCTGAAAGCCTGTCTGGAGACATTACCGACAAAATGTTTCATCCGGAGATAAAACACAAATGCACGGTGAGGGCCGGGTGAGCGTGTGCCATCAGTGCAAAATATGAGGCATTGATTAGTTGTAAATCTATTGTAGCAGGTGGGAGTAGAGTACAGTAAAGAGATTCTGCCCAGAGTCACAGTCTAGACTTTTTATGGCGGTAACACATCTAAATTTAGGGATTTTAAAGTATTAAATTGTCTCAGTGCATGACCTCTCCTGGATTAATCAGGAACATGATTAATGTGTTTGTTTGGAAGGGGAGGGTTGGGTCTGTGTTTTTGTTTTTATCCACCTTTCTAGTGAATTTTACTGTCGTCATCAGTGTGCTCAGTCGTTATTGTGGTATCATATAATATAAACTCCGGCCGCGGTTAAAGACAGCAACATGCTGTTGAAAGCTCCGGAGAAAAGCTAGTGGTCCTTGAGCTACTATGACTAAAATGTATCTGGTTTATTAAAGGAATTGAACTTCAGGTCCCTAATGATATTTTTCTTCTGGTTTACACAGTTTTTGTCGGAAGTGTATTGCTAGCACGTCAGAAAAATAAAAACGTATCTAAGTCACGTTATAACGTGAACAGTGTATAGTAATAACGTGTTATGATGACATACAAAGTGATCATGATATAACAAGGAAGTCACAACAATATAGTAATTATCTTTTTATAATGTGATAATTATTATTAGAATGTGTCATAACAAAATATGTTACATTAAACATGTTACAATGAGTTATATTTTATTTTCATGTTATAACAAGATAAATATAATATTGTCATCTCAAAAAAAGTTTCACTGTTTGTATGTTGCAATAACATAAAAAAGGGGCCAAAATAAAGTGGTCACTTGTTATGTCACGTTACAACAATGTCACAAAGCATTATAACATACAACATTTCATGTTATACCAAGATAAGTACTATGTTGTTACAACAAGTTCAAGTAAAACATGGTAAGTTGCTATGTTGTAATAGCATGAAAATATATAACGTGATCACTTGTTATGTCACGTTATAATAATATAAATTATCACATTAAAACACAATGTTTCATGTTATAACAAGATAATTACAATATTGTTATAACAAAAGTTTCTTGTTATAAGTTTGTATGTCGTAAAAACGTAAAACTATCTGAACCTTTCACGTTATGACGTGATACTGATACTTTTTCTTTGTCTCTCGTGGCGGTGATACAGTTCTGTAGTTTTTGAAGTTCAACCTACACGTACATTTCACATAAGTCCCTTCCAGATATGTACATTATGCAAATTTTGAGTCAATTATAAATGTCCTTCTCACGTCTGAGTGGCTTTTCCATACAAGTCATGATGGCAGTCTTACCTGAGACATGGTTAACTTTCCCATAACTTCTAGTGTGACTCAGGTCCTAATTAAATGCTGTCAAATTAACATTAAGATATGCAAGTTTTAAATATAGAGACAGACGCATATATGCATAAATTGTTTCACCGTCCTAGAAGCCCTGTAATAAAGTTGTCAGTTAATTATCAGGGAATTAAACAAGTTTCATAAACCATCAGATACTTTATGAGCCCATTTGAATTCACAATAAAGTATTCTGAACTCGAGGTTCAGAACTTTCTGCCTATTGTTATTAAAAGACTCAAGTCTGACACCCTCTCACATCCGTAGACAATGTGTCAATATTCAGGGTCATTATCTACACAACTAGATTCATTTAGAGATTACCCATCATGTACCTGGTGGAAATGTACAAAGAGAAAAACTCTTGAACAATGGAGCAGAAACTAACCGCTGTCCTTGGGTGTGCATTTTCGAGAGCTGCAGCAATTTACGTCTTTTTTTCCTTCTTCACTCGATCGAGGTGCAGATGGGAGGACACACTGGAAAGGAGCTCTCACTCCACAATTCCACCAGTTTCTCCTCCTTTTTCAGGGTCTAACAGAACCAAGACTTCACATTCTTGTTCCCCTCACCAGAGTCCCCTCCGTGTTTACCATTGCGTAGCCAGTTGCTCCTGATGGTGCTAGAGGGCGCGCACCCATTAGGGGGTTGAGACTGTTCACGTGATTGAACCTCCAATTACATTAAACATGTTATGTTTCATTAAAACTCAAAAAAGACTGACTTCAGACAGCACGGACTGAGTTTTATGGCCACCTTACAGCAAATGATCAAGATGACATGAGAGCATAAGTCACATGATGATACCAGTACAGGTCATGAAAAACTTCAGTCAATCTCAAGTAAACCTTGGGTTTACAGTATATTATCAGAAATCTGGTTCCTAACATCAAATATAAATGAGTAGATTCACATTCATATTTATTTATTCCTTACCTTAAGCTGGTGCAGGGAGCTCTAATGACTTTAGCACCTGACTTTGTTACACAGGCTAAAGTTGCTGTATGATAGGGATGTACATATATTATTAATGGCCTGCTAGGATTGTCAGATCCAGCATGGCTGGAAGATTTGGCTTATTTGGTTGCCATAGCAAAGCATTTGAACCTACATAACTGACATAACTGCTGCTGATATATCTGTAGATGTGACACCAAACATTACTTTCTGAAGAGCAAGAGTGAGACGTTTTAAAACTTTAATGTTCACTGACTTTGCATTACTCATAATAAGTCATGTTTAAAATGAACAAGAAAGGAAGAACTGGTTTTTAGATTGGTTCACGCCTGATTGACATTAAGAAATGATAATTGTGATAATGAAACAAAACTGTTACAGAACAGTGCATTTGTATGGAACTTTTACTGGATTTAAAAAAAATTAAAAATGAAATGTCAGTATTGGCCCCCGGGGGTATTGGTCCCCTTCACATTGTCACATCTGGCCCTCTTTGAAAGAGGTTTGGACACCCCTGCTGTAGGTTGCCGGAGCCGCATGAAGACCTGCAGATGCTACTCAGTGCTGAAAAAAGTATGTGAGCCATCTGTGTGATTTTCTAGTAAAAACAATTATCTGTAGTAAAAAAACTCCAGAGTGGACGTATATTATCAAAAATAAGGCAGTAAAGCTCTGGGCCTTTTATTGGGATTACACAAATGTACATTATATATGATATAAAAGACTCACTGGGTTCAATGAAATAGATTTAGGAAGTTATAGAATGAAAAATATACAGTTACATTTTCTTTAATAGTGTTAGAAATAGCCTGGTGCGGACCACAAAACTCTTCAGTGTGGCTCAGTAAAACCTTCACTCAGTGACACAAACCGTCCTTCACTAGAACACACAGGCTCCTGTCCTGATTGTACCACACACACACACACACACACACACAATGCTGAAGTGTCCTTTAGCGAGTGTCTGAGTCCCTTTTACAGTTCCAAGGCTGCCATAGCTGCTGCCGCCGACCTCTGACCCGTCTCTCAAAGAAGAACCTTGCAGAGGTCCAGAGCAAATCAAATTATTATTAGCTGTAGGTCACGCTCACCCACAATCCTCTGAGTGGGTGTGTGAGACGTTCATGTCACCAGTGGGAGAGAAGAGGTTTTTAATACCAGAGAGACAACAGCGAGCGGTCGGGGCTTTCAGCTCTAATACTCTCTATCGCTTCATTAGCAAGGACAGTGTGTGTGTGTGTGTGTGTGTGTGTGTGTGTGTGTGAGGGAAATGCAGAATTGATGCTGTCACTCTGCTGCCATTATGCTTAAAACAACCCACGCAGTGGCAGACAGAGTCACAGAAGAGCCATTATTAATATTTCCCCTCTGAAATGAGCCTAAGAGGAAAGGAGCATATGCACTCTCATTGTCTGCTGGCATTGAAGTCCTTTTTTTGGGGGGACATGAAAGCGGACACAATGATTTCTATTACCGGACCTTATCAGGCGCTTAGCCAAGAGATTAGCGGTGGTAATTCTCTCTTTTTTTAGTGTAAGGGTCCTTTTCTTTTGAAATTCAGAGCTTATGAGTGAGAGGGAGGGAGGGAGGGAAGTAAAAGTGGGAAATGGATTCATTAGCCTGGAGTGGGTCCTTTAGTCAATAGCCACATTTTCAAAATGTCTTCATTATCCAGCCCGTGTTGCCAAAATGAGATTCAGTCTGCGTCTTATCAGCGTCCTTTCAGAAACAGTGGGTTTACCAAACCTTCGGAGAACGCCAGCCGAGCCTCTGATTGTGCGCCGGGTGACACTCTTTGTGGTTGGAGAGACAATTCAGTCACTATTGAGTCGGGTATCAATGGTCTGCATTTTGTCGTCACTGACAGGCACTCCGGGGATGGCATCATTCAGAGCGAACAATGAAGCAAAAGCGCAAACACAGCGCGAGCGTGGAGTCACCAAGCCCTGCTTATTAATTCTGTTTCTATTCCTGGCTTTTCCTCATTTGCTTTCCTCGAGAGATGCTACATTTTGACCCACTAGGACTGGAGTCGGTGCCACCGCCTGTTTTAATCATGTTCCTCCTTCATCCGTGTAGGCTAAGTGGTGGCTAGACTGAGAGCGGACCCAAGGGAGATGCAGAGATTCTTCCAGGAATTTGAAGCTACAGTACATATAAGCCCACGTACAGTACATGCTTGGACATGCTCACCACGTAGTCCGGAAAACCACAATAAAATGTAATGACATGGGCTGTCAAGGAGGCCAGAGCACCCCCGCCGTGATTGAAATGGAGACCCAAAGCTGTGGGAAATTGGAAGAAAAGCTAGCCCCTCGGTCTCATTCTGCCACATGCAGCAAGGCTGTGTCACTTATTTCTGCTGTGTAAACTGCCACCCTGGCGGTGCGTTAAGCCAGTGTCACAAACTCCTTTTCAGACGGACAATTAAACATTTAATCCATTATTCTGCTCTCCCCACAAGACGTCCACTTGATCTTATACTGACGATTCACAGCGCAGCTATCTACAAAAAGCAGATTATCCCGGGGATAGATTGGCAGAGCCGTGGTTGTGTTACCTTTAGGTAATTATTACTGCAGTTGTTTTCTGATTGTACCTGTCTTTAGTCTCCACGGGGGCTCAGTTAGTGACGCAGAACTCCGTGAGTTGTAAGGTGTCTATCAGTCGGGGGGAGTTGGGCTTCCAAATGGAGTCTGCCCTCAGAAGATCTGTCGGTAATTAACAGTACAAATGACTGACTCTCTCTCTCTCTCTCTGTCTGTGAAGGATAAGACTATTTAGTCATATTAGAACTCAGATAAGGACAAGTTGCTAATGTAGTGTGAGAAGCCTGACTGCTGGGACTCTGCATTGATAATTTGTCACTGCTGTTGGCTTGTTTTATTGAGTTATGTTTCTCTCAGAACGATGCACACATTTTAAGAAAGGTTGGAAAAAGAAAACGCTAATCTGGGCACGAGAGATGATGTATTCTGAACACTGTCTATCAAACATTCAGGTACACAGTTTCACACTCGTTACTGTGCTTTATTTTACTTTCACAAGTTAAATGAGCTTCCCGTGGTCACACACACACACACAGTACCAATGTTGTTTTCATCTATCCTGGTCTATCACAGAGTGTGAGTATAGATCGAAGAAAACAAAAAAAAAACAACAACATTGCAGCAAAAGTTGATCCAGGTTCAACTTTTTTGCTGGACGGCCCTTCATTTCCACTCCTGCTAACACCAGACTGGTAGGGCTGCCTTTTATATGCAGTCCATGTAAACGTGGCAGAAATGAGAGATAAGATACAGGAAACCCAGTAATACAGTCATGGGTTTACGTCCAGTCACACCAGCAATCAAAACACTAAAATATCAAACTAAACCAATGAATTTGGATGCAACTTCAGCAGTCAGAAGGTTTGCTCACAACTAACTTTGCCTCAACTTATATATCCACAAATTGCCTTAAAGCAACTGTAAACTGTCTTGACAGCGTTTCACACTACATATCACATTGGCCACTGGCTGCCTCACCAATGGGCCAACTGCTCACTAGAAAGAAGCTAATTCATTTGCACACCGATGGCCCAACATGACACGCAGACTGGAGGATCTGGAGATCAAACATCTAATCTTTTGATTAGTGGATGGCCCACTCTACCTGCTGAACCACTGCCGCCATACCGTCAACTGCTTACCAAACAAAAGGACTGAAAATTAGCTTGTAAATAGCTATCAGTAGCATGTTAGTAGCCACAATAGCTTACCAACTAGTCGTGCAGGTCGTGACTACATCATTTAGCTTTGTGCGACAACTAGTTTTGCAACAATGTGTAAATGGAGCTGCTGTTCCATTTTCTGGTCTGCTCTGGTTAGGTTAATTAGATGTCGAAACACTTCAGAGCAGTTTACAACAGTACAGCTCTGAGTCAACAGCTCTGGACATTTGTCATGTCAACACATTTTTGCATAGGTTTCGGACATCGCAATGCTTTGCTAGATTATACTGCGTTCAGCATTTCGCCAGATGACCTTGTGTTTGTTTGCCGGATTCCACTGAGTTTGGGGCCTCAGCACTGGCAATGCGGTGATACCCATACAAATGAATCAGAAGGTTCAGATTTTGATGGTATTACTGATGTTGGTAAAGCGAAGTGCAAAGTGGTTCATCCAACCAATACTTGTCAGCCATTATTTCTTTTTGTGCAATTCATTACTTGGAGACTCCAAAGACACATATAAGACAGTGTTCTTAGAGAGTTACTGTGTTATTGGATGTGTTGTCCAACCTCTACCAAACCAAGTTCAGTTGAAGCATATCGAACCCTAACACACATGGACAAACACATTTACACTTTTCACCTAACATGAACGTCTCACGAGTGCTGGAGGAAACCGGAGCACCCAAAAGGAAACCCACAGAGACATTGTGAGAACATGAACCCTTTTGAAAGCCCTCAGCCAAAGGGATTAGTTTCAAACTCAGGACCTTCTTCTCACTACTGTGACACTTTGGTGCTCCTGTCTGACCTTGGAGGACAAACTTTCCTTTCACTCATCAGGAAATGTGTTGAAACATCCTTGCGTTTAACCACCTTCCCCCTGAACCCCCAGGCAACATCTCCCATCCACTCCCAACACCCCATGATGACTCAAAACACAAGAGTCAGAGGGAAAATGCCTGTCTCTTCCCCCTACAGAGTAGTGCTCCACTTCCTCCACCACATCCACCCCACCTCAGGGGACGCCGTATTTGTTATTCCGCCCCTGAGAGTGAAGGCCTCTGCAGGCCGCCAGCTTGTATATCCTAGACCATTAACAACATGACAGGAGGAGTTAGCTTGACTGGCATGTTTATTGTTCTGTTGACTGGGCAGTGCTAATGAGGCCTTGGCGCTGTGCTGGGCCAGCAGGATTACCCCAGCATCACAGGACAAGTACAAACAAGACCCACTGTCACTGACCATTTTCCTGAGAGCGCCAGTCACACACACACACTCAGTACAGACGCTACACACATGAACACACACATGCTGGATTCCTAGCTGCCTTCAGGAGCTCAATCTACTCTCAGTTCAGGATTTGCAAAAGCAATATCTTGTTGCGTTTGGCCGTAACGAATGGAGAGCGGCCGCGGTTCTAGTGGTTTTTATATCACAGGTCAAGCACAGCTATTCTGCACTGCAAGAAGTGCTTCAAGATGGAAATTATCATGCATATAATTGATATTTTATTAATTAATTGACTTGAAAAGGTATGAGCCCGCAGGAGTATTGAAAAAGGCACTGACTTCCCCACAGCAGGTCAACAATGAGTAAAGGCCATGGACTCTAGCAATTACTGCTTTTAGCTCCTGCAATGTGAGTTATGCCTGAGTGAATTGTAATAGGTGTGTTGGTATAATGCTGATCAAGCTGTTCAGGGATTTGATTCAATCACTCATAAATGGCAAGCACGGTGAACGTTGGAGGAACCAGAGCAGTTTGAAACTGTAGAGAACTGTAGACACAAACAACAAAGCTACATTTTACTCTGACTTTCACAGTATCATTATAAGTGTTTAGAAAAATAGAGACAAAATTCAGTTAGTACACTTCCAATAAATATATTAATTGGCAAACATTGTTCTCCTGGCAAGCATTTAAACTTGGGATTTATTTCTTTAATTACAAAATTATAAACTTGTGAAATGAAGCATAATGAGTCAGCAAAAATCTTCTAATGTTTAGCACAAAGAGAAAATAGATGCATGAAGCTTATAATATTCTTTTCTTGTGTGCGTTAATCTACATCTAAATTATTAATTACTAAATGAATCTCAATTATATTTCTTTCTTTCTTTCTACCCTGGCTACAGACTCCAGAGCTCAATTAATACAGACGCTTGTATTTCTTTCTGGCCTCTCACCCCACCTCTGTCTTACACACACACAACACACACACACACACACACACACACACACACACACACACACACACTGTTAGCATCGCTCGATACATGTGCATCATGAAAGGCGTTCGGGTACCTGCAGCGCTCTGCCTCTAATAGCAGCCTGGTGATTTACACGTTGTTCTGATAATAGTCAGCAGCACTAGTGTTAACGCCATTAGCGTTAATGCTACAGCTGATAAAAAAGAAGCTATTGATGAGCTGTGGTAATGAGTCTGCTGTGGACCAGGTGATAAAAGTCTCCACCACGACCTGATGGTGTCTCATCTGCAGCGGCAACTGTTTGTGTCAATGTCTGTGTCTTATTAGAGGCTAATGTTCCATTTCAAGAGACTTTGATTAATTGAAATCATAGAGAGAGATCATTAATTAGATGATGATTTACAGACTGAAACACCACACTAAAGAGTAGAACTGACCTGTCAAAGGGTCACGTGTTGGGAACCATCAGGTTCACGTGAGTTTCCTTTGTGGAAACATCTGACGTCACTATACATTTTACATTTGGATTGTGTAGGAGGTACTCAAATCAAACTGTGGAAGCTAGACGTGGGCACCAGGGAGCACAAAGGAAGTGGTGTCACATGCAGCCTGTCTCTCCCAATGACAGTACAAAGAATGATCAGCCCATTTTAATAATAATACGAATAATAAAACAGCATTTACAAAGTGCTTTGACAGACAGGCACGAACAAGATACTCAGGCAAAACAGCAGCAATTACAAATTTTAAAAAGTTAAGTAATGCATAAAATCATAATGATAAAAGACATAAAACAACAATAAAATATAGAAAAAATAACCAAAAATAATAAATAAAATTGAATAAAAAAGTTACAAAGATGACATAAAAGCAAGTCTATAAAAATGAATTTACTGACATGGGGGCGTACAGAGACTCTGAGAGTTCTGTAGCCAGCCTCCAGTGGACATTTGAGGAGCTGTGGTTTCTGGATTCACTTCCCACTCACAGAGGTTACTGCATGGTGGAAACTTCAAGGAAGTACAAAGGAAGTGATGTCATAGCAGACTGCTTGTCCCAGTCCTACAGCAGGAGCTGTCCAAGGTCCTGATCTCAGTTTAAGCCTCTAGAAGAGACACTTGAATATAATCATTATTATGAAGTATAGGAATAGGAATACAGCCTGAACCTTCAGACTCCAGCGGTGTACCTTTCATCAGGTATTTTTATTCTATCATTCCACTTTTGCATAATATTGTGAATCAATTAGTTCCTAATGACTTGTTTCCTGTTTGTGGTTTGATTAGAGCTTTTTTTTTAAAAAATACCACTGTATTGGTAATGTCCTTTTGGGTCAATAGCACCAAATTCTCCCTTTTTAACAGTCTGAACTACTGTATTTATCGAGTCCATGCTTTATGACGAGTCCTAAATTAAAGTGTCACACAGTATCTGCAGGGGGGTGGGGGGTCTGTCAGTCATTCTGAAGGAGACGGACACAAATGAACTCATGTGCTCTGTCAGAAATTCTGCTCTTCCTGGGGTGAGACGATGTTCAGTGTCAGAAATACAATATATCATTTCAGAATAAAATGACTGCCATATGAAATCCTTATGTTAATACAAGATAAGAATGTAAAACCATGCATATGACTGACGTGCAGTCAGAGAATGTTCAGTGAGTGTGGGGAAAAAGCACCAATGGAAGGATTTCTGAGGCTCTGAACTGACATTAATTGCATAACTAATAAACTTTAAGAAGAAAATCAAATCAAATTTTATTTGTATAGCCCAAAGTCACAAAGTACATTTGCCTCAGAGGGCTTTACAATCTGTACAGGAGTGACAGCCTCTGTCCTTAGACCCTCGGTTCGAGTGAGGAAAAACTTGCCCACAAAAATCCTTTACAGGGAAAAAATGTGGAAGAAATCTCAGGAAGAGCCACAGAGGACGGATCCCTCTCCTAGGACGGACAGACGTGCAATAGATGTCACATGTACACAACATGATGGTTTATTTCTGGAGTCCCAAGGGACCTTGAATGTTAAACATGTTAGGATGAGGGTTAACTGTACTCAAAGTCACTGTCAGCCCTCCTCCTGTTCCTCTTTATCTCTCAAAGTGTTGCCACTCCTCTTAGTCGTTTTTGCGTGACAGCTCAGGGAGTTAAACGGTGAGCTAACTCAGTGTTTGCCTCCTCTTTATGCCTGATTTGTGTTCATCCGGATGCCATTTAAAGTTCTGCCTCGGCCGCTGAGTATGTCCTGTCCTGTTACAGAAATATACCTTGTAAACACCTTTCACTGCAAGCCAAAAACCGCATGTAAAGCTATGCAAAGATGAGTGTTACATTCCAGCCCACGCAACGTTTTATTTTTACCCAGCGTCTCAATTTTACACTCTCCCATGTTCCAAAAAACAATGACAACTTTTTTTTTTTTTTTTTTCACAAGTGTGCTACACCTGGTCCTTGTCCAGAGCTTTTATATAAAGCATATTTCCGTCTACTGACGAACGCACCGGAATGTCTGTTCAAATGCCCCCCCAGTGAGTAAACAAGATGGAACCTGCAGCGCCGGAGCGGCGTTTCAAATTGAGAGCTTCCAGAATATGACAGCTCCTTTAATGCTGCTCTTAGACATTCATTATCATTAAGATGTTGGTTTCCATACCTGCTTAAGTAAGCATTTATCCCCAAGCTGTTAGGTCTCCTTCAGCTCTCTCTCTCTCTCTCTCTCTCGCTCTCTCTCTCTCTCTCTCTCTCTCTCTCTCTCTCTCTCTCTCTCTCTCTCTCTCTCTCCCATTGCGGTTCAAATTTGCAACCCAGCTTTGCATCAGCAGTTACAAAAAGGAGGCACTTTTTTATACTTTTCTTGATGCTCGTCCAAGAAATTGATGTACAGGATGCATCTGGGTCTCTGGGAGAGGTTTGGGGCAGGAGAGAGAGAGAGAGAGAGAGAGAGAGAGAGAGAGAGGCTGTGTGTCTTTGTGTGTGTGTGTGTGTGTGTGTGTGTGTGTGTGTGTGTGTGTGTGTGCACATTGCATTTCTCCAATTCCCCCCGTTTCCCAAAGACTATTACTCTAACTTTTCATCCATATCCAGTTGACAGAATAAAGACATTTCATTAAGGCTATCTCTGCGCCTGGGCCTGTTTAATGAAATGCATACCTCTGCAGCCAGCAACACTTTGTGTGTGTGTGTGTGTGTGTGTGTGTGTGTGTGTGTGTGTTTAGGTCTGTATGTGTATCTCATTTAGTGTAATTTGGAAATATATAGAGGTTGACTTTAATTTTTTGTAGCTTTAGCAGTCTGTGATATGGATGTATAGTCCCGGCTTGGGTGCAGCATTAACCCCTTTGGGTGTGTCCGCGCGTGTCCATAAAATGTGTTCTGATGGCAGCGTTCTCCGAGCTGCTCTCCATAATGAGACACTCTGCCCAGGCTTGGGATTTATAACTACATGGCTATCTGTGAGATACTCGGCCGTGGAAGTAATTAATGTAAGGTTTAATTGTCCGGCGAGCGTCTCGTCAGACCTCGGCTCCCACCTTCACCGCAACCCTGACCTCTAATAAGCCCACAGGGATGACCCAGCATGCACCTCACACCCAGCTGAGGCAGCCGCATAATTAGTTTGCTAATGTTGACTCGTGCGCCCACACAGAGGACCTGAGCTTATAGCTGCAGTAAGACGAGATTCCTTCTATTGTCTTTATAATGCAGCGTGTGACGATTGAGGACAAGAGTGTCCCAGTCCTCTTCATGGATGTGGATTCTCACGGTTTTACCCAAATGCAGTGCTGACATCAGGTATGATCACTGATGTGGAACCAAGAGATGGTAATCTAAATTTAGATTCAACTCTCATGAAAGTTCTAAATATGAAATATACTAGAGAACCAACATCTCAGACCAGAAAGAAGTGGCGTTACAGCCAACCAGACTCCATTTACAAAACCAGAAGTTTGACCTCATAGATCATCGTAAAACACTTTAAACTGAAAAGGAACAAATTGAAACTCAGCAGGCTTTGTTAGTCTAAATACAATCTGTCCAACAATCACCGGCTCTAAAAAATAAAATAAAAGCTAAACCTCGGGGACAAATGTGCCACCAAACCACTCAATACACTGTCACCAGGAACAGCAGTAACACGTCGCTGTAGATCACAGACTCTGTTGACAAAGCTGGTCATTTTGTTAATCATTCCACTGTTCCAACTATCATCAATTTGGTTAAAATAAACATTTAATAAATAACAGTTACAATATTACAATACATATTCAATATCCATGTCGCTAATCCTTGTGGACAAATGCATTCATCAATGTATTGTAGTTCTACACAAAGTGCCACTGACAGGCTCAGATAGATAGATAGATAGATAGATAGATAGATAGATAGATAGATACTGTAGCTGTTTGAGTCGTTCTGCTCAGCTGCACATGCATCAACATGCACAGAGTGTGAAGTCATTCTCTGCTCAGGATGCCATGACTGTTTCTTCACATACCAAACAGAAGCTTGCTGCCATTCCATGTCCTAAATCTCACATATAGAAACTTCTAGGTTAGACAGCTCACATGTCTGCTACACTTACTGTATGTGTTTCTCATTGGAAAGACACAGCACTCATGTCCTCATCACTATTTTTCTACCTGAATATCAAGTATGTACAGAATGTATTGTGCATGTATCCTTACTAGAAGTGCACAGAGCATAAAGGCTATGATAAAACAGCATTAGAATTAGAATATGTTTATGCTTAAAGCAAATAATACCTGCATTAAGGGCTTCATATAACACTCTGTGTAATATTCAATATGCAAGAATGGTTTATTAGTATAGTGCCTTTCAACAAGACTTCAATTCAAGAGCAAACATAAACAGACATTAAGAGCAGATATAAAAGAAACTTATAAGTATAAATCATAAATAAATAAGCCAAAGTATTTTGCACAGTGTGTGTGTGTGTGTGTGTGTGTGTGTGTGTGTGTGTGTGATGGTACGACAGCTGGTCAGTGAAGTAAACATTTACAGTCAGTCGGCCGTTAAAGTGCTTTACTGTTCACTGCAAAGTAACGCTGACACAGAGACATGCAGACTGTGATGACTGATCTGTGATCAGATTTTTACATTTCTGAACTGAACTGAAGCACATAGGTGTCTATGAAGGCCGGAAATATGCATCCATACCAGAAATGAGATCCCTGCACACCTGCACGCGGTGCATGGGAGAAAAAGTGATGAGTAAGAAAAGTCAGCACACACACTTTTCACATACACGGTAAACTCGTCAAATGGCCGCATTCTATACGGCTGAAATGCGACGCTATCTAGAATCTAATATATATATATACCGTATACGTGAGAGCAGCCAGCAGAAACGTACAGTGGGGTTTGAAATGACAGTATTTACCGTGAGGTGATGGGAACTCGTCACATGTCAGGGATTTTAGGGATGTAGGTAGCAACCCATTTAATATCTATGATTGGCCGCTGTGGATCCGGACTGCTTTTATGACAGCAGATGATACTGTTTGTATAAATGTTATGGTTTCTGATAGTTAACTTACTGGATTAGCCAAAAGCATCCAAAATATATATATAATGATAGAAAATTACATATAGCATGGAAGAGCTTATTCATATTGTTACCTCTAATGTACAGCACGGTTTGGAAAGACACTGTGATGGACCTTCAGCTGCATTCTAAGTACTGTTTGAGGGAGAGATGACACATACAGTCCAGTGTACCGTGAGAAGCTGAGGATTGTAATTATACTTTGAAGTTGGCTATTCAGCTGCTGTGAAAGTTGTCCCTGTCTCTCTTTTTGTGCTAAATAAGCCCAAGCCATATTCCACCGTGTGAAATCCTAATTGCCGAGACCCTGTGTGAAGAAGACCGGCCATGAAATAGAGCCCCCACCCACAGTTGCCCTTTTCACTTGCACATTACACATCTACTCTGTCCGACATCTGCAAAAGGCCACACCATATATCCCTGTCCAATTTTACAGCTTGCCAATAAGACACGAAAGTGGCTTTCACGCCGGCGAGCGGCCTAAGTGAAATATAGGAGTATCAGTGCTATAGGAGGGTGTGTGTGCAGATTATTGACGGAGCTGCTTGTGCCTCTGTCAGCAGTGAGTGATGTCCCCTGCCGCTGTAGTTGCGTTCAGGAATCTATCAACGGCTAATAATTATGTGTACATTCACGACAAGGGGCCTGGGTTTAATGGATCGGTCCGCTCACACTCCAATTCCCATTCTGCACATGGATTTCCTGTCATTTTCATGACGGATTTTACATCAGAGGAGCTCTCTCTCCTACGCTCTCTCTCACTTCCCTGAACTCCCTCCCTGTTCAAATGTGTTACTTCTTAATTCGATGCAATCTTTAGCGAATAATGACTTAACCCATCTTAAATGTTTTTTTTTTCTTTCCGCCTTTCTGTTTTTTTTTTCTTCTCCTGGGGTTGAACTGGACGGTACTTGTTGGGTGGCTTTAGTACATTGTGATAACACAGTGGCTTGTTCGCATTGGTCTGTGCTGCTCATATAGCTAGTTAGAAGAAGTAAGGACTGGAATAAAGTATGTCTCATGGTACAAAAAGGTTTGTGGATCTTTGCCAATAACAGTTACTGAAAACTGTAAGATTTAACATTTGAAGGATATGCTGTAAGTCCAACACGTTACTCCCAACTCTGTAAAACTTCAGTTTCATCAGTTGCATCAGTTTTGGACGTACAGGGCTCAGTGGTCACATTAGCAATTAATATAAAAGATCCTGTAAGTTAACAATAATAAATATAAAACATCCAGTTCAGTTTAGACGGTTAGAGTTTAGTGTAGACTCAAACTATTTGGTTTAGGGTTACAATTATTATGTAACGTGCACAAGTTAAAAACAAGTCAAAGTTGATTTTTGGTTTCACACAGGTGATCTCCTGAAGGAGTGTCCTGTGTTTGTTTCATCAATCCATCAACCTAACCTCCTTCATATGTGGATTTTTTTTAACTTTATACCAGGTCCACAGTGTCCTAGTTTAAAACGTAAAGTGACTGACTGTGGCTGTATTTGACAACAAGGGAGTGAGAACTGGTTGATATACCCCATGTTCATATAATATGTGCAATGAAATGAAAGTGGAAGCCCCTTGGGGCTGTGTGCAATAAAGAATTATAATTAGAAGAAGAGTTAAATTATATGTTATAGAAATAAAGACAAAGGATAAAACTCAAAGGTCAAAAAAGAATGACCAACACTGTAAATGTGATGTGAGTCTTCATGGAGCTGGGCTGTGTGCTTCTAGTTCTAAAGAATACAAACATACTGTTGTGAAGCAAACGATGATGCATTTTCAACTGCATATAAATAACTAAAAAATAATGTGCTTCCGCCCACGATCACTTGGAGTTGTGCTTGGATTGGATGAGTCAGCACCTCACAATTTACATCCAGTGCCAGTACAGGAAGAAGTGGAAAGTAAGGTCAGAGTTCACATCGTGTTAAAGATCTGCAACACAACCATGTGTTTTATGCCTAACCATAACCATACTTTATTTGCCATAATCACAAACTCTCCCTTATCTTAGCTGCCAAGGAGATTTTCAAAACACTGGCTCTGAATGTAACAAAAAGCTGTCACTCAATGGAATTAGAGGTTTGGCAGAATCCTTCAATACTGACATTCTTCTGCGGGTTGTATGAGTCCAGTATCCTTAAAACCCAAGGGGAGAAGTGCCAGAGACCAGAACACACTCTATTAGTGTTGCAATTCTAACCAAATCAAAGATTTGCAGAAGCGAAACTGTATTGCTCTTAAATCTCCTGTGGTGACTGTGAAAACCATGGTATCTGATTCACATCATGTCCATCCTCATCAAACCCTTCAGTGAGCGTTGTGACTTGAAGCATTTCTGAGAAGCCTTCGCTTCCCGCCCTTGCATCCGTTTCTTCACTCTGTTGATCAGAGGGACTGTCCTGTAACTGATCCTGTAGCAAATCCCTGAGCCCCCTTTAAGGAACTTGGCCTTTTCACACTATGGAGTAGCTTTAGCTGTAGCTGCCACCGATATGTTACACCGAGCTCACCGAAACCACCAGGGACTCCTTCTGCATCTCGGTCAAACATTGCAGTTGACTGGTCAGGGCTTTTGTAAGCATCGGAGTTAGAGAGGCCAGACTGCCACAGTTCATCAAGCTGCTGTACAAATGGCAGAAAAAGAGAAAGACTCTTGTTAGTGAGCGGCAGCCGCACTTCTCGTCCCACGCTGCTGCCGGCAAACTCTGCTAATGCAAATAAAGTCAGGAAGTTGCATCACGGTGTGTGAGGACTCTGAAAGTCACCAAAATGTCCAACATTGTACTTGAGTTCAGGTTTAGAGGAAAATCTCGTAAAGCTACAGTATTTCCTGTTTTACTCTGCTGTGCTGCTGCTCAACATATTTCTCTTTTTCCTGCGATAAAGTCAAAGTATTGACAGCTCAGAGAAAGCAAAGCTTTTGATTGCAGTGTGACTCACTGTGTGTGTGACTAAGGTCTTACAATATGCCATAACTTATGTCTGTAGCTCAGTCATCACTCTGTATCAATAGTGGACATATTTGTCGTGTTCCAGTCAGTGAAGGATGTCTGGATGGAAATTTCAAAGTGATTTGAATAACTGTGGCTGCACTGACCATAAACTGGTATTATTTGGGTTTTAACATGTTATCATGGTGCTGCCTTACAGGGTAACTTTCCCAACATGTTTGTGTCTTAGTGACTAATGGGGATAACAATTTTCAAAATTGGTCCAGTATTGAGCGCAGCCAGCAGCCGTGAAGCTTGCTGCAATGTGATCCTTCCAGGCAATTACGCACCGTCAATGTACAGCACGTCGGCTAAAAGTGCTTGTTTTTGCCACTGACAGGCTCAGATTGTTATCATAAGTGTCTGACAACATTATGGAAATGATCTGTAATGACGGTTCTTTGTGGTAAATGTGTCAAGAGAGGAGTCAAAGATCTGAGGTTTAATACAAGCTCGGATCCATCCTTTCCATGGGATAGGAACGAACAAACATCAAGCTTTCTTGCTACCTCTTTTATACAGAGTTTTGCTAAATATCATGTCGAAATGTTTGGTTGGGGTACACCTTTGAGGTTTGCCTGTCCAGACAGAGGATACCTTGACCAAGACAAATATCCTACAGGTCATGGTTGCATGGTTTGCCTAAAGGCTACATCCTATATCAAGATAGAAAAACATTCTAACATGATCCCTATAGAGATTTATGTTAGAGAGTAACATCCTTCTTGTTTAACCACAAAGAGTTATATCACTCTGTTCAAAGGCGCCAGACCTCATTGACAAATACATTCATTTATGGCACAGCTCATTGGAGAACACACTTCAATTAAACTGGACAGAAACTAAATAAATATCACCATGACCTTTGTTTGTCTTGTTCCAACAATCACCAATGTTGGTTTGATTCACAGAGTTAGACGTGATAATATTCTTCTCTACATGCTGATTTCTCACTGCTGCCTCTCTGGTGTCCAGCCTTCCTCTCATTCCTTTCCTGATATTTTCACATCTGAAAATCTGTGAATGAAGGCTTTAATTTAATCAGAACAGAGTTGAAGGAGTAAGAACTACTAACCATGAGGTTTTTGCTAAGTTTTATATTGCTTTTTGTCCAGTGTGAATGAAGTGTTACAATGAGCTGTAAGCTAATATCCCTGTTTTTGTTAATGGAGTCTGGTGGCTTTGAAGAAAGCAATAAGGAAGTTACTCTTTAATAACTGTAGTAATCCTTACCATAATGCTGTCAGACACTTCATATGACAATCTGAGCCGGTCAGTGGCGAAAAGAACCACTTTTAGTGGACAGTGCACAACTCCAAAGGATCACAGTGAAGCCAGCTAAAGGCAACAGCGCTCTCGCTCAGTACTGGACCAATTTAAAAAAAACAGTCATCCTCGGAGTCTGCTGTGCCAGGGAAACTTCAAGTGGATCCAAGTATTTTCAACTAATACTCAACATTGCATATGTTCACAGAAAAGTTGGTGAAAAATAAATTATGTAGAATTCAAGTCACTCATTAGATGATCATTAGCTTTGAACTTATTGGTGATATTAACATGGTTACAAGTTTCAGTAATTGGTCAAACTGCTAAATTGCTAAAGTCCATGAAACAGCATTGCATTCATAGGACCAGTGCTTAGCGGTAGGAGCTAGGTTAGGAATAAATGTAGAGTGTACACTTCAGTGTGTCATCAAATAAAGGCCACGGTGTCTCAAAAGCCAACGCCGGAGCTCGTGTATGTTATTTCACTGCTGAAGAAAGTGACCCCGAAGATGACATGCACTTCAGCCAAAGGACAATGGCATCTCTACTATGCTTGGACAGGAACATGGTTAACAATTATAATGATGATAATAATAATTGTTTAGATTTACTATAAATCTCTAATGTAATGTGCATCATCAGTGTGGAGTTTACCCGCACTCGGTGCAATGTATAGCGGCACCTAGTGGTTGCAGTTCTAACTGTTGATGTGTTTGGGCGGATGCTTTTACCTGCCGGATTTACTTTTTATGGATGTTGTTTTAACTGGTGAAGCTGAGCTGGTGAGTTGTGTATTCAAAATGTTTGCAACTTATGTTTAATGACATAAATATGTTATATTTGTGTATTATACAGTTGTTAATATGCGTGTGTCGGTAATACTGTGTTTTGTTTTATTTGTCTTTTCAGTTGATTACCTGGCAATCGACACGTTTACTACGAAATGCTAATTAGCATGTCTGTATGATGTAGCCATACTCGTGCTATTAAAAACATGAAAAGTAATCGGACGTCGGCCTGAGTGTTGCACTGTTTCACAGTTAAAACCCCCCTTTCGGAGGGAAGTATTAGACTAAAGTAGTTAGTCGAGTATATCCGAACAGTAATCAACACTGCCAGCCGGCCCCGTGACGGAGAAGCGGAGGCCGCGCAGTAAACGCAACAGGAAGCTAGCGTGGACGAGAGCCGGCGGAGAGTCCGACGGGGTGACAACGCTTCGGACCCGGATCAAAGCTTCAACGGGAGTCATCGCTTGGTCTGTGACTGTGTTTGAGTGACTTTTATTGAGACTACTTAGCGCGGCGGCATAGGATAAGCCGTTCGTCGCAAATGTACTGTGTTAGCGCGGTGGCTAACCGCTAGGCTACCGGAAGTGGCGTCGTCGCCATCTTGGTGGGGGCACGGGGGCCGGAAGTGCCGTCGTTCACGAAAAAGGAAAATAAAAGCGCAGATCAGCATGGCGGACTGTGGAGAGCTAAAGAAAAAGCGATCCTATGCACAGGGGGTGTTTACTAGGAAAGCAAACACCATTGATTTTAACTTGGACCTTTTAAATAAACATGACCTCTTACTTGAACTGAGTGCCCTCAAAAGCAGTTATGAAGACATCTGTAACGTCAGTTTTGATTACATTGCTGTGATGGAGGAAGAGGCAAGTGATTTTGACCTGGACATAACTGATGTGAGGAAAAGGCTGCAGGAGTGCCGCACAAAGTATCAGGACACAGAGGTGAAAATAAAAACAGCATTGTGGTCCCGCTGTGTTTTAGATCCATTTAACAACCAAAAGGCTGACCTCAAAGACGTGTTTGATCAGGCTGCAGCTCTCCAGTCAAGCCGTATGACTCTTGACCAGTATGAGTGGGCGCGCTCGGCGATAGAGGCCAGGATGGAATCACTGGAGGAGTTTGTGCGGTACTGGGACCGTCACGTCCCGGCAAAGGAAGTAAAGACCATGCAGGCCTGCCTCAAAGAGCACAAAGAAAGGAGCAAAGTAACTATGGTTGCTCTGGCGAACCACATGCGCCAGAGCGAAAGGACGGTGCATGTTAACCTGGCAAGCGGTGATGAGGCCGAGGGGGGCGCTGACGTTGGAGACGACGGCAGAAGCAGTGTGGTCGGAGGAGGAACGACCACCGCTGCTCAACCAAGTGGGACTGTGGACAGTAATGGAACCAGTGGCAGGGCACATGATGATGTTGTGCAGAGGGCAGGTGCAGACCCAACCACCAACCTAACCACTGTAGTGACTGGCGGTGCATCGGACAGTCGTGCGAGCCGTCCTGGGGGGCCAGAAAGTACGGGCGCCCTGTCAGGGACCCCCCAAGCACCACCACGGAGACATCCACCACAGTGGGCCATGAGCTCGACGTTTGAACCCGGCTTCTCTAGCACACCACAGCTGCCACGTGGAGCGGGACAGAGCACTACAACTACCTCTCAGGGGTCTTTCATCGGGCCCAGAATTGCACTTGCACCCTTAAGCCTACCAAAGTTCTCGGGTAACAGGAGAAGCTATTGGCGATGGAAGAGTAACTGGGTGACCCTCCAAGCATTAGCTGAACCCACGGGCTCCCCAGAGTGTAAACTTTTTCACCTGCTGGACAGCATCAGTGATGCGGTGAAACGTGAACTTAGACTGTCTCATTGTCGTACTGCAGACGAGGTCTTTCGGGTTTTGGAGGATTGTTATGGGGACATGTCGCAGATAGCAGACGACATTGTACTCGAGCTACAGGACTTACCAGCTGTGCACAACAATCAACCAAGAGAAGCATTGCAGTTGATCCAAGCAGTGGAGAGGGCGCTGTTGGACCTGATAGACTTGGGTTGTGAGGACGCCATAAAGAACCAGTTGGTGATCCGGTCACTTGAAAGTAAGCTGCCGGACAGTATGAAAGAAAGGTGGCTTTTGTACCGGTGCGATGTGGCCAGTAATGTTAACCCGCGCAACCGGTTTGACAAACTATGGCAGTTCCTGAGAGATCAGAAGACGGTTCTGGTTCAACTGGAGCAGTTACAGGTCACCAAACGGTCAAACTCTGCCAGAGCGGGTGAACTAGGCCCCCGCGAAAAGCCGAAGGAAAGAACGGGGGACCGACGGCAGGAGAGGCGTTCATTTACCAGGACTACGGCAAGTGAGACAAGAGGTGAATCATCGCAAGATCTTTGCAGTATGTGTGGTGAGGAGGGACACACTGGTCGTCTGTACCGCTGTAAGACATTTAGGAAGGCCAACCCTTCAGAGCGGAGGGCTCAGGTAAAGAAGACAAGAGCCTGCCCCAAATGTCTCGACCTCCATGGTAGAGAAAGCCCATGCATAAAAAACTTTTTGTGTCGCAATGACGAATGTAAAAGAGGTGGTGACCCACCAGACCACCACTTCTTCCTGTGTCTCAAGTCTCCAGCTAAGAAAGACACAACCAAGGGGGAGAAAAGGAGAGAACCCCGTGGTCCGACCGAGGAACAAGAGGTCGTGTTTGCTAGTCTAGGTCTGACTCCAGAGCAGCTGGAGGCTGTCCGTAAGGCTTGCACGAATAAGGTGTCTTCGACAGTATGTGCTGGTAAAGATCTGGTGGACAAAAGTGGACTGATTGAGCACCCAGTTCTCATGATGGTGGTGGAGGTAACAACCAAGAGGGGAGACTGGGTTGGGGCACTAATCGATCTAGCCTCTGACACAAATTATATCACCCATCAAGCAGCTGAGAGGCTTGGATTGACTGGCGAGCCCATCACACTGGTTGTGTGTGGTGTGGGTGGTATGGAGGCGAGAGTAGAGACGAAGAGATATTATGTGAACATAAAAGTCGCAACTAAGAAGGGAACTTGGCGCCTTCATGAGATGCTCTGCTATGGACTGGAGGAGATTGCCAGAGTGGTTCATGCAGTGGACTCGGAGCGCCTGGAGAAGTTCTTCCCAGGTTTTGTAAAACCAGGGGAGCTGGCCCGCCCAGAGACAATTGAGCTACTGATCAGTACCCGGGAAGGTCGCCTTGCCCCCCAGCGCATGATGAGGTGTGGCGATCTGGTGTTGTGGGAAGGACCGCTCGGAAAGACTGTCAGTGGCTGGAACCCGGACCTTTCGGAGGACATTGAGGTGACTGCGCGCCGCTCATCGACCCACTTTGCTTTCTCCATGAAGGCAGAGTCTAGGAGAGTCGAGGTCCTCCATAACTGCAGTTCCAAGTTAAGGAGCAGCGTAGGAGTCGGAACTACAGCTGTGTCAAATGCTGAGATTGTCAAGTGGCTGCAGTGGGACAGCATTGGTGCTGCCTGTGACCCTAAGTGTGGTGGCTGTCGTTGCGGCAAGTGCGCCCCTGGTGGGAAGGAAATGACACTCGCTGACGAGAGAGAGTTGGAGATCATCAGGGGAGGTCTGACCTTCAGATTAAGTGACGACCACAGTGACAAGCCACACTGGGACGCCAAATACCCCTGGAAAGAGGACCCTGCTACCCTGCCGAACAACCGCGAAGCAGTCAAGGCAGCGTTCCTGAAATCAGAGAAGCAGCTTGAAAGAGACCCAAGGTGGAAGGAGGCTTATGCAAAGCAGGTGCATGACATGGTAGCCAGGGGGGCAGCAATCAAGCTTTCCAAGGCTGTGATGGACAGTTGGAATGGAGCTGTGTGGTGGGTGAACCACCTAACAGCACCCAACCCACACTCTGTTTCCACCCCGGTGAGGTTAGTCTGGGACAGCAGCCGGGAGTTTAAGGGGGTTAGCCTGAATGGCATCCTGCTGAAGGGCCCAGATGTCTTGAATCCCATCCGGGCAGTGCTACTCCGTTTCCGGGAGGGGGAGCATGCAGCGATTGGAGATGTGTCCAAGATGTATAACTCCGTGTGGTTGGAGGATCAGGAGGTGCATGTCCACCGCTTTCTGTGGAGGGATTCTCCGGAGAATGACATCGAGGATTACGCCGTGGTACGAGTGAACATGGGTGACAAGCCGGCTGGTTGTATCGCCCAGGTGGCCATGAGGGAGACCTCTCATCTGCCACAGTTCATCGACAAAGTGGAGGAAAGGCATGTCATCGTAGATAACGTCTACGTAGATGACATTCTGGTGTCCCACAATGACCCCCAAAGACTGAGTGAGATCCTCCAAGGGGTCGAGGCCATTCTTGCAACCGGGGGATTTCACCTGAAGCCATGGGTGCAGTCTGGCCAGAGTGGGAGGCAAGGTGGTGCCCCCACCAAAACTGAGACTATCGTGTTGCCCAACCAATTACGGGACGAAGACAACAAGGCCCTGGGGGTGGGTTACCACGTGAGGGAGGACAAGCTTTTCCTCATGGTGGCCATTAATTTCTCCACAAGGAAGAAGAAGATGCGCACCGAGCTTGACCTCGCCACGGAGGACATAGAGAAGGAAACACCGAATCCCCTCACCCGTCGTATGCTCCTGAGCCAGGTTGCTGGGGTGTACGACCCCCTTGGCCTGGCGACGCCCCTTAAACAGAAAGGTGTCATTCTCGTCAGAAGGGCCTTCCAAGAGGCTGGGACCTTGACTAAGGACACATGGGACAAGCCACTGTCTAGTGAACTGCGTGGGAGGGCGATCGAACTCTTCAAAGAGTATGCCCGGCTGAGTACCATCACTTTCCCCAGGAGTATCACACCTTCCGGCTGGCTGGGGAAACCCTGGGGGGTCACATTTTCTGATGGCAGCTGTGACTCTTATGGTGCGGTTCTTTACCTGCGCTGGGAGACTTCACAGGGGGTCGTAACCCGGCTTGTGGAGTCAAAGGCTAAATTAACCCCCATTGACCAGAAGGGCGAAGCAGTTAAAGCGGAGATCTGTGGGGCCGTCTTTGCCGCCCGGCTGAAGGGGCACATGCTCAAGCATGGACGGTTGGAAGTGGCCAGGTGGTACCACTTTGTAGACAGTCAGACTGTGTTGGGAGCCATCCAGCGGGAAAGTTATGGGTTCCAAACTTTCTTCGCTAACCGGGTTGGTGAAATCCAGAATGTCGGGCCCGTCACAGACTGGTGGTGGATCCCTGGTCAGCATAATGTGGCTGATCTGGTCACGAGAGGGTGTTCCCCCGGACAACTTGATGGAGATTCCCTGTGGCAGAGAGGCCCCGAGTTCTTGTCTAGACCGGTGGAAGAGTGGCCCATGAAGTCTGCTGCAGAGGTGGCCTCTGTTACCAGGGAGGCCGTGAGTAAGCTCCAAAGGAAGGCCTTCTCTGCTATCATGACAAGATCCCAAGCGAGGGAGATGTCTGCTCCAGGCAGTTCCCCACCAGGTGCTGCAACGGGTTCTTTAATCGTACCCAACACTTGCAGTACGAAGAGGTTATGGGGGTCAGCTCTTGTGGGTCAGGTTAATCTTTCAAGGTTTGCTACACTGACCAAACTCTGTGGGGCGGTGGGGTATGTCCGCAGAGCCGTGAACGCCTGGTTACTCGGGAGAAATCGAGCCGGCGATCGAGAGCAGTGGGAGGCAATACTCACTGTCCAGGAATGAGAGGAGGCATTCCAGGACTTATGTCTCGCTGCCCAGACAGGTGTGGTGTTCCCCACGACGACACTCAACCGCCTGGTCGTGAACAAAGATAGTATGACCGGCCTCTTGTTGTGCTATGGCCGGGTCCAGTCCGTGGATGAAAAGAGACGTGGGGTCCCGCTGATACCCTACGGGGAGAGGATCAGCACCCTCCTTGCGGAGGAAGCCCACTGTGTCAACCATGAAGGCGTTTCCGGTACCCTCCTGCGGATGAGGAGAAGAGCCTGGGTGGTGCAAGGTCCTAGAGTTGCCCGCAGGGTCATTGACGCGTGTATGCATTGCCGGAAGCGTAAGGCCAAGTTGTGCTCTCAAGTAATGGGCGATCTCCCATCTGTACGCACCGGACCAGCAGCGCCATTTGAGTACACAGCTCTAGATCTGTTCGGTCCTTATGTAGTTAGGGACGTTGTGAAGCGGCGCACAAAGAAGAAGGTCTGGGGCGTGGCTTTTAGCTGCATGGCCTCAAGAGCGATCCATGCAGATCTGGTTGAGGACCTATCGACTGAGGGCTTTCTCAGAACCTATCAGCGTTTCACAGCCCTGAGAGGTCATCCCAGAAAGCTCTGGTCCGACCAGGGGACCAATTTCGTGGGGGCCAAACCTGCGCTGGAAGATCTGTACAGTTTCCTGGCAGAGATCGACAAAAAGGAAGTCCAAAGGAGAGCAGTTGTGGCTGGGACTGACTGGGTGTGGGAGTTTAGTCCGGCAGACTCACCACATCGGAATGGGGCGGCAGAGGCAGCTGTCCGTGTGTTAAAGAGGTCCTTGAGCAGTATTGGCGAAGGAGGCGACTTGACAACCCTGGAGTTCCAGACCCTCTTGTACCTGGCCGCCAATCTTTCCAATGAGAGGCCGATCGGAGCCAGGGCTCAGGTTCAGGAGGATATAGTGGACGTTGTAACTCCAAATTCCCTGCTGTTGGGTCGGGCAGGGCCCAGAGGTGACACCCAGGGGTTTGAATTCCCTACCTACCCATTCAGTCGTCTGCGAGCGGTCCAAGTGGAGGTGGATAAGTTTTGGAGGCGTTGGAGCCAATTGGCGGGACCTCACCTGTACGTTCGACAAAAGTGGCATGCTCCAGCCAGGAATGTCTCTGTTGGAGATCTGGTATGGGTGGCGGACCAAGACGCCCTCCGGGGGCGATTCAGGCTGGGTCGTGTGGAGGAGTCATGTCCAGATGATAAGGGTGTCGTCCGAGATGTCAAAGTGAGGGTTTGCCATAGTCTTCCCATCGGCCAGTCCCCAGCAAGGGAGGACAAGGAACCGTGTCCTACCACCATCCTACACAGGGACGTCAGGAGGCTGGTGGTGTTGCTGCCGGTGGAGGAACAGGAGGGGGTTTATTTGCTCCTCTGAATGCCTAAGTGCTGAACCTATGGACACATGAATGCAGGACTCAGTCCAAAACCCTGTGTAGTTAGTCGAGTATATCCGAACAATCAGTCTACTATATGCAAATATTCAAATATCAATTAAATACATCATGGTTTGGTTCAAATTAGAATTAGCTAGCAGCGGCCCTGCATAGTACACATAATATTTTTACCCATTGCTAATACAGAAATGAGAATCTGTGCAGCTTTAGGTTAGCTAAGACCAAGATGCATAGCTAACACAGTGACGTAGTGCTCTCTCTGTAGACCACATTTATAATCACCACGATCGCACTCCATGTGCAGGTCTTAAAGGACTTGTTGACTCACTGAGGCTTCGAATTCATGCCGTGCCGTGTCTGCTTCCCTCTGATTCATCGTGAATTTGCATATATTATCTCGCCTTTTGTTGGAAATATTGCTAGAATTTAACCCAGCACAATCCTAGTGACTCATCTCTGTGTAATACTGTGTCCTAAATGGAAAATACTGCTTTAGGCTCCAGCAGATATTGTAGCAAAAACCTCTTGCTAGAGTTGACGGTGATAAGCCTCTGCTTCCCACCCCACTGAAGGAATTGAATTCTTGGTCCCGGTGGCCAAGTCTTACATAATATAATGACTGGCTGAGATGCCTATCACACCCACAGCACTGTCATTTTCTCACTGTGCCATCCTGTCCTCTCAGTCTTATAGTACATGTGTTAGCTGATTATAGGCTGACTCCACTTCTCTCACTTCAGTAATGTCTCCTCTATTCCGAGCAAGGGTTTCGACCAAATTGCTAAAAGTTGCCACAGATGAGTTCTTGCCCAGCAAGCTTCGTGATTTTCACCTTGTCGTTGACTGCTGCAGTCGGAGAAGAGCAATCCGCGCTACTCTATCTTTAAGATGGATGATACGGGAGCATCTAATGTCCAAAATTAAATGACTTGTAGTGTGACAACGTGCCTAAAAATAGGCGAGGAAGGTGTGCCATCGAGGGTCCAAGGTGACTGGATCTTTCCACAGGGTTATTAAAGAGTTCATTGTTGTTGTCTTTTTGGTTTTCCTCAATTATTTTACACCGTGAATTCAACATTCTGATTCTGATGTAGCATAATACACAAGTAACAGGATATGAGATATTAACTTAATGTAGCTAATGCTGATGTTTAGGAATAAAGTTTTGTTAGCTTGGCGATACTTTTTGTCCTATTAAACATTTGATGTCCAGTCATCAGACTTGAAATTGAAGTATTAAAGTGATGTACATAATTTGATTAGCTATATTTTCATTGATTTTAGGGTGGTGATTTAATCCCTTAAAGGTGTAGTCCACCAATCATACACATCCAATCAGTTCACTCGTCATTGGAGTGAAAACAGTCAGCTCTGAAGAAACGTTGTCAAGTCTAAGAAAATACCCTTGGTGGTGATGTCATAGTGATGTCATCAGGGTTACCCTGGCCCAGGTTTCGTGACAAATCAGAAAATAATAATAACTTGAGCTAAACGTTAAAAGCATTTTTTAAAAAGGTGTGTTTTTGTCAGAGATTTAAATGTTGGAAGGTCGGTACAGTCACTGATGTGTTTGGGGAGAGAGTTCCAGAGGGAGTAGGGCTGGTACAGAGAAGAAGGCTCTGTCGGCCCAGATTCGGTGCTTGGTCCTGGGTAGTGGAGTCACGAGGTAAGCATCAGATGAATGGAGGCTACAGGATGGATTGTGGCAATGAAGTCAGTGAGGTAGGAAGGGTCCTGGTTATGCGTGAGAAGTAGGATTTTGAACTGAATACGCTGTGGAACTGGGAGCCAGTGGAGGTTCTGGAGGACAGGAGTGATGTGGTAAAGAGTGTGGGTGTGGGTGAGCAGAAGAGCAGCAGAGTTATGGATGTACTGGAGTTTATTTGGAGTTTTGGATGGTGTGCCATAGAGAAAATGTTGCAGGAATCAATCCTGGAGGTGCAGACGATGCTCAACTGCTCAGTGGAGCCAGTTCCACAGCTGCAACGCTCTCACTCAATACTAGACCACTCTAAGTGTTACTTTGACAAAAAAACTGTTTGAAAAATACCAAAGTTGTCCTCAGACTCTGCTAGATGTGAGTTTGGATGAATAATAAAGCTTCATGTTAAGGCTTTATAAGCTATCTGCTGACCTACCACAGTATGTTGACCTTCAAGTGGATCGACGTTTTTCTCTGTGAATCCACATCTCGTACACCACATAACATACACAGCCTTTGTTTTTGATTACCTAAGTGTATAAAAGGTGGCCGTGCAAACTGGCTGAGGCTGAGTGAAGGTTGAATGAATGAATGAGTCAGACGATGGTCTGTGGGAGACGGGGTGGGTGGCTCGTAATTATTCTTTTATGTTACATCCAAGCTCAAATGACTTTTGCTGTATTTGCTGTATAGAATTTCTTTCACTGACAGTGTCATGTACAGTACAGTATGTGTGCCGCATACTCAGTATATATATGTATGGGTGTCTATTGATTTATGTTCTTAGTACTCCCCTGCACATGGTCTGAGTCAGTGTGTGATGAAGTATCAGAATCAGATTTATTGCCAAGTTGGTTTGCACATACAAGAACTTACCTCAGTGCAAAGATAGAAAATGAAATACTATGTGTATCTAGGTATATGGCAGGAGGCTGCGGCCCATCAGGACCAGAACCCCGCGCCACAAGAATAGTTTCTTTCCATCTGCTGC
Organism: Larimichthys crocea; assembly: GCF_000972845.2. Lineage (NCBI taxonomy): Eukaryota > Metazoa > Chordata > Actinopteri > Sciaenidae > Larimichthys > Larimichthys crocea. The sequence goes on from NC_040026.1 coordinate 2,195,157, forward strand.
TAGCCTTATCAACAAGACTGTCTCCCTCTCCACATCCAGACCTACATGTTACATTAATGTAGCATCTACAGACTTTCTGCATTACATTAACACACAGACTTTATTTATTTAGGACCGAACAGGATGAAGATCCTGTTGTATGCCTGCACATGTATAATGTTCTGTGAATAAACTGCTCTTTCGCTTTAGAAGATACTGTATATATATTTATATTGTTTATATTTTTTAGTACTTGTTTTTTTATCTTCTTATATTTTTTTATATTTTTTACTTAATGTTCATTCTGCACCAACTACAGCAAGTCAAATTCCTGTGCAAGTGCAAACCTATTTCAATTAACCTGATTCTGAGTCTGGTAAAAGTGCAGTATATTCCTTTACGTACATCCCTGCACTATGCTCCATTGCAACATTTCATTGCATATTGAAAAAATGTTATCTTTGTCCACACACACACACACACACACACATATAAACTTTTATATGTACATAGTTTTTATATTTATGTCTACGTTTACCTGTCAAGTTCTCGTTTCTGTTTTTTAACTGTACCTGTGTCTATATCTGTATGTGCTATGAGAGCAAATGGAACCGGAGTCAAATTCCTCATCACATATGTGGCCAATTAAAGTAATTCTCATTCTGATATTATGTATATTAAAGCACTGCGCATAGGAACATTCACACTATGTACCAAAAGCCAGATATTCTGCTTTGTTGCAGTCCTAATTGAAAACAATAAACCTGAGCTATGAAGATGTGACGATGATACAACAAAAATAAAGAAAACAACAAGATTAAAATCCTGTGAGAAGTTTCTGAATTTGATTTCCAGCATTAAAAGAAAAAAAAATAATTTAGAAGCTATCTGCAGGTTCAATCCCAGAGTACTGCTCCGAGCTATCAGAAGCCCACATCAGCTGAACCTTGCTAATTACATTTCTCCCACTGTGAGTCTGGCAGGTCTGAGTTAAAAAAAAAAAACTGCTGAAGCACAAACCGTGTGACCTCTTGCCGGGACACTCTCCTATCTCACCGGTGCAGGCGCTCGCTCACCCCTCTTCTCTTTTTGAACACTGTGTCTTTTTTTTGTGTGTGTGTGTGTGTTGCAGTGCCGTCGTTCTGGGGGCTGGTAAACTCGGCCTGGAACCTGTGCTCTGTGGGGAAGAGGCAGTCGCCAGTCAACATCGAGACCAGCCACATGATCTTTGACCCTTTCCTCACGCCCATAAAGCTGAACACAGGTGGACACAAGGTAAACACACACACACACACACACACACACACAAATGCAATCACGCTTGTTTGTTGACTCTCTTCCTATTTGCTGGTTGCACCTCGAGGACGTTACACTTCGCCGCTCTAGTGTTAGTCTCTATTGTGCCGCTTATTGTTTGAGCACCTTGTGGTTTGATAAGGTGTGTGTGTGTCTCTGATTGATGCTCCTGACTACTGTTTGTGTTGGCAGACAATGTGAGCTATTTGTCCAACAAATGCTCGCCTGGAGATAAAAAATACGGAGAGATTCACCTATTCAGAGAGGCACAATGGTTGTGTTCTAGTTCAAGAAAAGCCTTAACATTATCTTAAGGGCTTTACAGATGAAATCCCGAGGCCTAACAGCGGATTAGTCGAGCGCATTGTTTATTATTTCCCCCCTGTGCAGTGGTGTACCAAGGACGGCGTGCATCAGAAGTCTGTTCCATCCTGTGCCATATGACAGCAGCTAATTGGGAAGCCTTCACAGATGGGCTGCTTTGAAAAGTGCACAGTTGCATGGTGAGATTAATGTTATGATTAGTTTATGTTTACATGCCAGCGGTGAGTACAGGGTTAGCCTTGGGCAATGATAGAGCACAGAGGACGCATTGCAGTTTTACCACCTATGGTACGCTGCTATACTAGATGTCTTCGTCTAACAGATCCAAAAATAGAGCCATGGTATGTCCTTGGACCCCTCTCTGATCTGATCCGGTCCTTAGGCCTCTCATTGGAGGAGTTTAGAGTGAAATTGCAGACCTGTCTTCACTCGGAGAGCATAATAGAATTGCCAGAGGAAGCCATGATTAGAATAGTCACTCATACATTTTCTCGGCGGTGTAATTTCGACTTGAAATGAAAATTAAATTTAACAATTCCTCCTTTTGCAAAGACTCCCCCGCTGCTCGCTCAAGGACTCCACTTTGAGAGCGAGCTACCCTGCAGTGTGTCCGGAGTAAGGACATCACTCACAGCGGCGCAATTTTTTATTGCTGTTCGGATGAATCAGACGGGAGCTGAGAGAGAAGTGGAGACGGTACAGTGTGTTGTTCAGGGCTGCATGGCGAACATTAAGGAACAATGCTCAGTGTCATCGCTCTGAAGCAGCACAGTGCTCAATGCTTTTCAGACACAGAGCGAGGACCCCAGACTATTTATACTGTTGTGTTTCATATGAACCTGAGCCTACACTAACACACACTATTATTTATTCATTTTTACTATTATACACATTTATCTACTAAATGTTAGAGTAGAATCTCTGAGGACCACCTAACAATAATAATAATAATAATAACTTTATTCATACAGCACCTTTAAAGACAGAGTTTACTGTGCTTTACAGGGCAGTGGACCCAACCGAAGGCCACACAGGTCAAATCAAGAAAAATAAAAATGTCAAACATAACAGTACAATGAAAATAAAAAAAATAAAAAAACAGCTATTCACTGAAAAATAGAAGAATGAGGGAAAAGCTGACAGAAAATGTTGGTCTGGTTCAGATTAAAGGGAAAGAAAAGACGATGACCTCAGGCTCACTGACCCCACATACAGATACGTGTATATGTGTTTACATGCATTTACTAAAGCACATGTAACCTACACAATGTACCTGCACACATACAAGGACTTCTATAGAAACTTTGAAAACATGAGTGGTTAGCACTGTCCCCTCACTGCAGAAGGTTCCTGGTTGGAACTCAGAGTTTGCATGTTCCTCCCAAAGTCCAAAGACATGAACCTTAACAGGATAATTAGTGATTGTATTTGTTAGGGAATGTGAATGGTGTGAGTTGAAAAGTGGTTTTGTCTTTTTCTGGCCAATGAATCACAGTCAAACAAAAATAAAGTGCAGGGAGGAGGAGAGAGAGTCTGTAACCATAAATACAACAAACATGTGTAACACAAAGTGAACACCTACACCGAGTGACGACGCAGAAAATAAGGTGTCCTGATGGCCCAACTGATGGAGCGCTCATCGTGTCCACAAAGGTCCTTTGCTGTGTGTCACCTCCTGACCTGTCTCACTGCTTTCCTGTCTGTCTTCAGCTGGATTATTTCCACAATATTATCATGTGTGTATTATTAGCATGCCAATAATATTCAACACTTTGAATATCACGTCAAAACCTGTATATCAGGACACATCTATCATACAACGCAAACCTTGGAGGAAGGAAACATTGTACTGAAAACACAGTCAATGAGATCAGAGTGGATGTCACAGGTGACTGGAAATTTCCCCATACGTCTCATTGATTCTCTAAATCATTGCTTTGTTTTTGGTCAACTTATTGGTTAGAAAGACCACCACCCACTCAGAGCACACATCACACCACCCACCCACACACACTGCTCCAACTTTCTCATTTATCTCTGAGAAAAAGTTTCCAGAGTCCAAAAGCCATTTTGGACTCTTTCTTTCTCTCTTATCTGTCCCTCTTCCATCCCTCTCTCTATCTCTCTCTCTCTCTCCCTCTCTCTCTCTGCAGTGGTCTAAATGTAATCTGTTGTGTCTCCATCTCTCTGAGCACCTGAGCTGTCAGCCGGCGAACACGAAGCTGGCTTCACCTTGTCAGTGCTGATTCATCCCCGCTCTGTCTCTGGCTGTTTGGCAGCCAGTCAGCCTTGGCCAAACACGCTACAGAGACCGGTAAAGAGCTTCTGCTTTCGGCTCGCCACGGCTCAGCTCGCCACCTTGACACACACACGCACACACACACACACACACACACACACACACACACACACACAGCAAGCTTAAGCCCACTTTCTGCCCGGGAGGAAAGCAAAGGGGGAGAGTAACCCCCCTCAAACCACCCACCACCCACGCACTTACAAGACACACACACACACGAAAACTGCTTAGGGAAGACAAACTCGTTTTTTAATAGATTTTTTGTGCTTCCCTGCGTAGTGGCTAATGAATAGTTAAAAGGAATTAAATTGACCTCCGAAGAAAAATTTTAATTAATGACGAGGAGACGTGCAAGGCTGTGTGTGCGACGGGTTGAAGGGATCACAGTTATCAAAAAGGCGCTATTAATTGAATATTTACTCTGCCATAGATGAGCTGCAATTACTTGAATAGATTTTAATGAATTTAATCGCTCCGGAGCCGTGGAGGTGAGCTTCTCGCTCTCTCATGAAGTGTCTCCTGCACATTTATGAACAGAGTTTTTTATGAAACGAGGATTAGATGTCCTTTTTTTCCCTCCTCTGATTATTATTTTCCAACTAGATGAACGGGGAACCTGTCAGCGCTGTGAAATCCACAGTGTTACCTCGCCTTTTTTGGGGGGGCTCTCTTTTTTGTTCTCGTGCTTTGAAGTCAGGGGCGTGCAGGAAAGCGTTGGGAACATCAGCACCGGGTGGCCTCTTCCATAAAAAAGTACACTTAGTAATGACGTTAATTCAGAGTTAGGAGAAGATGTTGCTTTTTTAAAGCTTTTAATCGTCTTTTGGTCACTAAACAAACTCCTACAATGCTTCAGTGACACTCGGGAGGTGAGGAGTGTGTCTGCATCTTTCTTCTTCCTGTGTTCCCGATCAACCAGATGTGGAAATCTGACAAGCATGCAAGTTGGTGTGTGTGTGTTTTAAAGTGTGTGTTACTCGCAGCCCTGAATCTGCTTAATTACAGGGAGTATTGGGTAGAACAACAAACAGCAGGCTCCTGGATGACAGCTGTACTTTCACTCCGGAGAGAATAAACCACCTTCTCGGGTTTGCCCAGCTGGCCAGACGACCAACCAATCGGGTATCAGTCAGAAAGCCAGCCAACCAGTCACTGAAGCTCTCTCTGCACATGGCTTTAATATCCTGGGTTTGATAGCAGGTGTGTGTACCTGTGTGTGAAGCCAGTGCAGCTTCTGTTGCTGGTGTTGGGCCTCATCCAGGTTGGCTCGCTGCAGAGGTTTGCAGGTAGCTGACAGGGTCCATACAGGTGAGCCTGGAGCCAGTATTAATATTTTCTCGGCTGTAAATAACTGTGTGAGATGCACTGAGACCTGTGTCCACTGAGGCTTATCCACTACTTATTTTCAACAGTTGTAAGCTTTGTAAAGTGTTGTCTATGGTAGGTGGGCGGTTGTGTTACAGTATTTCTTTGTTTAAACCCATTTAACAAGTACTGTTTGCTGTGTGCTGTGTTTGCAGGATCACTACTGTCGTGAACAGACGCTGAATATTTTGTGCTTGCGAGAGAAATCTGACAGGATAGAACTGCATGAATGCAATCTGCTGTAAGAAGAAAGACTCAGTTTTAGATCTGATTGTTGCAACCATAGACTATATAAAACATGGATGTACTCTCTGGTGACATCACCCACAGGTTTCTAAAGAGCAGCTATTCAGGGCTCGCTATTCCGAAAATGACCAAAGAGGTGGAGCACGGGTACAACCATTCCACCCCTGTGTTGATGATTGATGTGTTGATGAGCCTCACTTGATGATTTAATGTTCAATATAATGCAGTCCAGTACAAAACCTCCTTAATAATAATTCAGTGTAAACTTTTCCAACAACGTCACCAAAAACTTTGTATAAAAGTGGATTGTATGGCACCATTGTTAAATTGACCTAATGAAGTGGTCACTTTTTGATTTAAGTGGTCATTAGTCAGTAGTTAAGTCAGGACCCCCACCGGGCACGTCTCAGTTTTCCATGCAGCTTCAAATCCTGCCGGAAGCGGATAGTTTTTCCTGCCATACTTTGTTAACTTACTCAGATTTGGTCATTTTTCTTTGATAAATGGGCTATGGAGTTGGATTGTTTCCCTTCCGGTGGGTTTTACGCTTAGAAGTTTGCACAAGGTGACGTGGTTGGATGCAGTGTACCCGGAACTTGTCACAGCCACGTAAAGTGGAATTTAATAGTTAGGAACTCCTTTACCATACAAACCCTGCTGATCTGTGTGTACCACAGATGGTGCTCTCCACAGGAGGTGCTGCTCATCATCATTGTTTCGCACAAGCACTCTGAATTGCTCACATTTCAGGCTTTTTTTCCACTCCATTAAAGCGGAACTCACAGCCAGGCTCACCGGTGCAGTGCGCACCAAACAGAAACCTCTGCAGCTGTGAAGTGAAGCCAACTTGGAAGTACCAAAGACTGTTCCTCAAACATCCACTTGAGGCTCTCCACAAGTCCCCATGTTCAAATGTCCAACTTCACAGCAGAAATAAACATGTTTACAGCCTGGTACAACAGTTTTGGTAAATTATATTAATGCTTAAAGTTATGCAAAATGAACAGTGTGGCCACTTTGATTGATGTGGGTACCATCACAGGTGGCTTGTTAGAGCAACCACTGATACACCCACATTGGCTCCACATTTACATTTATCTGACACTTTTATCCAAAGTGACTTACAGGAAGCAATTTGGGGTTCAGTATTTGCCCAAGGAGACTTCGACATGCAGACTGGAGGAGCCAGGGATCGAACCACTGATCGTCTGATTAGTGGATGACCCACTCCACCTCCTGAGCCACAGCTGCTTCAGCAATGATCCACCCCTTTGCCAATCTTTTGATTAGACGGGAGCTGGCGGACTCAGGACTACCAACATGGCTCTATTAAACTACGTAAATGTGTGGTGCACTTCTACATCACTGAGTCAAGATAAGATTGGATAGTCCATCTAAAGAATATTTGTAACATTTAAACAGCTTATTAGTCAAGATTCTACTCAAACTGTTTCCAAAATAAAACTCTTACCGTGGTTTAGGTTTGGTCGAGGCACAAAAAAGCATCTGAGTGAAGATTTGTTCATGAATTGTCACCTCTACAAAGTGAAAGAGTTGAAATGTTCCAAACACTCTGTAAACTGTAAATCTGTAGGCGGACTATCCAAATAAAGTTTTAGCGTAACAGCTGTTCCTCTTTAACAAGTTGTTTTCTCTCTAATGTCAGCTCCATCTCCAATGTCGGATGTAATGATGATCTATTTCATCTGACTGCTGAAAATGGTCACATGTTCTTTGGGATAAACTTTCGAATTGGGCTTTTATAACATTTCCTGGATTTCTTTCACAATAAAGGCCCACCACTGCCTCCACATTCAGACACTAGTTATATGCCAGATGTGCAAAACCTCATATTAGACAGAGCAGGGTTTAATAATTTAGGTGTTACTGGTAAACCACAGAGGATGATGGGAAGAGACTCTGCACACCTCTTTATGTTTTTTCATTTCACCACCAAGCATCATCAAGAGCACCTCATTCTGCACTCTGAGGTATAGGATCTGGGATATTGAACATTTCATATGCTGCAACAGGTAGCCAGTGGAGCTTGATGAGCAGTGGGGTAACGTGAACTTTTTGGTTTGTTGTAGACCAGGCGCACCGCTACGTTCTGCAAACGACCAGACAAGTGAGGCAACGTGATCTGAGAAGGCTAGTTAGTCATCGAACATGTGTAGTAGGTTTGGCTGGGAGGTCCAGCAGTTTAGTTTTTAAAGATTTTTTTATTTTGCCTTTTCAAATTTTATTTTCAAATAAGACAGCTGAAGAGTGACAGGGATGTGTGGAGAGAGAGATGGGGAATGACATCCAGGAAAGAGCCACAGGTCGGATTTGAACCCTGGGCTTCTGCAGTAACATTTGTGCCTAGCAGTTTAGTTTTTGTGCGGTGGTGTGCCATCATTCATGTGGTTATGTCTGAGAGGCATTCAGAGACCCGTGTGGGGACTGTGAGGTTATCCACCCATTATTTTTGTGATTGGTGCGAGATTCACTGTTACCTTTAGCAGTAAAACATTAGTGTCCACATATTTTATTTACCCCTAGTATTACACTGAATGACATATCATATCAGCTGTTTGTGACAGGGTCACATTGAAAGTCCCGTCATGTGCCAATGTTTGCTGCTCTACACATAAGAGTCAATGGTCTGACAAGGAGGAGTCTGCAAACACGAGCTGAGCTGTCAGGTGCAAATGGTGGCGAATGCATTTCAATAATGTAAATATTCAATTATGCAAATTAACAATTCAAATTAATTAGACAAGTATGGGTTGGCTGAACCTGCGAGGTTGTCACGGAATTACAAAAGGGAGCGGGGCCCGGTGCATTAAAACCCCAATTACCGTCATCTGACTAAGGCCCGTTATCGCTCCTCAAAGCGGGAGATCTCTCTAATTGCCTCGGCGATGCAGGGGCCTCGAAGCTGAGGGATTCTTCTCATGTCTGCAGCACCACAAGATAGCTGGACGTGTAACAGCGATGTCGGAGCCAGCATGCATGGCATATCCATCTGTAGGCCTGAATCTCAATTACAAACTGCTCGACAGAGGGACAGAGGAAAGAGGAGGAGTGGGGGAGGCGGAGGGGGAGGAGACAAGAGATGCGGAAGGGAGGATCGAAATGGCAGAATCAGGGTACGGTGGCCCAGATGGACTCTGAACATTAGTGTTGGTGTGGAGTGAAGATCGTCACGGCGAAGCTCTTGAATCTTGAATCAAAACACGTCAAAAACCGAAAACTATCCGGACCACGAAGCGTGCAACAACAAGCAGCTTGTTGAAGACAGATGGCTGTTTGCACGCAGTGGCTTCCTTTGGGAGAGCACACAAGATGAGAAAAGGTAATTACTCAGATTGATTGTACTCTAAAAACTAGAGACCAGTAGTCATTACTGCATTATTGCATGAGTACTCAGTACTCAGGGACCAGAACACACCCATCTTGGAACTCAGCCTTCATTTTGATCCAGATCCCTCAGGAGCCTCAAAGTCCAACTAAAAAAATCTGCTAATCAACTCGTACAAATATCTACACGTCGAACACACGCGGTGCTAACTATGTGTGTGTTTGTGATGTACGTTGGTGTGTAATTTGTATTCTGTGTTTTGCCTTATTTGTTTAATTATGCTCTGTCACTGTGTAGATGTTTTAATTGTGACCTGACAGGGGGACTGCAGCTGAAAATCAGCCTCAGGCTAACTCTGGTACAACGCATGAAATAGTAATACTTATGTTTAACACACACACACACACACACACACACACACACACACTGCAGGTTGTTCAGAATTTACTAAAGGGAACTGAACCTCTTCAAAAAGTTTGGAACAGTTGGAACTGTTAAAGTCAAATTGTTTTCTTGACCTTGTGCAGAATTTGGTCTCACATTGGTCTGGACTGTGTTTGCAAGATAAAGTGCACAAAACAAAACAACTAAACTAAAATATAATCCAAACGGTCCTGATAAAATCAAACCCTGGAAATTGACTGCTAGATTTTATATATGATAAAGAAAAGATGACCTCAGCATAAACATATTGGAAAAAGATGGTTGTTGAAGGAATACTGTGCTGAATATAATGAACTATGTAAGTCTGAACACCTTATGGTCTCCGTGGCAACGTGTTTTGTTTTGTATATTACATGTATATACAAAATTCACATCAGTATTCATGAATTCATGTCAGTATTTCCTCTCAACACGTACAAACTGAACTAACAGACAATATGTTACACTATGAAGAGATTTATATATTTTTTTCTGTGAAAAACTGCAGAACCATGACAGTAAAAGATTGTAAAATATGCTGTGAAATATGACTGTGTTTTTTTTTTTTTTTGTATACAGTAAAACACAGTCATGTTTCAAAACCTTTATCTGTACAGCATTTTAAGGTAATTCATACAGAATAAAGTGTTTTATATTAGAGACGGTAAAACACTGTAATATTTCATTGCAAAAGCTTTATTTATACAGCAGTCATATGACATTTTCATCTCAGTTATACAGCTAAACAGTGATGGATATGGAATAAAACCCCAACCGTAACCAAAAAAATCAACAGTACTCATATCATTTTACTGTAATATTTGGAAAAAAATATTACAGTAAAATTCTGGCAACCACAGCTGCCAGTTTTTTACCATAAAAACATTTAGTGTAGGGAGACTGGAAATGGAGTTTGAATCACGTGTAAACAGTTTATTGATAACACAAAGGGGATGTAGAGTGCAGGCAGGGGAGACAGTGTCCGGGGTGGTGACAGTAGTACAGACATGGAGACAAATGGAGCTGGACGTGGTGAGAGGATGGCAGGGGGAGATTTTCCTGAAGCACAGGGACATCATGATTAGTCACAAAATCACAAATTCAGAAGCAAAGTTAGACACACACACACACACACACACACACACAGGCAGACAGATAATATAGAAACACATGGGGAGGAGAAAACAACAGGAAAACACTGAGAGGGAAGGAGGAGAACAGCCTCCACTTGACACTATACAGCTTATTTGGATGTGTTTATCTCCTGCTGCCTTCATTATGCAGAATCATAAACACCTAAGACACATCATGCCTACTTTACATTCAGGAGGGAACAGGATTTAATATAGAGGGCACTTTAGACGCTATGTATTAAATTTCAAGTAAAAGGCAACTCTTACAGATTTCCCTTATTATCAACAAACAAGAGTCCAAAAGCAACAGCACGTCTCTCAGTGTCAGTTTGCAAAAAATATCTAGAGAAGGCTGATAATAATTACAAACTGTTGTTTTTATCAAACGTCACTCGATCAGGAGGAAATAGTGCATTTCTTAGGGACTATTTCCAGCGGTGGATTCATCCACATTTGGGGCAGTAGGATGGTGTATGTGTGATACATTCTAAATAAACCGTTCGGTGATGAAGGAACATGTCACGCAGTACAACCGTGTGGCTCACTAATGTATTTAATAGTTTTTTTGACAACGATGGAGCGCTATGTCACAGAGGAAGAACATACATCAGACTTTGATACACAGATCTTAAGGTTTAAGTGAGTGATCTCCACAGGAAGTAGATTATATGGTTGGAGCATGGACCCACACGCCTCATTCCAACATCCAAACACAGCTGTTTGATCTCTGTTTAACCACCACCTCAGAGGAAACAGGAAAGTTGATTTAACAAAGAAATGAACCGTTTGATTGCGCGTTCCCCGCGTCCGTCTGTCCTCCCAGACAGACTTCAATCAGCCGCATGTTCCCGCAGTGTGTGGTCTGTATTTCCTCCTGGGTTCCAGCCTCGACACACCACCGTCACACCCTTTGTGTTTTCTTGGCCTGGTTCGAAGTGTTTGAGCAGAGAAGGAGAGGGTGTGCATATGTTGTGTTTTGGGGGTGTTTGGGTGGACGAATGAGATGGCCGGTGTGTGCAGCAGCGCACAGCAGAATGATTCACAGGCAGGGAAGTGGGTCAGAGTTAGTTTAGCTGCTGCCTTGCAGCACAGACATGTAAGCAGAGGGAGGACTGCCTCCATCTTTGCTTTACAAATCACTCACATAGCACTGAAAGAAGAAAAAAAGGCCCCTACAAGGTCTCTCTGTGATTGATACATGAAGAATATTCCAATTTATTAATCTATGTAGGATGTGTGATTTTCCAGTGTTGAGTCAGGAAATATCGTGTGATCTCGGCTGGATTCGCTTCAAGCCCTTACAACTTGTTTGAAAACTTCTCCCTCTCTTCCTCCGGTCGGTGGATCTCCTCTCAAAGAGCTGGTAATGACATCCCAAGAGAGGAAGCTCTGTAGTCTTGTGTCTTACGGGGGTTTAAGGCCCAGCTGACACTGATGTTTCTGAAAGGAAAGTGGCCATTACAAAAAGCACGTGCACATATTCGTTCAGCAGTTACATGTTTTAGCCAGGATTTTGGTCCAAGCTGGATATTTTTGTCATTAAATCTTTTTAGGATACACTGCCAACATTTCACACATATCTGCTGTGATGTGATGTTCTAGATGAAAGACAGGGAGAAGGAAAATGTTGAAATTGTTCCACAGACACTAGTTAGACAGCTTCTTTAACATAGTATGACCATACTCAGTTTTAAAGTTTGATCACCACCTGAACACAAACACTCTCCGCTAATGTTCCAGGAATACTCTGCTTCTATTGTATTTTGTACTTTGTGACTTGATGTTATGTCGCCTCACACACTACACACATACCTGATTTATAGTTGTATAGCCTTCCAGTGCAACATCCAAATACTTGGATCAAATGCTTGCGTGTAATATAAGTTGCCTGTAGTGAAGGATCCATCCATTTAAGCTCACTCTCACTGCTCTCATCTGTGTTGATCAGCAGCAATGACCACTATGAAGCTCAGAAAATGCAGCTGTGGCTGCCGGCATGTTGGAAGTCCTGCTTCTTCAGCCTCTGTGCTAATCTAAAAACGGGCTTGTGCTCAAACAAGCCTTCTGTAATGACACCTACCTGTCAATCGAAGCGTCCACACTCTTAATTCTGCATAACTTTTGGGAGCAATTTGGGGTTCAGTATCTTGCCCAGGGACACTTCAACATGCAGACTGGAGGGGACTGAACTGGGGATTAAACCGTCGTTCTTCTGATTAGTGGATGACCGCTCTACTTCCGAGCCACAGCCGCCCCAAGTTGTCATGAATGGATACCAGGCTGTAAACATGTTTATTTCTGCTGTGAAGTTGGACATTTTAACATGGAACTTATGGAGACTGACTCGTTCTGTAGCCATCCTCAAGTGGCCATTCGAGGAACTGCAGTTTTTGGTACTTCCAAGTTGGCTTTACTTTATAGTCACAGAGGTTGCTGAAACCAGTGTTAAGTGTGTCCATGCTAGGCTACTGTAGAAACATGGTGGTTCAACATGGCAGACAGTCAGATTCTCTCAATACAACCACTTAAATCTGACACACTGACACACTGGACCTTTAAAAGACGTAAGTGTTTAAACCTGACAACAAAACCAAAATTGTAAATAGTTATTTTCAAACCTCTGGATATTATTTATTTCTGCTGGGTAATTGGACATTTTAGCATACTAACCTATGGAGACTGACTCATTCTGTAGTCAGCCTCAGGTGGCCACTCAAGGAACTGCAGTTTTTGGCACTCCCACACTGGTTACGATTCCCAGCCAACTGGTGAACAAGAGGGAGCATTCAGCTGACCAAAACAAAGCTAAAAGAGACAGAGGCAGAAACACAACTTCCAATGAATGCTAATGTTGTTCTTTAATTGTTTGCTAAGTTTGCAATGTCTTTATGAGCTGATGATATGTCAGTGTTGTGTTAACACTGTCTCACCTTCTTTATCAATAATTGAAAGATTATTATTTGCCATCATTAAAAGGGAGCTAGGAAACGTCCACAGCCACAGAGGACTTACATCACTCTAACTGGGTCACCAGCCTGTGTGATAATTCCTCCAAATGCTACCTGTGTGAGATACATGGCTCTAATCTGACCAAATCAGTCTGGTGTATTGATGAAGTCAAGCCAGCACCCATTGGAACTCTCTCGGAGTCTTTGTTGCTGATGAAGACAAATTATTTCATCTAATAAGGTTACTAGACTTCTCGGAACTTAGACATGCGAGTCAGTAATTAGAGTGCAGTTACTGGCAGACCTGTCACACCAACAATCCCTCACAGACACACACACACATACATAGATGTGCACAGTGGGGTGCGACACAAATATTATTTTGGAAGGGTGGGTTGGATGTCAGCTGGGAAAGTGAAGACAGCTTCCTGACAGACTGGCAGATGAGATGAAAGAAAAAATGCGTAGATATATTCACACACTGTATATCAATCCATTGACTCGGCTCTGCAGGTTTAGGAACGGGACTAACAGAGGAGTGTGAGGGAAACAAGAACGACTGCAGCTACAGATCGAGAACATTCAAAACACGCAACATCCAACTGCTTCTGCTAATAATAATACAAGCACAATATTTCAGTGAATTCGTAGCTTCGAGTAACTCCATGACATGCTGAATATTCAAATGTGAGACTTGAAAACAACAACACTGATCTTAAAATGCATAAAAATCAGTTCAAATGATCTCTCTCTGTAATAAATGTGCAGATTTAGATGTAGCATGAACAAAAGTCAGAAAATACTTCATCACATGCACAATTAAGCACATGTAATAATTCCAGGCATCAAAACCACAAAATAGATATTAAATTAATAAGCATGAGCATAAGATAGATCTAAAAAAATAAGAGGCTACAGCCATGCTAGCTGCTCTGTGAGGCTTAGGCACAGTGGTGCTATGAGCTAAATGCTAACTAGAACATGATTATTTACCATATTTACTAGCTTTAGCATGCTAACATTCGATAATTAGCATTAAAGACAAAGTAACACAAGGAAATTACAAACTGATGATGCCACTAGATATTTGAGATATCACCATAGTTATAACCGTTCATCTTTTGGAGAGCATGAATTTGTATCTCAAATTCTCAAATTTCATAACAATCCAGTTGTTGTTGCTGTTATACCACTCTCAAAATAATAGACCAACCATGCAACTGTTAAATACATTCATTAAATAAAAAAGAAAGGAAATGTGAGAAAGTCTTGGGTTTGAAAAAAAAAAAAACTATTCAGTGTCAATTGAACTGAATAAACTGATGGTAAGAAGCATGGGCGGACTGGGACAAAAAATCGGCCCTGGCATTTTCACGTGCGCCATAGACGCGCCGTGCGCCCTAGCCGAATAGCCGTCCCTGGTAAGAAGTCAAGTTTTCCAAAGTTTCATGCTGGCCTTTGGGGACATCCAGCTGAAGCTAGTAAACGTACCATAGAGACTTTTGGTTAGTAAATGGACAACAAACATTTCAGAAAGTATAGTAGTAATAGTAATTACTAATAGTAAGGAATTTAACCAAGTCATACCTGATGGAAATGATTTATATTTGATTCTATAATCTACCAGTAGCCAGTGGAAAGAGTCCAACACTGAATTTATGAGAACTCGTTTGCTCTCGTCATGGTTGCAAACAACCGGAGCCTATCCCAGCATGCAACTGCCAAGAGTGAGGGTACACCTACTCTGTCACAGGGTTAATATACTGTATCTAGAATGATACATTTACTCTCACACATCAGTTTGAATTAGTGTTTCTAACTCACCTGTCTTGCAGGTGAGTTAGAAAGCACATAGACCAAATTGAACGGTCCAGCCAATGGGGTTGAGTGCAAACTGTTAAACGCTGATCCACCATGTCATCTTCCAGAGTTTCATTTTTAAAAGTGGATGAATTTTGGAAGATGATGAAACCCAAAAGGTATTTAGGAGAAAGTAGTTCTGCTACTTTGTATGGTGATAAAATGAATATGTGACTAATCTAAGTACTCAACATAGTGTACGTTCAAGAGTCAGACCAACAACACAGCACCTGGACTCAACCCACAAAAGAAAACATGACACCTGCATGTGTTTACTGTGATGTGCTCTGACAGTTCATACACTGAGCTATATCCGGAATATCACTGCCAATGCCTAGTTATATCTTCTATGGTTGCTGAGTACATTCAGGATTGTGCGCATTATTAACTGGTATTCATGAGTTAAATTAAATTATTATTATAATGTCAATAATGTAAATAATGTCAATTAAAAGAACATTCATATAACATAAAAACTATTTCACTAAGAATGCTTAGAAATACTCAGCCTATAAAAATAGTTAGAAAATAGTTAGAAAATGGTTATACAATGGTTGTACAGTGGCTCTGGAGGAGCTTTGTTAACTCTGCATTCACATCAGACTCAGAATGAATGCTTTAAAAAAAAAAGTTGAAAATTGATGGAGCTGTACTCAAGATATAACCTCTTCGTTTCATACATTCGTCTTCATCAAAACTCACTAACTACATTACCCACAGTGCAACTTGACAGCCGATTGTTTGCATGTTATGAAGTAAAGTAGCAGCTGATGTAGCTTTGAGGCTGAATTGGAGCAAAACAAGGATGTAGTTTACCAGGCATGGAGGGTCTGATGGAGATATGCTTAAAGTTGCATGATGGGGAGTGTAGGATCCAGTGTCTTTGGCGTATGACACAAATTCTGCACCATTTTTGATCGCTCTTTTAAAAATCTTTCTCTTGTGAGTCTCTGAACTTAATGAAAGTGCAAAACTAAATTCATGGATTTCCCCTTTAAACCTTCTGGAATTTCAGAGGCTCCTTTGGTGCTTCTTTCTTCATATCACAAAGGCACGAGGACGAGTTTTGTTCCTGCATTCTCATCATGCAACTCATAAGTGAATCATTTCACCTCTGAATGTTTATTAATCATATACCTTACTGGATATGACCTGAACATAGCTGAGTCATTCAACATCGGGGGTTTTCCATGCTGCGTCCACTCACACTGTGACACCTTTGTGTGCAGCTTACACAGCTGTTATATGAATCTACATGTTTTTCACCACTTACAGTATCTCAAATCCATCACAGCGGCTGACGGCCAGCTCGGGGGAGGGCCACACCACTCATATATCCGTCAGCGGGGACAAGATGGATGAGAGTCCACCTGCTCCATCACTCCTCTCTACCACTCACACGCCCTTTTTTTTCTCACCCTCTTTCGACTATAATCCCATATTCTCATCAGTCATTTCACTCGGGTCTCTAGAGCCTCCTCGGACCCTGATGGCAAAGTAATAATACTCCTGTTTGTCTGGGCTTAGTGTTTCAGTAGGCAGAGATACATAATTGGGAGAAATTTTCCCCAATGACACATGATTTTGTTTGAATGCTGCTCTGTATTTTGAAGATAGTGGGCATTACAAAACAGAAAGAAAGAAAGAAAGAAAGAAAGAAAGAAAGAAAGAAAGAAAGAAAGAAAGAAAGAAAGAAAGAAAGAAAGAAAGAAAGAAAGAAAACTCTACTACCATCTGGCAGCGCTTGTTTCTGGGTAACCTGCCTTTTCTTCTTCTCACAGCTGTGCACAAGCAACAAGTTAATCTTCTGCTCAAATCCACACGATTAATACAGTGAATTAATTACGCTGCTGTTTGCCAAAGCCAACTTGACATTTCACTAACACCAGCCTCTGCAGCAGAACGAGTGTGTGAGCAATCAGTCAGAATCAGTAACAGTGTCACTGTGTGACTTCATGTGTGGTTATTGGCTGTGGTAAAAAGAAAAAAAGATGTCCATAACACTGGCCGTGAAAGATTTTTTGTTGCCCCTTTGCTTACCTTTAACTGTCCCAACTAAAGATTATTTTTTTTATAATGTCCAATTAAAAACTAAATTCTAATAATTCCTTTGGAGCTCCACAAAGATCCTTCAGAAACTGCTGCTGTCAGGTATTATTAAATAAAGTTTATGTCACTGATGCTTGGAGCCAATCTGTTGCATCAGTATCAGGGCCAATTTTTCAAACTCATCAGCTGAAGAATCTCTTACTGTGTCTGACCTCTGTGTACCACGAGTCCTTTAAAAATATAGCCAGATGACTGGAACATGCAAACACTGGAATCCTCCCAAAGCTCAATGTTGTGAGCAACAGAGTGGCAGAGCGTTACAAACACACAAATGACAACTAACGGACTAAATGAATGATATTGACAGGAAGCAAACAGGCTCTGAAACTGACCCTGACCCGATAAGGCCGCTTTCATGGACTTGAATTGACCAGTGGACATCTCTGGTGATATGTACTTTTAACAGATACAAAATGTGCCGTATCCTTCACTGCTTCCATGCATTCAGTTGTCAAAATGGCTATGAGAACATTGCCTCACCTCTTCTCACCTCTGTTTCCCTGCTGCATCTGAACGTTTGTGATATTTATTATTGAACAAAAGTCAGAAGTGCCTTCGTGGTATGCCTGCACGACCACATGAAGAGAGATGTTTCTGAATGTTTCACTGGAGAAAAGACCTCAAGCAAGGTCATCTTCTTCCTACTCGGAATCCTTACGAACTTATCCCGTCGCGTTCAGAGATACTGATGACATAATGATGCATTTGGCATCGCTATCAGAGCTGTAGGGATGCACTTCAGGGACTGACACGATGCCGGAAGGGTATTAAATATGAACACTGCTCTATTGCTAAAAATAATGACATTCCCATTTACAATAAAATATCAACGTTGATTCAGCTCTTCCAGGCATCACCAGTGTTGTACGTGCAGTAACTGTTGTATTCAAGTCAGTCTTTGGGTTTCAAAGAATGTTTTGTCGAGTCATTCAAACTGTGTATGAATATATAGAAGTGGATGTTTGATTGTGCTTATAGGATTCGCTCAGACTCTCCTGAAGACCTCCACCTGATTCCTCTTTGTCACTCAATTTTTCAGCATATTAACCTAATCTCCACAGGCCCTGTGCTGTCTTATAGGACAGGTGTGTTTTTAGTTTTTTTCTCCCCAGATTCTTTATCAGTTCAACAGTTTTCCATTTTATAAGGTTACCGCTGACGTAGATTGAAATACATTGCAGCGCCTCTCCAAATCCAATTGCGTGTGTCCATCTTTTTTCAACCCTCGTGCACAAGCAGAAAGGGATTCATAATGCCTGACGCTTTTATCTCTGCCAGTTTTTAACCTAGCTCAAATGCTACGTGTTACGCCTCCCTAAATGCACATCCGCTCTGGTGTTATCTACCTTCCCTTTCTCTTTATCCAATGCACCTGACTTCACCCGCTTCCTCGAGGCGCTTTCGGCTTAGCGAGGGACAAAATATGTAAAAAATTAGAGACCTGCTTTTACGGTTCTGTTTTTTTTTTTTTTAATTTTTCTCTGGCCTTAACAAGCTCTTTTCACTATCAAAATGACTTTACTATGCATGTCAACTTTAATATTTATTCAGCAAGACGTCACACACAATAATCTTCAGCAGCAGCTCCAATAGACTTTTTTTTTCTAGTGGATAGACTGTTATTTGTGCAGTCTTTTGTCATTGTGTGGCCTTTTCAGGCCAATAGAGCAATACTGGGCTTGATTAAGATGTAGATAGCTGCTGCCTTAATCAGCAATCTTTTCCTACCCTCCCTGTGTCTCTCCTCCTTCGATTCTCTCGCTCCATCTTCGTTGATTCTAATGATACCCAACCTGAACTTCTCCTCTTCCCTCCCCTTTCATTTGAGTCCAGGCCATTATGGCAGACAGTGAGTTAATGAACAGCAAATGGGAGAGGAGAATGGTATTAATCATCTCAGGGGCCAGCCGTGTGCTCTATTATCATTCAGCTTCTTTCATCTGGGAGTAACCTTTCTGCTCCCACACCTCATCGCCTCATGCCGGTGAGTGCTTTGAGGGTCCCACCAGTCAGGGAATGTTTCTGGAACATTAGGGAACATTTAACAGGACGCCAGGGAATCTGGAACTTTGTCCTTGGAAGCTTGGAATTATCCAGGAATGTTACAATTATTGTTTTTGCAAGAATTTACAAGAAAGTACTGTATTTTTTGGCTCAGTTGTAGGTGTCCATACAATCTGAATGATGTTTTTACATTAAAGTTACATTAAATTACGGTTCATGTGTAAAAATACAGTCATCATGGAGCCAAAAGAACAAACAGGCTACAACACAGAACTTCTCTTGCTCTGTTTTTTCGACATTAAATGTTGCTGTTGGATTTGTCAGTACCTGTTTCACGTGCATGACGTGACAATGAAAAAATAATAATAATTTGAAATTCCACAAAGCTGCTGTTTGTAACCGTTTGCATTTTGGCCTGACAGCATGTCTAATGCAGCTTTAACAAACATGGCATTCATGTTCATGCTGTTTCCTTTTTACTTGTATAATTGACCCATCCTGAGCCCTCCCACTCTTAGTTACTGTTGCTAAATCAGTCAACTTTGTCATGCTGTGATTCAGCCTAGACTGTTGTGACATGCTATCTTTCAGTAGTCGCCAGTGATCATTAAAGGATATATCCAAATGGGAAAAAACAAACATTTAAAGCATATTTTGGTCATTTGGGGGCAGAACATCCCTACAACTTGAACATAACACACCTGCATGACATGTGATGGCCTTGTTAAGTTGGCAAACATCTGCCTGTTCCCTTCAGCAGCAACATCAGTATCAGCCAGGAACCGTGTCTTGAAAAATGTTAGTCTAATATGCATTAGGTCACCAACTTGTGACTGAAATATCGGGCTCTTGCCAGCTAAATGTAGCACAGGCTAATTGTTACTGCACTGTACTGTATAGTGGATTTATCAGCGCTACCTGCTGTGACTCCATGTGCAGTTGATATGTCTGATATTTATACAGCATTGTATCATAAAAAAAAACTAAAACAAACAAAGGACAGTTAATGCAAATGTCTCAAGATGTAACTTAACATTAACATTTCTGGACAGTTAGTTTAGCTTTGGAAGCCTGAATATCACCCGGTAAATGGTATGTAATAATTAATCTAATGATGAATCTAATGCTCTTCTATTGTACATCACTACTTAACTTTTTTTTACACCGATGCCACAGTGCAATAAAAAACATAAAGCTAAAAAGAACTGTTTCAGTGACTGACCTTGTAGGCCACGCCCAACTCCCATGTCAGAGTGTACTGATCACACCCTAAGTACACTTCTACATCACTGCAGTATGCTGAGACCTTTAACCTTTAAGGTCGGCACAATGGAGATTCAGAAGTGTTCCGTTAAAGAGTTTCTATAAAGTCAACTCACTTTAATTAATCATAAAACATCATCACAGCATGATGTGAGATCAAATCCCACAGTGTTGGAGATGTGAATTTCTTTATTCCACGCTTGCAGCTGAGAGTAGATAAGACCTGCAATCAATAGCCAAGGATCTTACCCGTCTAGGAGGGCTGCTCTTGCTCCGATCACCAAGGTCCTTCAGAACTGAATTTAATACTCGCTCCTCAGTGTGTGTCTGCATGGAGGTGTGTGTGAATGGAACCTGCGCAGCCGTATGTGTGTCTGAATGGAACCTGCCAGCTCTCCATCTCCAGACCGGGGGAGGTGAAGGACGGGGTCAGGGAAAGAGCAAAGGGGCCTGAGGATAGACGTGATCCTGCTGCTAATGACTCCTACCAGTGTGAAATCTACAGTCCTGTCCTGATCCGTCTCCTTTGGCCTGCACCCCAAAATCCCACAACTCCATTTCTCTGACACAAAGACGTCCTCTGTGTCCCTCTGTCGTCTCTTTAAACTCTTTCTGTCTCTGTTTCTCTACACATCTGGTTATGTGCCACCTCACACTACATGACTTATTATACTGTGTGTGTTTGACTTCAGTGGAACTTAATAACAACTTCATAACTTATTGCGCTCTTTAATATGATGGCTATCTGTCTTGTCGTCTTATATCAGTTACTTCTTAATCATCTTGATAGAATAGTGTGCCATGAGTTATACCTCAAAAAGGACACTTCCAGACAGAGAGGGTCTAATGAAGCATTCTGGGAAATGGAGGATCCATTTTTATGGAGTTGAAGAGGTCACACAGTGTCTGCTGTGTCAGTTTATCTTTTACTTTGGCTCCAAACTTCAAAAGTGCAACCCTAAATTGTTGGATTAACCCTTTAATATCCAGCTGTTTCGAAATAACAATTTATAATTTTGTTTTTGTTGTCAGATTTAAAGTTTCTGTATCTTTTAAAGGTCCAGTGTGTCAAATGTAGGTGGCTGTAATGACAGAATATGACGTATGGCTGTATGGCTGTACCATGTTGAACCATCATGTTTCTACAGTATCCCAGAATGGACAAACTTAACACTGTCTTCAGCAACCTCCATGGCTGTGAAGTGAAGTCAACTTGGAAGTGCAAAAAACTGCAGGTCCTCAAACATCCATGTCAAGGCTGGTTACAGAACAAGTCAGTCTCCATAAGTCCCCATGTTCAAATGTCCAACTTCACAGCAGAAATAAACATGTTTACAGCCTGGTACAAAAAACTGTTTTGGTCTCTATAGCTAATTTCCCCGTTCATGACAACTGTACTGAGGGTGAGGCGATGACGATGACCAGAGCCACCACACAGTTTTATAACAGACATCCATATTTTATACTGTCTATAGACAGGATACAACACCCTTTCACATTGTTTTGTCATTTCTTCTATTGCATGTGTTTTATGTCATATAGTGTGTAGTTTTAATGTAATTTGACAAAGTGGCTAATTACTGTATAGAGATAATTACATTTTGAATACACAGTTATAGTATACAGTTTTCAGTATACTCCTCTAAAATGGGGAGATAATGGGGATCCAAACAAACAATAATCATTCAGTCATTAAAGAGTTCAATTAGGCTTTCAGTCATGACGAGATTCTTCTTTTTTGTCTTTTTGGAGCTGTTAATATGCAGGGAACTGACACATTCACCCACAACACATGTCGACATAAAAGCTGAGGCGTGTTAGCTCCAGTCTGAGCTGTGTTACTGTGTCAAACCACCTGCTGACATCAGAAACAATCTGGGATTGTTCCGCTGTCATCTCCTCCTGTGGAGGCGCTCAGTGGAGTGAATACCATAGTGCAGACGTATATCACTAACGACAAATGATGGACAGGAAGCTGTTCACTCCTCCTGTTCCTCCCCTCCATCATACCTTGAATCTCCTGCAACAAAATGGAAGTTATCTTCCCTCCAGTTTCCACTGTCAACAGTCAACAGTTCTCCCCCGTTCTTCATTTCTGCCTTCCACATTTTTGAGCACAGCAATACAAAGTACATAACCAGTATTTTGAGAGGTAAACATCCAGACGAAGCTTTTATTGCAGACTTTTATGACAGGAATTCATTTCACTTGTGAGGAAAATCAGGCTAAAAGGAGAGCTATCATGGGCAAAGTGCCGAGATTAGCCATAAGCGAGGGCTCCCTCGCTCCCTCTGGTCTGCTTTCTGTGCTGCATTTCATGTGCAGGGAGCTTCTCTCTGTGCAGTATAGTGCATGTGAGGTGTCAGCAGTTTGCAGAATGTACAGTCCCCCTCTATAAAGGAAGGCTTGAAGATCACAGGGATGTTCCCTGCCCCTTGATGTTTGCTTAGTTCTGCCTTTTTTTTTTCTTTTTTTTTTCCTCGGTAATAAAGTCAGCTCTGCGTTGCACAGTTCACCGCAGTCTCATCCCACTTCGGTAGTTTAGGATACTTAGCTCTGAAGTAGCACCACTGACTGAGGTTGCAGCTCTGTCATAAAATGGAACCTTTAATATGTGAACAAAACTTAGAGACCGCCTGCACTTTCAAATTACACAAAGTGCAGGATTCTCCTCTCGTGTCGGTATCGCTTATTATCATTTATTACGGAGGATGACGCACGTCATATGATCTGCTTTGACTAATGCTACTGAGATTTGATTTACTGTATTGTTCACAGAATGCTGCTGTACACAGCATGTGGCGTGTGCAGTCTGTCCCAGAATAACACCGGCTGGATGTCAAATGGAAAAGCCGTATGCGCACTATTCCTGAGCCGAGCATCAGCCCACACGCTTAACTTGAACTATCTTTAGCTGTGGAATACACAATATCCATGCATGCTCTTTGATACATTAAGCAGGATGTTAGGATGCAGCTGCAGCTAGAGCAAGAAAATAAAAGAGAAGAATGCAGAAATCTGTTTTCATTTATCCATATACTGATGTTCATGATCATGATCTGTGTGCTTAATGACTGATTTTAACTACAGAACTTCTTTTTACCCTGAGTTTCGCTGCTCAGGCGACATACTGTACGTGCTGCCTGACCTTATCCGTAAAGATTGCATGTACCCTGAGTATGGTGCCGTCAACTTGGATTTTCAGTCAACACTTTTATTTACAGTTAAAATTCTCCAGACATCAGCACAAGACGATTCAGTAGAGCGGCACTCTTTGTACAAATACACAACAGGCCAAGAAACAATAAGTGAAAGTCTACAGCCATGCTAGGGGCTTTCATCTTGCTGCCATGCTCTCCTGCTGATGTTAAGTAGGTGTATTTACTATGGTCACCATCTTATTTTTGGTGTGTTGGGATGCTAACCTCTGCTAATTAGCATCATTCCACTCTAAATTACAACCATCCACCTCATAGTGGCTCTAGATGAGGAGTGGAGGGGATCACATAAGTCAGCAGGGTTCATCCTCTTGAAACTATGGATGTCTTGCTGAAATATTTTCAGTCTGGACCTAAATGCTGGACCAACCCATGGACATCTACTGGGATAGTTCGATCATGACAGAGCCAGTGATCTAGATGTGCTAAACCAGAGTAATGCTTGTGTTCATGGTCAGTGTAGTTATTCACTTTAACTTAGAGTTTTGCTTTCAGAACATGAGCTGCGATGACTGTATATCGATTGTGTACCTCAGCACTTAAAATGTTGCTCATGATTATTGGCCTTATACTCTCTGTCTGTCTCCTTATGGCCATTTATTTATTACCTAAGCAAGAAGCCCCAGAAATGAGCTTATTAGTCAATGCTATTAGCAGGGAAAAGAACTCTTTCCTCTCCGATCACTTCCATTTCACGTAAAGGTGAAGTCACAAAGCTAGGGATGCCAGTGGGTTGAAACTTTTATCCAGACTATTAGCTTGTCTGTGTTTCTTCTGACTATGTTGTAATAATGTTTCCAGAACTCAGCAATCACTTCAGGGAGTACAGCAACCATGAAATTATGGCTATACATGCAAAAAGAACCAAAGTCAGAGTCAGGACTTTTCCTTTACCACTGAGGCTGACACTCGGTGTAGACTGGGCTGAAATGTGGGCACAAAAGTGTGTTTGATGTCACAAGAATGGGAGTGAGATCAGGGATGTCACTGAGGCTGTCGGGTGTGAATACATCATAGCAAAAAATTATTTGCTTACATTAGCTCAGAGCAGCACCGATAGGAAAGATCTGTCCACTGTGCACGCTCGACACCATTCAGTGTGAATTTAACACAACGCACACAAAGGGAGGGAAAAGAACATGACATGCAGGCTGCCATCCCATTTAGCCATTTAGCCGGATTATCAGCAGTGAGGCTGTCCATACTGTAGAGCCCCGTGGCTCACATTGAAGCCAGTGTCAGCTGTGAAACATTCTGCTTCATCCCTAATTAGATCAAACTAAAGGCATGAAGTGCATACGTATGTGTGTAATATTGGAGAGAGAGAGCACATGCAAAGGTTGAGCTAACTTCCAGATGAGTAGGCATCTGGAGCATTGCTTTGACTAACACCTGCTCTAACACAGGATACGATACCGCACAAACGCTGTCTCCCTTTTATACCTCTACCTCCTTCAACTACACCTCTTGTCCCTTTCTCATCAGTCCACCAGTCTTGGCAGTGTTAGTTAACCAGCTGTGCTACACAGATGTCTTTTCTAGTGCCAGTGTGGATGTCTGTTGGAGAGTTTTTGGTGTGGAAATAATGTACAAGGAAAAATACACAGATGAGTAGAGCCCATCAGCAGTTTATCTGTCTTGGCTTGTCTTAGTCCAGGGTGTGTGACTGTTTTCTGGCCAGTGACCCTGCTTTTATGTTCCAAATTCTCATGGAGCCAGTAATTAGAGACCTGTGGAGCAGTCATATTAATTGGATTGTGGTATATGTTTGGATTTTTATGAGGATAAAACTATTTTATCAAACTGCTACTTCAATATATAAATCCAAGCAAACTACTGCAACTCTCTCCCCCTGCTTAAAAAGTTACCACAAGTCAGGTCCCAATTTTAAAGCTGCACCACCCAATATTTTCAACATTGGGTCAGATGAATATGTGTAATGTGAAAAGGTCATTCATAGTGATGAACCCACAGACTATTATCACCTGACTACAATCCCCTTGAGAACCAAAACAAAGCTGAAAGCAGAGTAACACTTTAGCCCTATCAAGTTCAAGCAGACAATCCTGTATGCTAAAAATATATATATATAGATTCAGAAGTCAAAATACTATTTCTACTGTTTGAATTGTTTAAAAGTGTTTTATGGTTTTGACATTGTTCTTTCACTGACTAGCAAAAGGAACTGATTAAAATGTGAATGGTACTGCCTCCAAGCCGAACCCAACGGACACATTATGTGCATTGCCTGTCTAATCCCACAGGCCGTTCAAGCTACTTAATTCAGTAATGTTTCCCTGGACACCCTGGGCCCAGTCAGCGTGGCAGGTCTGCTGTGAAACCACCTGCTTAGGCTCACAAACTCATATTAATTAGTTCTTCATACACTTTATATGCTGCCATAATGGAAATGTTTGAGTAGGATGTAGGACATCGGCTATTTTACACATTGAGATCAGTTCACTTGTCACGAGGAGTGCTGCTCAGCCTGGGACACAGGTTGCATTATGTCTCCTGTGGCTCTAGACAAAGCTTTTTAAAGCAGTCAAAGTGGTTCCATGGTGCCCCGGGGTCCCTTGAGGACATGAAATGGATCCTGTAGGATTTGTTCATTTTCATTTTTTTAATGTAAATTATATAAATCATTAGTTTCACTACACTGGGGAAAAAAAGTATGATTACAACTTTTTTTAAAAACATTTTATGGTGTGTTTTCAAACATAACAAGTAATACACATCAACATTATTTTACCTCCAAAAAGTCCCTGAGTGCTCGCAACATTTAAATTTCAGCCACCATTTATAAAAATCTGCAGCCAACGTGGAATTACAGTAAAAACTATACGACAGATAGATAAGGATAACTTGTATAGTTAGCTGTCAGGTTCC
The DNA here is from genome assembly GCF_000972845.2 of Larimichthys crocea. Lineage (NCBI taxonomy): Eukaryota > Metazoa > Chordata > Actinopteri > Sciaenidae > Larimichthys > Larimichthys crocea. The sequence continues at coordinate 2,221,859 of NC_040026.1, forward strand.
AGGTACTTTGAGTGCAAACCAAGCAGCAACATCCATGGCTGAGAAATGAAGCCAACGCAGAAGTGCCAAAAACTGCAGGTCCTCAGGTGGCCACTTGAGGCTGGCTACAAACGAGTCAGGTTTACAGCCTGGTACAAAAAACAGTTTTGGTCTCTGTAGCTAATTTCCCCGTTCAAGACAACTGTACTGAGGGTGAATTTATATACAACTCAACTGTTTAAATTATATTAAGGCTTAAAGTTATGCAGGATTAACAATGTGCCCACTTTGACTGACAGGCAGGTTGCATTACAGATAGCTTGTTTGGGCAACCAGGCTTCACTCGGCCACCTTAGGTCCAGTGATGATCCACATCTTTGCCCATTTTTAAATAGTTGGAGGCAGAAGAAGCAGGGCTATCAACGCACTTAGTGCTCTTCAGAAACCTGTGGGGGATGTCATGCATGTGCTGTCCATTCTTTATACTACTACTGTACTCAGTGGAGGAAACACTTCTATACCAATGGTTCTGTCAGCTCCACCCCCGAGAGTGACGAGTTGAAAACTTCAATTGCAAACATTTAAATCGTAATAATGAGAAAAGACAGATTTTTTTTTTAACAACATACCAAAATAACTCATAGTCATACTTCAGCTTGTGATGGTGCAGCCATTTGGCCTACTCTGCTGTTGCTGCAGATTTCTTTACAGTATCGACGCAGCAGACTGTGTCCCGTCTTCAAAATTCACACGATTTTGCTAATTTAGCATGTAAACAACATATGCTGCTCTGTCAGACCGAGGCGAGGCATAAAGAGCTTCCATCGACTTGTTTGGTTAGAGGCTCAGTGTATTCTTTAAGGCAAGTTGTTTACCTTTCCCTCCCTCTGTTCAGCGGCGTGCAGTGCTAATGAGAGAGACGGGGGAGCTGGAGACACAGCGGGGAGGCAGGCAAATGTGACCTTTACCAGCATCCCACCTCCTCGCTCTCTCTCACACTCCATGTTAGACTCCATCCATCTCTGTATAGCTGTGTAACCTCCCTTTGCAGGCTGTGCTCTTAGCAGGGAGGTGGGCCCCACAGGTTGGGGGTGGGGGAGAGGTGTACAAGGATGGTGCACAAAAAGTCGAAGACACCTCCACAGTCAGACAGGAGAGTTACATAAATGGTGCATTTAGTGCATATTATCAAGTGCCAAGAGAGAAAGTTTGTGATTTGTGAAACAAAGAATGAAAGAAGAACTCCCCCCTCATGGAACGTGATCGATCCGTGCGTTTGTTATGAGTGTGCTTCAGCCCAAAGTGAGTACCCCATTAGTGCTCCAACCTCTCGGGTTTGACACCGGCTTTTGACCTCCCACCCCTCTCTGACTGCTCCTCATTCTCCTGTTAACCCTTAGCTGCTGACCCCGGTGCTAACAAGCTCACTCACCAGCAATAATGACAGTCCTGACATGTGCTCCACAGCAGAGGGCACATGCGCAATTACCCGCAGGCAACTCTCAGCCAACTCCCGGTACTTTTTAATTACTTCAACTGCACTGGGCAACAGAATACAGTATCATCGAGTGCTCCCTGTCAAGGTTGAAATCTTTATATTTTTATTTTTTCAATAATTGAAGCTATCATGGACTCTTCTGGTGCTGAAATAATCACCTGAACTATGAAAATTCTCTCAGATCTTAATTCATGTCAGGGAGGAAGAGCTTCTTAAGATTCACTTAGACTATCCATCACTGAAGCACTCGGCTGAATTCAGAATGTTTTTTATTGGGTGAGCAGCTCCTGCAGGCACACTGAGACAGGTTTCGTCGTGGGTTTTACAGATCGACCCCCCTGATGCTGTGGAGTAAACGCACACACCATGCCGGAATGATTTATTGGAATCAATGATGAACACTTTTTCAGCCAGATTTAAAAAATATATATATTATTATTAAAGGGCTGATTGTTCATATAGCTGCCGTTTAAATGGACACCCAACCCCATCACCACACAGGATGTTGATATGAAATGATTCTGTATTTTTATCCATCTTGAAGATGTATTGGCAATAAGGAGTTGTTGGTTTACAAAAAATATCACCACAAAATCAAAAACTAACATAAAGAAATGAGAAATAAAACCGTTTCTTGATTAAAGTAAGAATAAATCTGTGTTCTGAGTTCATCAGACCAAAGAAGAAAGTGTTCTTAACCACCCAGCCAAATTTGATTGGTTTAAAATATGAAATTATGTGTCAAAATCAGGTAATGATTATGCTCAGGGTGGCCTCAGAGTATCATCAAGCCACGGCTTGAGGATCGGCCATGGCTCAGTGGCAGGGGGGGACTGGGACAAAAAATCGGCACTGGCATTTTGGACCAGACCAGCCCACAACCAGCCACCCCCAGCCAGCGGGCAAATGCACGGTATGCCAGATTATCAGTCCGTGCCTGCTCAGTGGTAGAGTGGGTCGAAGGTTGGCGGTTCGATCCCTGCTCTCACTGCTCGAAGATTGGAAAGGTGAACTGACAGCTGGTGGGGTGTCAGTCCACCCTTGAGTAAGGCACCGTACCCCCCAACATCTGCTCCCTGGGCGCTGCCAATCGCTGCCCACTGCTCCAGTCTGTGTGTATTAGGCATCTGCCACTATGTGTGTGATCTGTGTATGTGTGTTGGATACACACACATGCACTGGATGGGTCAAATGTGGAAGAAAATTTTCACGTGTACAATGTGATTGATAAAATTTAAAACATTTTTATTTTTTTTATTTTTTAATGAATAAAGCCACCGTTTAGGACCGCTCACAAAATCCTGGACTAAAAAAATTGTTTAAACATGTTTTCAGCAACTATTTTCCAACATATTTAGTGTATTTTGAAAGAAATCTCCGAATTGCCTTCACACGGTCTTTAACAATCTGTGTTTAAAATCAAGCTTATGGCACGAAAGCAAAGTTTTCCCAGGAAGAGGAAGTGATTTGAAGCGTTTACCGTGCAATCAGCAATGGTTGTGACAGTATGGCCATGCAGCAGAGGTGATCATTTTAAAGCCACAGGAAAACATTCAACCCTTTGCTATTTACCATTTACCCAATTGTAGTCACTCTATAACAAGTGCCTATACAGCATCAGTGTGCGAGGCGGTGAACGCAGCCCTTTCCTACGTTTCATTTGTCACACTTAGGAGTAAAACCTTGAGAGTGCAGCGTTACTTTAAGAGCTGGGCAGGAACCACCCCGACTGCACTTCACTGCAGATCAAAAGATTGATGACTGGAGTCGAGAGAAAATGAGGAAAAACATAATATTTCCCTTTGACTCCATGAGACTCCATTTGACTTTGGCACAGGGCCTGGACAATCATACCTACAGCATAATCTGGCCGATTCGAGTTTCCATTGGAGTTTTGGGGAGGGTTTGCTGCATTAAAAGAAGCATGGAACCCCTCCTGAGGTCCAGGGAATAATCTAGTGAGTAATTAATTTGGAATTTAGTGCTTAATTCTCAGCTTGGCCAGAGGCTACATGTCTTGGTAACCCCTTCATCAGACCAGTGTGGTTCTTTGAGGGTGCGAGTAAACAAGGTCACTAGCACTAATCCTCTTTCCGACAGCTTTGAGCACTTTCCATAATTTCAGTGCCGTCAAATACTCTGTGTGCATCCAACCTGAATCAATGAAAACCTCCAAATGTGATGTAAGCCCCCCTTTTTTTATAGGCTGATGAAAGCCGAAATGACCAAGAACTTTTCTCTTTCCACGCTCTTCTATCTGTTCCTCCCTCACCTTGCTTCCCCTCCACCTGCCCATACTTGATTTCCACCTGTCGTATTGTGTGATGTGATTAAAATGTAAAACGCTGCGGTGGATGGGGCTGCTCGTACTCTCGGCTCCTCCATCATTCCTTATTGCGCTGGGCCTCGGCTGTTTGCAGGCAGCACTCGGGGAGCGAGCGGGGGGAAGATTGAATGATTCTGTGGCTTAGCGCGCTATTTCCTCTAATGCACGGCGGGCATGAAGGCTATCGGGGAGATTAATACTGGTTTGGGCTGTTTGTAACACTGGCATTTATTCTCTCCAAAGTCCCAGCCACCGGAGGGCACTTCTTCATTCCAGCCGGTGCCAGGCCTGTTTACCCATCAGCTATCTGCTGCTCACTGCCTCGTTCCATCCTCACCACCTCTTTCCTGTGTGTCCTTATTGCTGTTTGGCTCCATATGCTCTTGTTCGCACTCTTTTCCGATGTGATCCCCACCTCTCTCTCTCTCTCTCTCTCTCTCTCTCTCTCTCTCTCTCCCTCTTTTATCTCTCACTCTCTTTCAAAATCTTGTTATTTGTCTTGGCCTTCAGCGCCCTGTGCAGCTTGATCTCTGGGAGAATGCATGAAATAGTAAAAATAAGTTCAGGAAATCCAATAAGGATTAAACGATGCCGGCCGGTCATCCTCTGCGGATCTCACAGCCCCTCATATAAGCAGCGGTGAACTGAAAATGTCTATTTTTATGATTTGGAATCATAGGGAAACTGAGGACTCGAGCACGCACACCTCTCTGTCAGCCCCCTGAGTCATGAGAGGTGGAACACACCTAATCAAAAAAAAAAAAAAACCTTCTTTCTTCCCACGTTAAGAATGGCAGCCTCCTCTGAATAGGTAAACAGCACACAGAGGCCCAGCTGAGTTTTAATTCAGACTGCTGAGCTAAATAAACTTGTCGGTAGAGGTGTCAGCCACATCACAGCGTGCCGATGGGGCCAGAAGCTTTGGAATCAGTTCCACACACACAAACCCCCAGACTCCAAATCGTTCCGTTCATTTTCATCCCTCACCCCCTACCAAGACCTATTTCTTTCTGCAGCGCAAGCATCCTGCAAATTGTATTTCCCCCTTCCCGAAAATGAATTTGGGGAATGTTCAAGGGTACCATATATATTTTGTTTCCCCCATGGTTTCAATTTGCGCTTATATCTTCCTGGGTGCTGACACGCGGGGTGTAGTTTTGGCATCAGGGGCGCAGTAGAAGGGGCATTAAATCCCCTGCCGTTTTCTCATCAATCAAGTGTTTGGGCCCTGCCAAGGAGGCACATGTTAACGGATTTCACAGTAAACCTCAACTCAATATTGCCTCGTGCCCAGAGGGGTGCACACACACAATCTTACTCTGGAATTTTAAAAAGCATTTTTATATTTTTTGAGTAAAATCCAACAATGTGCATTTGCTGTCACAGTATAGGTCGCTGCTACAGTGAGGGGTAATACTCCATGAAACTTTACGCACTGAAGGATCTGCATTGACTTGGTAGACCGAGGCTCTAAATGAAAATTGGTTTTATTACAACTTGTGTCTCATTTCTATAGTTCGGTTGACATTTATTGAACTGGTGAGTTCATGGTATACCCCACCTCTCGCACTGTCAGCTGGGATTAGCTCCAGGCCCCCACAACCCTAATGAGGATAAGCAGTTACAGAAAATGGATAGATGGATGGATGGATGGATGGATGGATGGATGGATGGATGGATGACATTTCTATCAAATCAAACGTGCTACTCACTCAAGTACCACGTTATTATAAGTCATAGATTTCTAAGACCTGAGAATGTGACAACATCACAATCCCATCTAACTTGGCAATGAACATGAGCAGTCAAGACGATCAGGCAGGTTAACAAGCCAATAGATGACCAAAACCGAATGTCTGAAACCATCTTTCATTGCGCAAACAGTGCGAAATTATATCAAGACCATTAGATCCAAGGCTGTCTGTAATCTGCAACGGAGGATCATTACCTACCAGGTCTCCATGGTCGAGAGGAGCTCATATGGCTAAAGATTAAATTCCACTGGGCACGGATGCAACATGTTTCCATGCGCACCATTCTAAGTCAGTGTTTTAAACCATAGTACACAAAATGCTTCTGAAACGCTCTTGGCTGGGTTTGAAGTCGCGTGGAGGTCGTACCAAAACAGCATCCATGATGTGCCAGACGTGGCCAGTGGGGTTTGGACGTAAGGTCCCACTTATGTCTTCCTGCTTCCGATTTCTTGCTATGTATTTTTATAATCTCCATATATTAGAAAATTGTAAAAAAAAAAAAAAAAAAGGGGGGGGGAAATAACATGAATTTGCTTGCTTGCTCTGTACACTCGACATCTATTACATGTCTGTCCATCTTCCATTTCTCCCAATTCAATTCTTCGAGTGACTACTTGAGACAGGCTGCAGAAGTACGGCACTTCAGAAACTTATGGGTGACGTCGCTCATGCTTTATATTGTGGTATTGGTTTTTGGAGGAGTTTTCCTTACCTGAATCAAATAGCATGTTGAATGTTGTAGAAATTCTTAAGCCCACTGACGTAAATTGGGATTTGTGATTTTTGGCTGTATAAACAAAATCTGACTGAATGGCTGTTTTTAGCAGCAATCAACTTGGTGAATGCAGGCCTACCTATGAGAATGACGGGCAGAACTCGCTCAAGCTCATTCATTTCATTTTTCACAAGCCTATGCTCATCATTTTTCACATGTACAACCTTGCCCAACAGCATGAATGCCTCTGAGACCATTTGTAGCACTCTGACAGCATGCTTTTCAAGATGCCTTCGAGCGTGCATGGCACTTTGGGAACTTTTGCTTTCAGACGTGTCCAGGCGACACTTTGCACATCCCAGTTAGTCTGAAGCATAATGAACCCTTTATGGTTCACACTCATGTGGAGTAATTTCCCCATCTTCTGATTAGATAGGCAATAGACAGATCCCCAGTTTCCAGAATGATCTTCAATTCTCAGATCAAAACTGTCAGTGGACCGACATGATTAGAGAGCCGAATTCCGCCGAGGGACAGAGAGAGAAATAAGACACACAGTGAAGGAAGATGGGGTGATTAGCAATAAAAAGAGACTATGAAAAGAAGCGAGGACGATTCTTCCCTCCCTCCGCACGAAGGTTAATACAGAAATTCTCAACATCCATCCAATTGTGCCCTGTCTGGCTTTTTGTCTTCCTCTTACGTATTCCCCCCACCTGCAGTGGAGTTCAGTTAATTGTGTTGAGGTTTGCGTGAGGCTTATGTAGCGCTACAAGGATTTCTCTCATTCTCTCCTATTGAGTAGACAGTCTGAGTCATATCTCTCCAGTTTAGCCCTAACTGTGCCCTCCTGGTTGTAACATCGGAGTCTCTTTGTGTTTCTCTGCCAGCACAAGGCCACTCTGCCTCTGTCTGAGCCTCCAGTTACACTCTCTGCATTCATGTCTTCTTCTAATTTCTAGTTTTCCTCCGGTGTCACAGAAGCCAAGATTTTTACATGATGACATTAATTAGCTCAATTAACTTTAATTTTGTTTGGAAAGTAGATTTCTTAAGAATTCATACAATCATGCTTTAGGTTTGCATTCGCAATACACTATATACACAATACACTATGAACAGTGATACCCTCTACTGGACTGACTAGGATAGGACTAGGTTAGCACATCTCTCCTAACTGTAAGGAGAAACATCACAGTTTTCGTCCACATATAAATATTAAGTTTAAGGCTCCGACTTATGCGGTTAGGGTGAGGGTAATATTATTTTCAATGCAGGCAGCAGAAGCTATGCTTTGGTCTGCTTCATTCTTTGTATCTTTTTACTTATTAGAGACAATTATTTTGACACATTTGGCAAATCTTCTGTGAAGATAAATTTTAAGAATGTTTTAGGAGCAGTGCACTGTTGATATTATAAATCCCTTCTCTTCATTCTTTTCATGTTTTGAACAAAAGTAACAAGCAGCGAGAGGAAGAAGGGCATGCTGAAAGAACACACTGTGTGCAGGTGTGAGCTGCAGTGGTAGAAAATGAATTAGTAATTTTTTTTATGTGAACAAGAGGTCCAACTCGTGAATTTCCCGCCATGACCACATTTTTGTAGTCCTCATTAAACTTGCTCCTATCAGCATTCAGTAAACAAGCTCTGAAAAACTCTCTGTACAGCACACAGCAGGCAGACAAAGTTTGTGGCTGGTTGTTGAATTTAGCGGAAAGTTTAGCAGCTGAAGAGTCTAAAGGTGTTCTTCTCAGGAGATGGTGGAGAGCAAAACAGAGCTAACGGGCCAAAACGTTCACGATAACAACTTTAAAGAACAATAATATGCAAATGTTGTTTGTCCAACTTGTTGCCTGCAGTATTTTTACCACCGGGAGAAGAAAAACTCAAATCCTGACAAATGATTACTTTAAGACAGACATAATCTTTGCTCTCTGGCTAAAGAAAGTTCAAAATTAAGCTTAGTCTGGTTCTGTCAGGGCTTTCTAGCTGAAAACCTGCAGGAGGAAACGAGGCTGAAGCTTGGATGTCTCAGATAAGATAAAAAAAGACTTTAATGACACCACACCAGGGAAATGCACTTGTCACAGCAGCTCATATACAAGGTTGATAATAAATTATTTACAAGTAAGAAGTATATAGTCATGCTGGTGGTAAGGAGCCTGACAGCTGTTGGAATGAAGGACCTGTGGTAGACCTACTTCTTACTTGGTTGCAGTAACAATCTGTTGCTGAAGGAGCTGTTTAAGGCCTCCACAGTCTCATGCAGGGTGTGAGAGGAGTTGGATCCTCCTCTCCATCACTTCCTTTATGTAGTCTAGAGGGAAGTCCAGGACAGAGCTGGACCTCTTGACCAATTTGTTGAGTCTTTTCTTGTCTCTCTCCGTGCTTCCTCCTCACCAGCAGACAGCTGCATAGAATAATGTAGATGCCACCACAGTGTCATAGAAGGTTTCCTGCACACTCCAAAGGACCCCAGGCTCCTCAGTAAGTGGAGACGACTTTGAGCCATAGAATATATAAAAACATGCAAGTAGGTCTACAGTATATATGATATTGCCATTATGATCACTGTATTTCTCGAGCTAATGAGCTTGTGGTGATGGAGACAGATTCTAAAGATTATTAACCACAGGTGGCTTCTGCAGCTGTTAAGGAGCGAAAGAAAAAGCGGGTGCTTTGTCTCATAAAAAGGGTTGAAACATGTTTTGTTACAGATGCTAAATGATGTTTTGCAACTTTTCTCACAGTCCACTTGTTGTTGTAGCAATATAGCTGGGATCAACCCACGAAAGGTTAGCACCTGCATAATGATAACCTTTAACTCGAGCCGCTCGCTGTGTCTCCTTGTCTAAAGCAGCAGCTGCAGCCCTGTATATTGACATGCATATGACATATATATGGCATATCAGGGTTGTCATAGACGTAACATATGGCGGCACAGAGGCAGACAGCAGCAGAGAGAAAGGGCAGGAAGAGGTGGATGTAGCAACACGTCTGCGGTTAAAGTAAGCGACTGTGACAGGTGAAATTAGGACATGAAGTTTGCAGTCCGCTTCAAAGCACAAGGTGAACAAAGCTGAGGCTGGGTTTGGAAGTAAGCAATAGGTGGAGAAAGGAGGTGGAGGGAGGGAGCTCGGAGACACTTTGTCCTTCACCTTCTCGCGCGGGGTGAGTCTCCACCACCAGAGGCCATCGCTCCGCTCGCCTTTGATCTCTCCTCTCTCTTCCAACCTTCAGCTCAGTGACACTGACAATGATGTTCAGTAAAAATGTTTTTTTTTTCTCTCTTTCATGTGCACACACAAACACAGCAGCACTGAATAAACTGGATCAGCTGCAACAGTAAAAAGGATGTGCGGTGTGTGTCATTGTGTGTGTGTGTGTGAGGCCGTGTGTCCTTTCTCGGTCATTATTATTTTTACTGTCATCGAGGGATTGTTGAAAGACCAGAGCGAGACGCTTTTGTCCGTCTCTTTTTTTCCACCTCGCCAATTGAATTTGTTTGTTATCTCGCCGAACGGGCCGGCGGTCTTTAGTCAGGTATGACTGATGACAGTGTGCCCCCCCCCCCCCCCCCCCCTAGCCGCGGTGATGTGTCTCAAGGCTCAAGGTAAGGTAGCACTTAACGCAACAGTGAAAATGGAAATGTCAAGCGCATTTTTATGAAACAGCACTTGCCTTATTCAGCTCACGGTCACTCGAGACGCACACATGCATACTGCAGAGGAAGCGGCTCCTTGTGTCTTAATGGGTTTGTGGTGTATGCGTGTGTGAAGCGAGGGAGTAATTAGCATCAAACATCTATGGGCTATTGTTAATTAAAATAAGGTCTCGAACAAAGTAGAACTTCTCTTAAAGTGAGTTGAGTTCAAAGGTCATCGATGGAAAAGAAAACACTTCTGTCATAAATGAGTAAAAGCATCAAAAATAATGAATTCCTCCTCACTGTCAGCGGCATTTCAAGTTGTTCATTAGATTACACTTACTTTGGCATTTGAATGAAAACTCTAAATAATTCCAGCTGCTGTGCAGCAGGGCTTGAAGTCGCGTGTCTTTCATTCCCACGGCACGATGCCTGACAGGTGTGAGATGTTTGTTCTGCACCGACCGGATCTTGAACTCCATCCTTTGACACCAACTGATCGCCGCACCTCTTAAAACTAAATAAAATTCAGTTCTGGAGACATAACTCAGAGAATTCTTTGTGTGCTTCATCTGGACATCATAATTATGAAGTCTGTAATTAGTTTGTTGCAAAGATTGATTACTCCATAAGTGACTGATAAAAGGGAAAGATTAAATATTCTCTATTTGTATCAACTTGTTAGTTTACACGAGAATAGAATAAATATTTAGAATTCTGTTTTTGAGATATAATTGTGAGACATTTGCAGTTTGGTGTCAAGAATGTGGGAGAAGACAAGTTTAATTAGTTTTACTGTTTTTGAGGAAAAACGAAACACAGTGACGAACTGAAAACTTTGGCGGTGAAAATTGTAAAGTCACAATCTATTAGTCCATGATGCTTAGAGAAGTCTGGCATGGGACTGGTCCATACACTGTACAACACATGGACGTAATCTCCGTGATGCCACCCACAGGATTCTCAAGAGCTGTTGTGAAGCTCAGTGTGGTGACTCTGGTCGTCTCCATCTTGATAGTCCTGCCTCCATCGGCTGTCGTCTGATCCAAAAATGGGCAGAGACGTACAGTGTGGGTGGAGCAGAAGTGAGCTGAATGAAGCCTGGGTGCTCGAAACAAGCCATCTGTAATTGCACCTACCTGTCAATTAAAGCAGCCATGTTGTTAATCCTGCATAACTTTAAGCCTTAATATAATGTGAACAGGTGAGTTGTATATAAATTCACCCTCAGTACAGTTGTCATGAACGTAGTTATAGAGACCAAAACTGTTTTTGTACCAGGCTGTAAACATGTTTATTTCTGCTGTGAAGTTGGACATTTGAACATGAGGACTTATGGAGACTGACTCGTTCTGTAACCATCCTCAGGTGGATGAAGAACTACAGGTTTGGTACTTTGTGTTGGCTTCACTGCACAGCCATCGAGGTTACTGCTTGCACTAAACTATGTTGTTTATTTTAATGCATGGAGTCAGACTTCCTTATAGGAGTAATAGTAATTATTATAATAATAACTGGCAATACAAAGAGAAACTGGCATCATGCAGGGTCCCTAATGAGTTCAATGATTGTTTAAGTATAACGACATGTTGAAATATTTATACTGTTGAAACATTGTTGGAACAACAGTTCCACACAGTGTGTTTGTGGTTTTTCTTTGCAGAGTGTAGTTTTTGAAGGTCATATCTTGTAGTTCTAACAGGAGCATGTGTGGTTTTCCACATCAGCCACTTCTGTGACCTTGTTGCGGCGAAAGACAAGAGCCAAAAATACTTTTTTTTTCAGCATGCATCAAATCACACACCATAAGACAGCGCTTGCAGCCACCCTGATATGACTAACAGATCGAAGGTAACAGATATTTTATGGACCCACTATAATCCACTTCCCCTCCCAGACTTTCAAACAAACCTTTGAAACGTGAGAGCAGCGCGCTGTCGGTCCTCAGCGCTGGTCTCTCTTTGTGCATCTATTGCGTTTGCTATTTATCGTTCCTTGTAAAGTGGCTTTCTCCGGTGTTGCGGTAACACAAGCTAGGGCAGTTCTCTCGCGTGAACCATCAGAGAATGATAGATTGGAGTAATAGGAGCTGGCAAATGCCTCCTTGGTGCTCCTTTTAAAGCTTTTATCTCAGATATTGCACGAGCAAACGCTCGATAATCAAGTGGACCATGAAAACATTTTTTTCATCAGTCGCATGACTGATACCTGGTCGACGGCTCACCGATCAACAGGGTGAGTGAATTTATGGATCTCTGGGGAGCGTGTATAAATGATACCTTCAAATCAAGTGCAGTCAAATAGAGGTTTTGTTACCAGACTGCTTTAATTTGATGATGGATGTCTGCCAGCGACTTCTGAAATACCGGCTCTGCTTTGAAAAAGCTGAGACAAAGTATTGTCCTCACCTTGGATCTGTTTTTTTTCCAGGTTGTCTAACTTGGGGTGTGGTGCAGGGAGAAAGGTTGAGCATTGTGTGTGTGTGTGGGCGGTGGTAGACAGATAAATGGATGGTCTTTCTGGCGGTCAGCCTGGCCCGGCTCAGGCTCAGGCTATGGATGACATTTTGAGCTCTGATTGCCTGGCAGGTCGGCTGACACTTGGATAGGCTGTGGTCCCACTGGGAATGTGACAAAGATGGAGTGAGCTCACTGTGTCACAGTCACGTGCACACACACACACACACACACACACACACACACACACACACCTCGGCTGCTGCCACCTGTGTGTGAGAGAGCGTGCATGTGTGACCTAGGTACCGCAGGCATCCATTGCCAATCTTGTGGCGTGATTGAGAGGAGATCCAGCCAGTGAGCATGTCTAGGCTGTTTTATCCCGGCTGTCTTACCACCTGCCTGACCTCCTGAACCTACAATCCTCCCACAGCTTTGAAGGAATTGCAACTGTCCGCCACACAGATCTAAGTAATACAATATACTGCAGTCATGAGGTCAAGACTGCACTGAAATCGGCAAATGGAATGTAATTAGAGGTCAAATTAGAGCTGTGAAAACTGTAATCACAGAAAGTTCTGACCTATGTAGCCTTTTAGCAAAGTACAAGTGACATTGCATTTGAGCTAATGATTTTATACTTTCAAAGAAAGTTTAAATATGGAGCTCATAAACAAACAAAGCATGAATAAACAATCTCAGCGAGGTGTTAGTGGCACTTTTCCGAGCTGCAAATCCGAACCGGCGGAGGCTAAAGGCTGATTTGGATTTGATGACTTTCATTGACTTTCCATCACTTTGTTTCCCTCCTTCATTGCTCATAAATTGGCCTGTGTTTGGTGAAGCGCTAATGGAAGAGGCTGCGGAAATTTGCACTTGGATATAAAAAATGCAGAAAACAACAATGTGTCTGTCAATGCATGCTGAAAGCTGCATGATGGAATTTGTTAGGCGAGCCTGTGTCGTGCATACAGATGATTCAGTTTCTCCGAGTCAGCTGACCTGAGACCTTTTATACCAAACAAACCATAACATGACGCAGATGTGTCTCTATCAATTGACACCTTGTTTTTTTATTTTATTTCTTGATTCATCTTCATCACCATCTTTGCTAAATATTTACCAGTAATCTATAGAGTGGATGCAGAGAGTGTGCAACCCTTATTCTGGTTTATTATTTATAAAGCTATGTTATTGTGTACCTTTAGTTTTATTGAGACTCTTATTTTGAAAGTATTATGCTGTATAAGGTTTTCAAAATGAAGTTTCTGTTTTATTTCTGACTTCCTTGGCACAGCCTGACAGTCATGGGTTCCTACGGTGACATTAAACAGATCACATTACCACCGCTACTTTTCTAAAATAGCTGGTCATTGTAGTTTTTTTAGGACAAACTTGCTTGGGACTATTTTCAGCTGCGGATTGATACACTTTTAGTACTAGTCAGTATTTGGGGCAGCAGAAGGGTGTGTGCGGACAAAATAAACTGCAGTTTGTGTGTGTTCATGGTAATGAAGGAACATGCCGCCCAGTGCAATAAAGTGACTCATTGATGTGTTTTTAATAGTTTTTGGACAATAATTGAGCTCTACGGCACAGAGGAGGACGATACATCAGGCTTTGATACACACACAATACATCCGCTGTTTGCTCTGGAGGTTTGCTTTATTTGTCGACAAGAAGAAACAGAGATTATCACCAGCTTTGTCCTTTAAATCTGCATTTCATGATTGATTCACAATGACTACTTTGTACATTGTCTTTTGGGATATTAAAAGGATGCTAATGTTTTTCTTTTCTTTTGTTTTTGTCCTCTTTTGCATCTTGTGATATATTCATAAAGCTACAATGATCTGTTTCATTCCACATTAAAGCTTTTGTGAAGAGTCTGACATTAGACACCATTGAGTAGGGGATTCTATAAACACATGTAGCACTTACACACTACATTATCTAGGTCAGTCTGCTTTTTACACTGAAATCTTGCAGCAGGTACGGCTGGAGTGGACACGTAAAAAACTAAAGAACTCAAAAGTACGCCTACGCAAAAATCTGCTTATGTAACCGCAACTCGTCACTTATGTCCTCAAGAGTACCTCGCACTCCTAAAGGCCAACTCACACCGGACGCGGAACGGAAGCGGAACGGTACCGCATCACCGTAGCAAATAGAATCCAGTCTAGTCAATGAGAGCACTCACACCGGGCGCGGATCAGAAGCGTCCCAGAAGCGGCTCTCCGCGCCACGGCGCGAGCTTTCCGCAGGATTTCTATTTCTTCTGCGAGCCGCGGCTGAACCTCTGCACTGCGCACCAGACAGGAAACCGGGCCTTGAATCAACGTAATAAACTTCCGCCCCCTTTCAAAATAAAACACAATACTCAGTTCATGTAGCTTTTTACAACTTCACATCAACGTGACGTCATGACCGGTGGCACCAGGTGATCAAAGATCGATCAAAGGGTCTCAACGAGAGACTAATTGTTGAAGTGGAACTTCACACAATCATTTATGACACAACAGATGCTTTTTATAATCTCCTCCACGTCGGAGAAGCAAAGTCAGCTGTTTGTTGTTGTTGTTTTTTTATACACTGTTTATCGCGGGGTCTCGGGTATGTCCAGGATTCTCGCGTGATCTCGTGATCTCGCGTGAATACGGCCGGCTCGCTCCGCTGCCGTTCCGCGGCTGATCCGCGTCCGGTGTGAGTTGACGCCGGGCAAAGTACCGTTCCGCTTCCGTTCCGCGTTCAGTGTGAGTCCCATGTAATTATCATACACGACTCTGTGGAACTGCTTTTTTTTTTTTTTTTTTTTCATCCCACGCTGAAGCTCGCCTCTCCTGCTGGACCTCACATGCAGCAGGAGGAAAGTGCAGTGCGTTGAATATGTGCAGACGCTGTACATTTCCAGCTCTTCATCGTTCTCCCTCTTCCTCGGAAGAAGGCGACGGTAGGAACAAAAGTGTCTACAAGAGGCAGCGTGTTTACACACGGCCGTAAAAATGCTTACGCCGAAGAATGAAACTTTTATTGACTAGCAGGTGTGCGCCAATGATGCCTCGCTTTATTTCAAGGGTGGGTTTTAATGCCGTGTGTCCGACGCCTTAGAGTGGATATACAGTCACAGTTAGAGGGAGCGGAGTGACGGGTAAAAGCTATCGTTCTTATTTCACGTTTGTTCTTGAAAAGTTCAGCTGCACCTGCACAGGCCGATCCTTGGATCAGCACACACTGTAGACTGTCCTCTATGTAAATCATTCACGCTTCTCTTCCTTTTCCCGTTTGGATGTCCTAATTTCTGTCAATGCACATGTGGCTTTGTATTGTGGAGCTAATTAAAGACCAGCATGTTTATCATCCCTTTTCCCAACCGGCCTTTGAATTAAAGTCTACATTATGCACTCTGGATGTCACGTTCTACATGGTGTAAAAAGTCTTTCCCCCGCTCTCACTCTTGCTTCGCTTCCTCTCTCTTAGGATGTTTATAGACCTGTTTAGTCCCACTTCTTGGGTTTTATGGGCCCAATGGGGAAAACTCACAACAGACTGTGATGAGGTTAGACCAGTAAACAGACAATGGTTAGAGTCGCTTCAAAAGGTTAGGAACGTTGCAGAGAACATCTCAAATTGCCTTCCTGTTTATTTTCTCTTAAAGAAATGTTTCATTTTCTTGAAGTCTTAGGACCTTTCATGAGATGGATTTGAGTTGTTTTTTTTTTTTTTTACAACCCCAATTCCAATGAAGTTGGGATGTTGTGTAAAATGTAAATAAAAATAAAAATGTGTTGTATGTGAATTCCACCTGGTTGTAGAGGTTGTGGAGGACCACTCCGTGGTCTTCCAGGTGCTTTTACTTATTTTGCCTCATTACACTTCATGTCAGAACTCTATGGGCTGGTAGAGCATTTATTAAGGTGGAATAACTTATTTTTTATTCATTTTTATTTTTTTCTTTGCTGCTGTTATTAATTTATTATCACTGAAATATCCATACATATACACAAGCACTTATAAGTACATGCACACTTACACACTTATTCACACACACACACACACACACACACACACACACACACGTACATACACAAAATTCCCCCATTAGTTAGGCTACCTCCTTGTCTGCTGGTCTGTCAGTATATACGTAAGGCCACACAATAATCCCTCTGTACCTTTAAAAAGACCTCCGCTGCCCAACATGAACTTATCGCACTGTAACTTGTTTATTTCCCTTTTTTTATAAGTCGCTTTGGATTTTTTTATTCATTTCTTAAAATAAGAAGAATTGTATCTTCTTCTAATCCCATGATGAACTGTCATCTTTCTACAGAAGCCCAGAACAAACAAACTAAGCATTGCTCTTGATAGAAAACTTAAACAATGAAATTGGTTGCACATTGGTTGCGCCAATTTTTTTTACAATAGCATTCTTTGGTTTTCAGTAAAATAAGTGCTTACTTGTAAAGTTCCAAGTTTTCAGGATCTTCTTAAAGCGAAGTGAACAGACTTAGTCTTGGGTTTCTTTCCCTAATTCAACCCATGGGTGTGATGGCATTCTCGTTATTTTTAACCAGCTTCATGTGTGTGGACTGCATGTGTCCCACCAGGCTCTCCTCATTACATCTCTCTGAAGTCTCTAACAACAATTTGCACATGCGTGTCTATTTGCGTCTTTTCATATTTTCTGTGCATGCATTAATTAATTTTAACCTCTGATCGGGGCTTAGTGCATGTGAGGACAGCTTCTGATTTCTTTTCTTTTTTTCAAATCTATCTTAATGCAGAGCCCATATGGACGTCGCTCCTCTGCTCAGCGGACATAAAAAAATCCCTTTGTAGAGCCAAAAGATGATGCAAAAGGCAGGAATTTGTTTCCCAGCACAGACTTACCGTTCTTCTTCTTGGCCTTTTTATTATCAGTATACACATAACTTTAACATAGCTACAGATTATTTGCTATAACTCTAATCACATTGTAGATGCTGGCACAGATTGTAAAAACATATTATTGATGAACATTAATATGTTTTGCAGATTCCACTATATACCGCCCAGTTTGGTACCGTGTGTTCCTCACTAGTTGAAGGTCACAGTTGCCCTCGCTCTGAATTTAGCACATCCCTGATTACTATAGCCTACTGAATATCATTGAGTTCATTTCATCACCCATCATGAAAAATGGAGTAGGTTGTGCTGTTCTAACAAGCGTTAATACATATTCATCTCGCCTTGCAAAGAGAACCATTTAAAGAATACTCTCTATAGATATCGTACACACGCCACACGGGCTCAAGGCTCGCATCAGTACTGAAATTGTTATTAAATTATTGTAGAGGAAGCGGTGAGGGTGCGTGCTCTGTGGCTGGGCAGTTCAGTGCAACTTTGTTTTTCTGGAGCTCTGAAAAGAGCCTCATGGCATTATGTATAATGGGGAAGTAATTAGCAGAGCATATACGCTTTGACCTGCATGATGAGGATGAGGTCTTTGTGCTACCGCCTGCATGCCTACGCGCGTGTGTGTGTGTGTGTGTTGTACAAGGCCACCCACAACAGCCAAAGAATCCAGACAGAAACAAACACTCGGGCAAACAAATGCGGATGCATACAATCAGAACTCAATGTACTTAACAGCACTTTTTTTATGCTTTTTGACTCCCATGTTTCACATTTTCCCTGATACGTGATCTAATAAAGCGAGCGGAGAATTAACTTTATTGCCTGCAAACCCGGCGCTGTTTCTCCGCATTCCGACCGAACAGACCCAACACTTCCCTCCGCGCAGAACTCCCCGTGCATTCAAGGCAGCGCACATCGCAGCATGATGCAACTCAGCAGCCTGAACCAGCAAGGCAAAAGGTTACACAGCGAGTGGAGCTGGGTCAAATACCCCGGGTGAATAATTCTTGCTGGAGGGTTTGTTTTAACCCTTTGTACCCGCAGCTTTTGTTTTGTTTTTTATTCAGTTTGCCCTCCCTTATCTTGTTTTAGGCATGGCATAAACTTATATTTCAGGCTGGGCTATTCCGAAATGCAGTTTATTTACTTGTATGTTTTAATTATTATTATTATTATTATTATTATTATAAAAACACTCTAGAGATGCAAATTTAAGATTGAAACTTGCATGTAGCCTACGCCTGCCCCGGAGGCTCCACTGCTCTAATTGACCAGATCAGAAAAAGTATCTGACACAGATCAAAGACACTGCAGACTATGCATTGAACTCCAACCAACATCTTTCACAAGTTGCGTGATGCGCATAAGCGATGGAGGAAGAGGTGCCACAGACTGACGTTACTCATCCAAATGAATTCACGTGTGATCAGGGCTTTAGGAATGAAAGTGAAGCTGAACCTTTCATGGTCACTCGGAGGTAAAGATGGGCTTTTCTCTTCTTTTCCTTCCCAGCTGGTAGGAAGAGGGTAGAGCAGTGGTGGGCCACATTGGGTTCTAAAATTTGACAGAGGGGCCAGGCCAGGACCTCATAGGACAGGGGTCGGCAATTAGCGGCCCGCGGGCCAAAACTGGCCCGGCATCAATTATATCTGGCTCGCTAGATGATGTTGATTTATTTTTAAATATATATATTTTTTTAAATATATCTTTTAAACCTCATGTTTTCTGTCAAAAATACAACAATTCCACAGATTTCACAACATTTATTGAAAAGTAGCTGATAAGTAACGTGACAGCAGCCAGAACATCCTTGCAGCCTCTTTACTTGACGCACAGGTCGGAACACTAATTGGCACGTGCGTGCGCTGTAACCTGTGGAAAATAAAAGTGTCCTGTGTCCCTCTTGTAACGGACAACGTGAACAAATGTGTTTCATTAAATGAAAAGAACAAAACCAAAGAAGGTCGGCTCAAATATCAAATAGCCTAGAAATGTGAATGCACATCAGCGGCAGATCTGTGCTGCTATGTACATTAGTTACGGCAGGTTGCCTGTTTCATGACAGACGCCAGGAGATGCAGCAGTGGGCGTAATAACAAC
Source organism: Larimichthys crocea (assembly GCF_000972845.2). Classification (NCBI taxonomy): domain Eukaryota; kingdom Metazoa; phylum Chordata; class Actinopteri; family Sciaenidae; genus Larimichthys; species Larimichthys crocea. The sequence continues at coordinate 2,241,226 of NC_040026.1, forward strand.
ACATGGAAGCAAATTAATGTTTTAAATTAAATTAAATGCATTTTTAAAGTTAAATAACATTTATTTTTAATATAATATAATAGAACTGCTGGAATAGAACGTTTGACACGAAACAGCAAAGATAAGACGTTTTGTCGTTTTGTGGATTTTTTTGCTACTCTTTGGGGGCTAGCTCGCAGAGTTTTCATCGCACAGTGATGAGACACATATCTTTGTAACATATATTTTTATTTTTTCCCCGCCGCGCCTCCCCTGAAGTCCTCTGGCGCCCCCCAAGGGAGGCGCGCCTCACACTTTGAAAACCTCTGTGCTAGCATAATTTGCAAGCTTCGTTGCAAAGTGCTGGCTGATATTGTACTCTTTAAAAACCGCAACAGCTTCTTGGCATATGAGACACACAGCCGTTGATCGAACTTCTTTGTCCTCTCTCTATTAAATACTCGGCACTCACTGTCCACTTTTCTTTGGTCCGCTCATTTTTACAGAAGGGCTCAAACGGCAACGGGAAAATTAGTGAAATAAAAAGTAGACTACACTCCAACAAAGGTCCACCAATGTTCAGTGCGCCATCTATTGGGGAAACGCTGGCATTGAAAGAAAAAACAGCATGAAGACGTGGATGACGTGTTGACGCTCGGCCGTCCTTAGTTTTGGTCCGGAAACATCTGGGGAGAGAAGAAGAAAAGGACAACTGTAGCTTACAGCTGTTAAAGAATAGCAACGTAATATTAGTATGTAAATGTGACTGAGCCTTTGTGTCCACATGCAGCTGCATCACAATCCACACACACATGCATATTTTAATATTAATATAACAGTATGTGGAAAACATTAGTACAATGGTTAATTAAATCAATTTCAAACACACAAAGCAGCAAGACAAAAAGTGGATGTTGTTGTTAGAGTGTACAGCAGAGCAGATATGCTTGTCTAATATGAAGGTTTATTTGTTTAATATTGAACTGCCGTTCGATAACGACATTTCACCAATAGAGACCAACGTTTTTTTTGCAGTGCTGACACTGGAATGCAACCTCTGATTGTCATTTCTCTTTATGTTGTTATGTTTACCAAAATAGGACATTGTAGTAAATGGTTTCTGAGGGATTTTGTGTTTTTGTCAGAAGATGAAGTGCCTGTGTAGTTTTTGTGGATTCTGTGTTACAAGATTTCATCCCTGTGTTAACATTACTGAAGCCTTAGAGGAGCAGAAACCATCTGGGTTATTAGGCTGTCTGTAGTGAGTTAGTTATAGTTACTAACTGGGTTGGGCCAGAGCAACAAAAGGCTGCTATCAACTAGCAACAGCATGGTAAGTTCACTTCATCTGAAAGTGAAAAATAAAAGCAAATGTTTTATTTTAATTAGACTCTGCCTTATCAGTCACCATGATGTAAATATTGGGATTATTCCCCACCTCAGTTTTTTGTTTTTTTAGCCTACTTTGAACCCTCTGAAAATGATGGTGGATCATCTGTCTTTAACACTACTTTGAAGACTGTGAGCTCAGTTTTTAAATAAGTGGTGGAGCCAGTGTTAAATTAAATTTATGATCGCATTGAATCTATTGATACCAAACATGTCATGTATACTGGGAAAGTTGTCTTTACCACGAGGTCTGTGACCCCTCAGTGATTTCTTGTAATATTTGCTTTGCTGTCAGACAGCTGTTGGACGTTTTAAAGTTAGCAGCGAATTAAAAAGTTGTCTGACAGCAAGGTTAAGCATGAAAATATTCTTAATATGGTGTACACTTAAACAGATATTGATTTTTTTTTATGTGGCAAAAATATGGTTTTCTGCTGAGCCTTTTCTACTGCAGTTACAGCCCCACTCATAAACACCACAACTATAGCTTTGAATGTGTCATATGTAAGATTCTGAGGCATTCTACGTATTCATTTCATGTTTAAACCAGTTTTTATTGTTAATGGGTGAACTGGTTGTAATGTAGCTCAAAAGTTTTTATTGTTAATGGGTGAACTGGTTGTAATGTAGCTCAAAGAATGAATGCATGAACCCATGAATTCTCAATGGACAAAAAATTTATTTAGCATAAACAGTTAATTGCAGAAAGAATTAAATATTTGAATAAATATTATATTTTTATATTCAGTTAGGATATTATCAGCTACATTCGAACCCTGAGATCATTTTATGTTTCTGTAATGTCATCTTAAATCAGAATAAGACACGGACAGAGGATGTTTCTGTAAAAAAGGCCCAAGAACTGTGCAACTACAAAAACTATGAAATATAACAATGTCTGAACTTTGAACTTTTTTTTTTTTTTTTTTTTGCTTGGACGCAGGGGAAACCAGAGCACCTGGAGAAAACCCGGAGAACTCGATGTTTAGTTCTCCCTCCTCCTCTTCCACCTTGCTGGTTTCCTCAACCCCAGAAAGTGACGGGTCCTCTTCCAGACAGAAGGTGGTTCTGCTGTCCTGTCTGGAAGATTTCCCTGAGCGCCTCTCTGGGATTCGAGGGCCAGTGCAGGACTGATGGTCTCCGCCTGCTGCTCGCACTGCTTGTCCTCAGCCTGCTTCGGTGGTTCGAGGGCCAGTGCAGGACTGATGGTCTCCTGCTGCTCGCACTGCTTGTCCTCGGCGGCTTCAGCCTCCTTTGTTGGTTCGAGTGCCAGTGCAGGACTGATGGTCTCCTGCTGCTCGCACTGCTTGTCCTCAGCGGCTTCAGCCTCCTTTGGTGGTTGGTTGTCATTACTGTCTGTGATTTTCTGGAGAGCCTCTCTCTCAGCCTGGAGCTCAGTGGATAGCTTCAGGTTGAGTGAGATCTGAACACTGAGCTGAGTTTTCAGGTTGTCCAGCTCGCTCCCAAAAATCTTACTCTCACGGGCATTTTGCTGCAGGACAGTGATCTCTTCTGCCATCTGTTGACGGATGGCTTCCTGCTCAGCCCTCACGTTTTGGATCATACGGAAGCCCTCTGACACTGAGACTGCATGAGACTTGACTTCCGTTTCAAGCTCACGCTGCAGGGTCTCGGCCTGCTCTCTGACCGTGGTGACTTCGGCTTCATACTTCTGGGTAGTCTCGTGCATCTTGTCCAGTTCCTTCTCTAGAGTCATGTTCTTTTCCTTTTCAGCTTCAATCTCGGCAGTGAACTTGTCCTGACTGAGCTTGTGTGTCTCTTGCAGCTCCTCATAACTTGTCTGCAGGAGTTTTTTCTGCTCAAGCTCCTTCTCAAGGTCAAACCTCAGGGTGTCAGCCTGCTGCTTGACCTCATGGAGTGACACACTCGCCTTCTCCAGTTGCTCTTGGAGAGTCTTGTTCTTCTCTCTCTCTTCCTGGAGTGCCTTGAAGGCTTCTTCGTAGTCAGACTGCACAAGATGCTTTTGCAAGATCTCATTATCAAGATCATGCTGCAGGTAAGAAGCCTGCTTTTTGAGCTTGGGGACATCATTTTCATACCTGGCGTTGAGCACTTGGTACGAAATATGGAGGCGTTCCAGTTCCTCCTGGAGAAGCTTGTTTTTGTTCTTCTCTGCCTGGAACTTTTCCTCGTTAATGATGTGGGCCACCTGCAGCTCCTCGTAGTCCACCTGCAAGAGTTTCTTTTTCTTCCTCTTGGTGTTGTCGCTGACTTGGTTGGCGATCTTTGCGGTGCTGAGAGTTTCTGGATTGGTGTACTTCTTGAGTCTCTCTAGCTCCTTCCTTGTCTCTTTTTCCTTGTTGATGAACGACTCCTTCAAGGATTTTTGTCTCTTCAGCTGTGCTTTTGTTTCCTCCAACTCTTGGTTGAGTTGGCAGCTGGTCTCACAAAAGCAGCCGCGTACGGTCTGCTCTTCATCGCTCCTCTGGTTACCACTGGGGTTCCCAGGGCGCTGCATTTTCTTTCTTTGGCTGGTAGTCAGTCACAAAGTAATGCTTGTAGGTTGCAGTTGTAGATCTCTGACGAACAGTTGTATTCTGTATCAGTGGTTGTCTCTTTGCAAATTGTCTTTTCTGGCTCTTTCTCACTGTGGTATCACGATTTGAAAGGTCTGAAATGATCTGACTGACTGAAGCGTCGTGGCCTTATATACAGTCCTGATGATGTCACAATGCATGTGGCTTTGATGTGTGGTTTTGCTCTGATCTGTACAGCTCCATTTGTCCCGCCCCTTTTTCTCTGATTTGTTCACATTCTAAGTCACATGGTGTAATTCAAATGTAAACACATGGTTGCACTGCCAATATGGTGGCAACCAGAGCACCACACTCTTCAGAAACCTGTAGGTGACGTCGCGGATACTACATCCATTATATACTGTCTAGAGTGTAGGTTAGAAGCACAAATGTGTGTGCAAATGGTTACTGATGGCTGCAGTGTGATACTGTGGTTGACTGAAATGAAATGAATGCCCCAGAGGAAAATACCTGAGAGATGCAGCAAGAGTCTCACGAACGGACGTCCTTGTGTTTCAGTTGCTAGCTTCCTTCTTTAATGCCTTGTGGATTATTTCAAGGAAAGAAATGTGGCCTGATGCACGTCAGGATACTTTGTCACAAATTTACTTGAAGGCAATTCACTGAACCTTGTCAATGTTGCATTAAAAAGTTGACATAGTTCTTTCTCATGTTGCATGCATCTATAATGTTATTGTACATCACTTGCAGATCTCAGCTCAATGTGCATAGCTTTACTAAATTATAACATTTGATCTGCAGATGTTCAAAATGAGATTTTGAGAAATGACCAATAATAAAATATGGCCAGGAACAGACGAGGTAAGCACGTTTTTAGCCTAGCTGACTGCTTAATGACTGACTGATGACGGATTCTTCTCAGAGTTCAGTACCCAACCCTAGTTAACCCACTGAGGTTCTACCAATAAACTCATCAATTGCTTTTTCAATTATGGGCAATAGTTTAGACTTCAGAGTGTTAAAGGCAATGACAGTATCAAGAATGAACATAGCCTGAGTGATGTCACCCGTAGGTTTCCAAAGCACTGTTCTGAAGCTCAAAATATGCGCCGCCATATTGAATGTACTGTTTCTTCTACCTACCATCTAATCTAGACATTGGTGAAGACGTGGATCATCAGCCTGAGGAGTGTCTATGAAAGTAGATTAGTGCCATATATCTGAAGAAGAGCAGACTATGATTTGCACTTGTAAAACCCGTAATTCGCAACTTGTGAACGCGCATCTCAGAGTTTGTAAGTGTAACTTCAGATCCACACATCTGCAAAAAGCAAACTGCAAGCATATTTCACAACTTGTGAAAGCGCATCTTCGAATTTGCACTTGTAACTTCAGATCTGCAAAGCTGCACAACATGATTTGCATGCGCAGGTTCCTATTTGCTCGCTCAGTTGCGTCATCCTTCTCACGTGATTTTTGGCACGATTCACTCGGATGGATTTGAAGGAAACGATTTGCGCGCAGAGACCAGGAATGCCTGTTCTACCACTCTTGTCCAAGAGGTGGCAGTGTGGTTATTGGATAATATATCAATAAACGGCTCAGTGGTGGTGGTGGGTGGCTGGCCATGACTCTTGGTCTACGACACGGCGCCATGAGAACATGGAGAGAAGTGTTCAACAACGTGTAAGTAACATTATGGTTTAAATCATAGACATATATACATAGACGCCGCATTGAGCGGGTTGGTCGTTGGTCGCGATACGTAAATGTACGTAATACGTAATACGTAATGTAGATGTGAGATGAGGGTTTTCTGAATAAAGAGCACTAACGTGTACATACACACACACACACACACACACACACACACACACACATATATATATATGTGTGTGTGTGTATGTACACGTTATATATATATATATATATATATATAATATATATATATTATATATATATTGTGTGGGTGTGTCTGCCCGATCTGCCCGATATATATATGTGTGTGTGTGTGTGTGTGTGTGTGTGTGTATGTACACGTTAGTGCTCTTTATTCAGAAAACCCTCATCTCACATCTACATTTCAGGATCTGGTTATTATAGACACAGATTAAATGTTAAATATAAATATTTCAATATTTATCACACAGTAACAGTGTTCACACATTAGTAGCTGTAAACACTCAGCATTACAAAAATACATACGTGGTTTGGTGCTTACATAAGGAGTAAACATTTATAATCATCACTTAAAAAAAGTTACATACGTTGTTTTTGGGTGCCTGTTTTTGTTCCCAGATATATTAGTATGTGTGTGAATGGGTGTAAAGAGACATTAACTGAAGAACTTTGTAGAAAGGCGCTTTATGAAGTTCAGTCCATTTCCTTGTATTAGTTTACGGGCAGATCTGCCGAACCAATATGGCGGCGCCGTTTACGTATCGCGACCAACGCCCAACCCGCTCAATGCGGTCTATGTATATATGTCTATGATTTAAACCATAATGTTACTTACACGTTGTTGAACACTCTCTCTCCATGTTCTCATGGCGCCGTGTCGTAGACCAAGAGTCAGTGGCCAGCCACCCACCACCACCACTGAGCCGTTTATTGATATATTATCCAATAACCACACTGCCACCTCTTGGACAAGAGTGGTAGAACAGGCATTCCTGGTCTCTGCGCGCAAATCGTTTCCTTCAAATCCATCCGAGTGAATCGTGCCAAAAATCACGTGAGAAGGATGACGCAACTGAGCGAGCAAATAGGAACCTGCGCATGCAAATCATGTTGTGCAGCTTTGCAGATCTGAAGTTACAAGTGCAAATTCGAAGATGCGCTTTCACAAGTTGTGAAATATGCTTGCAGTTTGCTTTTTGCAGATGTGTGGATCTGAAGTTACACTTACAAACTCTGAGATGCGCGTTCACAAGTTGCGAGATGCGCATTCACAAGTTGCGAATTACGGGTTTTACAAGTGCAAATCATAGTCTGCTCTTCTTCAGATATATGGCACTAATCTACTTTCATAAGTGTCGAAGCAAATCAAGCCTCAAGCATTTTAATACTACCTCTTATGGAGATTGACTCACTTCTGCAGCCTGTCTCAAGTGGCTGCACGAGGAATTACAGTTTTTAGCACTTCCACATTGGCTTCATTTCCCAGCACCGGAGAGTGACGTTGGTAAAAGGTAGTCACTTTGTACAAAATGTACACAGACATCAGTGTATGTTAATTTTTCTTGGCATGCGCATAGTTCCCTAGTATGTCACCACCATAAGTTTACTGAAAGTGAAAGAGACAACAAAAAAACGAGTGACTGGACCTACCACTAGCCTCTTAACTTTTTATTATTTTGACAATAATTTATCATCTGTTATTTTTCTCAATGGTGTTCCACTGTCACCCAGCACGGGCTGGTGTCATGCGTGTTTGATAGGACAATATAATTAATTTCACATGCCCTAAATAAATAAACTTGATACAAACAATAGGAAACAGACGGAAAACAAACAGAATTGAAGGATGCTTTATTTCCTTCATTTTTTTGAGTGCCACTCTCTCAATGTTGGCATCACTCACCATGTAGCTCTGCTGTATATTGTCTGAAGTGCTGAGCACTGGCACGGTGTTATTGCAAGCCACTGGGGCCTCTCACTGCTGATGGATGGGTAAATACTACTCATACATCTCGACTTCCATCTTATACAGGATGGCACAGGGTCGACTGACTGTCAGTGTAACTTTATAATAACGGGGAGTGCCAAAAGAGAAGGCTGGATATGAGTAGAGATGAAAGTAAGGGGAATTGAAGGGTATCAGACTGGACTGATGGGCGGATGGATTGATGAAAGGATGCCTGTCCATGTCTAAAACAGTGACAGCAGGTTAATCTTTGATTTTTTTTTCTTTTTTTGGCCTGTTTTTCCAGATGTTCCTCAGACTCTGAAGGCATCTCAAGGACAGATAATTCTGCTGTCGCTTCTCTTCCCTTCTTATGAGCATCTTCCTTTCTCCTTCCTTCCTTCACTGTCTTCATCTTTCATACTTTAGGATTTTTACTCTTAATCCCACGTAGCCTTTTCCATCTAGCCGACATCTGATAATGAGGTCATTTATCAGTACTATGTAGAAAAGGCTTCTTTTTTTAATGCATGTGTTTCACCTTCCTGAAAAAGACATGTTTTCCAACAGAATTGCTTTTTTTGAGTCCTGATAGCGTTAATCCTCCAGAACAGTCATTTGAAAGCACAAGACGCCTCTCCATCCCCTTTTCGCCGAGTGCAAAAGCCATTAAAAGTTGTGAGTTTCCACATAATGGCATTATGAGTGATTTGTGTGGCCTGTGTCTGCCCGAGCCCCCCCGAGGCCATTTACCACTCTCGTGTTTTCTGCGGCAAATGCACTCACCACATCGTCTCCATACATACGCAAACACATGACGCACATACATATACATGTCCACGTACTCTAAAAATGACTTATTTAAAAGAACACAGCTATGTCTAATTACATTGGCCTGAATAGTAATTACCTATTCTGTTGATTATAATGTATTTGTGTCTGAAAAATAAGAAAATGTGTGGTGAAAACAATATTATATAGATATTAGTATTTGCGTGTTTCATGTTTTAGAGGTAAATAGGTAAATATAGACATGTGCATTTGTTATGATTACAATACATAACACCTTTGCTAACAGCCAAACATCAAGCAAGATCAACAACAGCAGACCCAGCAGCAGCTAATACTACTGACTAGTCCAACAGCATTCAGCCCAGCTCGGCGTCTGTCTTTCAGCCTTTTATTTCACCAAGCTCTCACCAACCACTAAAAGCCAGTCCCACATTTACTCTTGTGCGGCACCCTCTTCCTCTTTTCCATTATGTCAATAGAATGCCCCATACCCAGAAACCTACTCTTCCCAGTGGTCCAAAATGCATAATGGTAAAAACACTAATACTCCCTCGGTGCTCTGAGCTTACAGTTCAACAAACAAACTGAGCTAACATTAGCTAACAGCAGCTACAGCTGCAGAAATTCACCAAAATCAGTGAAATAGTTGGTGATGTGCAAAGAGATGGTGATGTATGCCGGTGATCGTACCCAGAGCAAAATGGCATGATATTATATTATTATATATTATATCATTCACCTGATTACAAGACAGTGACACATCATTAAAATCTGTTACTTTATGGGGAAAAAGTAATTCAGATAAAGGTAACAAGTAGACCTCGAGTTTAGAGTTTTGTTTGGTGCCCTTATGCCCAAAGATTGGGTGCACTTACAGTACACAGAGATTTATGAAATACAAAAGAGCTACAAACAGTATATTCTAAAAATAAACAGCAGTGCAGTTATTTGTAATACAATAACGTATGAATGATGATAGGGTTAACAATGCTGCTTTTCATAATTGCCCTTTGAGCTGTTTTGAAATGTCAAATCACTTGGGCTCTCACCGTTCTCATATCCTTTCATCCAAAAACAAATAAGCAGCACCTGATAGGCTGGGCGATCGTGGCTCTTCATCATGCGGCCTTATGGAGACTAATTTCTCTAATCTTTCTGTTGTTGATGTGAGAGCCCGTTCACTAAATTCCAGCAGTTATTCTCAGAATGATTCAGGGAGTGTAATGCTAGCTTGCTTTGTTATTTTGCAGATCATTCTCTTTTCTGGGAAAATGACATTCCAGCCTCTCTCCCTCTCGAGAGGTGAATGAAATTCATGAGGAGCCAAAATGATTTGATTAATATGTGATGAAAACTGATCATTATCCAAATCAGAACCCATCACTCTTCCCGCCGCATGCCAGCACTGCTGCGAGGAGGACGGTGTTTTTAGATTTCAGATTTTCTGACTTTAACCATTTTACATTTGACATAACCACGATCTCTCCTTAACTTTAACCGCGCTCGAGCTGCTGTGTGCAGGTAATGTAGAAAGAAATCATTTGCCAAACGACGGCATTGGACATTAAAAAAACTGAGCTGTGAAAAGTTGTGTCTCAAACACTTGAGACACAAGCCTGATGCTGAACATCAGTATTATTGCATCGGACAAAATAGCCATAAGGATACTTTTCTCCAAGCTCTCAAAGGTGCCAAGAAAACCAGCCATTCACTGCCTGTGACCACCTTATAACAAATGAAGTCCTCATGTAGTTCAAAAGAGGATCCATGAACATAAGTCTGACCAGGACAGTGATTGGAATCAGTTGTTCCAACTCGTCTTCACCCGTCCTGAGGCTGCTTCTTGTTGGCTTTCCTTACGCTTGTGCAATATTTGCTCCTTTGTTCCCCTCCTGATAGGCATTCATTGTGGTGAAGAGTACAACTACTCTACTCAGCTTGTGAAAATAGTTATATGATGTCCTCTGTGGCTCTGAGAGGAGCGCTGTAAAACCTGACATATCATAGCCTCCGGTTGAGACAGAAAGAGTCTTATGAAAGAAAGTGAAATATTGCATTATGGGAAATGTAGGATCCAGTGTCTATCTTCTGCAGAGTTTCTGACCATATTTGTATCTGTCTGAAAACTGTGGGCCACACTGAAGCAACGCCACATAGAAATTGGTATTTTTGCAATTTAGCTCCCCCGGTTTCAGAGTGTAACACCACTGTGGGAAATATAGACAGCTGTATTTGTTATGATTATATAAATACATATAATCCATGCCTTTCAACCTTTTATTTCACCAAGCTCTCACCAACAACTAAAAGTCAGTCTTTCCACCTCTGTTATTATGTTCTTAGAAGCTTCTGAGCCTGGTTACATTGCCCACTTGCTTAGCTCCCATTCTGGCATGACACTTGCTCCGCTCGTCATCAGTATTCCTCTGTGCTCCAGGCCTGAAAACCTCCTCTTGGTGGTCTAAAACGCCTCTGGCACAAACACTAACACTCCCCCAGTGCTCTGAAGTCACAGTCCGGGCAGCCAGGCTAACGAATTGAGCTAACAGCAGCTACAATTGGCAGCAGTTTACTTCACTGTCCATCAGGAAACTCTGTAAATCACAGAGAGGTGATGCAGAGCAGCCGGAGGACATCAGAGAGAAAACCAGAAAACATTTTCTCTATAAAACATGATCCAGTTTCACCAAAATCAGTGAAATAGTTGGTGATATGTGACTTAGTGCCTCTCTCCAACCTGAAAACAATTTTGGGGGAAATCAAATGTGTCAACTTTAATGAAATCAAAAGTTGGCACAAAACATGCAGTTCCTTTCAAACTCTCATTTGATTTTTGTTCTTTTTTTCCTCACACACACTTACACACAAACCCAGGCCTAATATTCCCTGTAACACAATACACACACACACACACACACACACACACACACACACACACACAGTGCTCTGCGACTGACCGGAGATCAACAAAGAGGGGCGAGACGCAAAGAGTTTCACAACTCACTTACAGCCAGGCTGAGTGATGGCCAGCAGGGAGGAAATCAATAGCAGGAGGGGAGACACCATCAAAGCTGCCCATAGACCAACATCCCGTTACTGTCGACAGGTTTTAATCCATAAAGCTGGTGTCTCCCCGAACAAAGAGAGAGGCAGGAGGCTGTCCTCTTATCTCCATCAGGTCTTTGAATTACAAAAGGCCTATCACTGCCGAGTTAGAGGGGAACTACATGGAATCAGACTGAGGCTCTGTGTCTTCTGGGAAAAGCAGAGGTTTCATATTTTTTGACTGTTGTATCATAGATGAGATAGTTTGTTGTAAAATGTATATACATTTATAATACAAAGAAATATACAGATAATCAATACATGAAGTTTACATTGATGCTCTCTGCATCTGCCGCCCGCTGAAGTGATGATTTTATACTTCGAGATATATAGAAACATACTAATAGCTTCAAATTCAAGAACATGATCAGTCCACCCACTCTTTTTGATTGGCAGGGGCTCTCTGACTCTGTTTTCAATTATCCAATAGATTGTGCAAGAGTTTATAGAGTAGACCTTCAAATCAGCCGAGTTAAAATCACAGATACTAAAGGATCAGTTCTCACTCGTCTCTAGCCATACAGTTATTTTTGGGTTTATTTTCCCCACCTAAATACAGTGAACGTGAAAGGAAATTCATTTATGGCATAACTTATCACATCATTCTTAAATTAAGCAGCAAGTGTGAATGGTTGTTTTTGTCAATGTGCCAGCTCTATGACCTGTCCAGTCCAACTGGGATTGGTTCCAGCCCCCTGCGACCCTTATGAGGATAACCAGTTATGGAAAATGGATGGATGGATGGATGGATGGATGGATGGATGGATGGATGGGGAGACCAAAAACTTCTAGTGAAATAGTTCTTAGCGCAAATCACAAGATTTCCTGTAGCGAGTAATTCCCCTCATCCAAGAGAGAACAGTATAATTTGCTTCTAATTATTTAAAACATAGTTGTCAACTGGTACAATTATCCTTAATTAATTCTATTTAACCCTGAACATCAACAAAGCTATCCCTTTGTTGGTGCACAGGTCAGCTTGATGCCTACAGGCAGCAACTGAACATTCATGAAGAGTTTGCGATAATGAAATAATAATGAATGGATAATAGGCTCCTACAAGCAGATCTTAATGTAAATCAACAAATGCGTATAGACACCACACAGATAACTAAACTGTAATTACTGTATCAGAAGACTGCCTCTGCTTTCTCTATAATCAGTATCAAATTACAACTCTTTCTCAGCAATCTAACCAGGAAACTATCAATAATAGTCTCACCCAGTTTTTATTGGTACTCTTTACTACCAGAGAAATAGTCCCTGCTCAGAATATCCAGACTAACTGAGACTCTCTTCTGGAGTTGGGTGTAGATGGTAAATGTTCAAAATGTTTTTTTGGTTTTTTTTACGAGTTTGGAGGTCCATTTGTTAGCTTTGGGAACACTATATGATTTTTACAGTTATCATTATTTTATGGTAGAGTTTTTTTGTCCAATTCGACTCACCTCCCATGAGACAGACATATCACAAAATCTCAGCAAATATGGCTTGACAGCACTTGAGATAGAAAGAAAATATGTTTTTGGTAATTTTGTTGGACTGGCCCGTTAACCTTAAACATTTAAATGTGCAGTAGATCTGGTAGATTCAAAGAAGCGTTACATTTTCTCATTTCAACCGCCAACACAGTGGCCGCACCGGTCATGTATGTGCATGTATTATGAATGGATATTCAGCAGAGTCAGCGAAGAGGAAAGCGCATTGATCCAGGAAAGATCCAACCCGACACTCGCAAACACTCTCCCACCTCTGCAAGTCTGATCCCTCTGCCTCCTTCTGAGGGATTTCGATCCACTGGCCTCATTGGCTTCATCCACCCACTTCCACCACCCTTCACTATGTGTGTGTGAATGTATGCATGGGTTCGCATGTTCAACTGCAGACATCCATGGGAGTGTGTGCATAGACAGACAGGCTCATGTAATATTCAGAAGCACAGAGCCCCTGGGTGCCCCTGGTCTGCCCTGTGCTGGAATAGAGGTGTCTGCTCTCATCTCACCTGGTGACTACCAAGAAAAGACCACAACCGCTTTTCTGCCTCCTACCTCTTCTTCTCCTCTCCATTCTCCTCCAGGCTCTCTCTATCATCCTGTCTACACTCCCTTCCCTCATCTTCTCTGTCATCTCTCCTATATTTGTAGCCGTCTGTCACCCTGCCGTCATGCCCTCCTCTCTTTTCCTTCCATCTCTCCTTTGCAGCTCAGTCTCCACCTTTCCCACATCACTTCTCCCCCCCTCACTGCTGCAACCTTTCTCGGCCTTGCGTCTACCTGTTTGCTCTCGGGGTGGCAGAATTAGCTCGTCTTTCTCAATTCCTTCACTTGATCCTGCGGGAAATGACAATGTTGCAGTCTGCTGCCATTATTTCACAGATCAAAGCGTTGAAATTGAACCTGACTGAAAAAAAAAAAAAAGAAATAACCCGGGCTCCTATCACATCGTTCACCTTTGCATCAGTCTCACTGCTCGCTGCCAACAGGGGTGTGGGACTCTGCACTGTGTGTATGTGTGTGCCTCCATGCCTGCTTGCATCCACAAATTGCCAGAGTGTGTCATCTGAGTTGTTCAGTATCAACACTCCCCCTAGTGGTGGAGAATGAAAGGGTTGAATACATACATCCAGAGCGGTTCCAACAGGAAGCAACAAGTGTTTGACAGGCTTCACAAATCTCTTAGGCACACTTTAATTTGATGCTTTTAGCAGCTGGTCACATGAAAATCTTCATGATCTTGGTATAAATAATAAAAAATAATGCAAGAAACACATTATATGAAACAGTTCCACTATGAAGGTTTAGCCAGTACAAGTACAATAAATGAGCACAGTAGCAAAGTGTGTTCTATCTATAAACATGAATGAATAATATGTATATATGAATATTATATGTGTAGAATGAATAAGAAAGCAATGTGAAGTAGTGTGACCAGTGAAGCAGTATAGTACAATGAACTATATATTGTTCAGTGGTTCCAAGTGGTGGTTTGCAGTCTAAAGGTGGGCAGCAGGTCCAGTCTTAGCGCTCTGTTTTCCGTCTGTTGTCTGTAGTGGAGTGATATTGCACACATGGAAGAGCTGTTCTTCTTCTTTATATAGTGTATGTGCACATCAAAGTTACATATGTGTTAGACACTGACACTTTCAAAACAATTGTAGATCAACAAAATGTAAAAAAGTAAAATGTTCTCTCTACTAATAGCTCCCTCTGAATCTTTCCTGCCAGTCCTCCCCCAGGTAGGTAACAGGGGCATCAGTTGGCCAGAGTAGTACCTGGAATCTGCATCTTTAATTACAACACAGGTTGACATTGGCTGTATCCAAAACAGTGTGATGAAGATTGTTCAGGTTGTATTTTTGTTGTAGTCTTGTAAAAAACAAAAGAGTGTTGTTAAGTCCTCATTTATTTGTGGATCATTACCAGGTTCACCTTTGTATGTATAATGTATAATGTATAGTATGTACAGTGTAAATAGTTTATGGTCTTCTCTAACTGGCTAGATGAACTCTCACATGACCTGTTTATATAATGGAGTCTAATACTTAGATACTGTAGGCACCCCTTGGGGACACTGGATGTTGGGACTAGACGTATTGATGTATCGCATATACATTTAGGGAACGTATCAAAAATGGATTATTAAAATATGTTCATATATGATACCTTTAGCATTAGCCACATGCAGGATTAAGATTCAATCTAATCTGACGCAATATATCTTTCAGCTCCAAAACTGGATCAAGCAAACTGGTTAACTGTCCTGGTCCCCAGACCCCAAGGACAGAAGGTGGTGCATTGTTATTTAAACTTGAGGCCCTGTCTTGTTTTTTGTGAATGGTACAAAATCAGAATGACCACAAACAGTTGGCAGGTGTTAGACCAGCATAGGTGTATCGGCTGGTTTCTGGGTGTCTAGGGAAATAATAAAGTTGCCATGTCTCATCTGCTGAATGTGCTCTACGTGGAAGGTCCAAAGGGACCCAACAGCAAATCTTTGCCTCAATGCTAGCCAACCAATGAAGTCGCTGTAGAAGTTTGAAACGAATAGCTGTATGTCAAAGAGAAACTGAGGTGTATTCTGTGTTTGTACTTACTGTACCATTCCTACACAGAGAGAGGGATTCACTAGGAGGTCTGCATTTTTTTTTTCCAGCGATTATGCAGATTTTTAAATGTAGACGATCTGATGATACCACCATTTTGATGATACTGCCATTACGGTCCAATCAACTGAGCCATCTGGATGCCCGTTAAGCAGCAAATTACGGCCACCCACTGTGTAGCGCGCCGACTTCGTCTCAACGCTGCAGCTCCGTGTCTCTGGCTTTACAAAAGCAGTTACAATAGAAGCTCTGGCTTGGTATGACAAACAATTTTTCCATAAGACAACAAAGAAGAAAGCAGCAAATTATGTGAGATCTTGCAACAGCTGCAGTTGCCAGCTTAATATGGGAGCAGACAAGGATGGGCGGGACGTGTCAAGTGCAATGGGAGTTTTAAGTCAAGTGGGTAATGTTCTCACCAGCCGTCTCTGTGTTTATGTATGTGTGTGTGTGTGTGTGTGTGTGCGTGTGTGCGTGTGTGTGTGTGTGTGTGTGTGTGTGTGTTATGGTGTTGGGGCTGGGTTAGATGGTAGCTGATGTGTGCGAACGTCGCTGTGTTGAACATCTGGGCGTCTTTTTGAAGTACCCAGGTGGATAGTGTAGCGACAGCTGCACTGCTTCCCTCCTTGCCTCTTGGAAAGACGAGGAGAGCTTGACAAGCAGAAAATCCCCCCTGATCTACGACGCCTCCCTCTCCATACCTCACCCCCCAAAACCTGTCTTCTCTTCCTTTCGTTCTTGCGTTATACGCCACCAACACCGCCAACCCTCAATCCCAGCAGATATGGGCAGATGGACCGGCTCCACAGGTAGATAAATTCCAACACGTTGCCCTGAGGAGTTTTTCCAATCAACATTGGTCAGATAGAGGTAGAAGAAACAAGCTGTTGCTTTAGTGTCTGGTCGAGCATGTCAATGAAAGGTATTTGCTTCGTCCAAAGGTTAGGCAAAGATAAGGAGGAAAACACAAGCTGCACCTAATATTTGCCACCAAAACCTCTGGGTACCAACAGAAAATGAGTGACAAAATATCATTTGTTCAATAAAATAAATAAATTAGTAGACTTAGGATGTGGATTTGCGTCACCAATCTCAGAGCGAAGACTCTGAAGTAAACATTTTAGCTTCCAAATAGATTTCAGAGGGTTTTTCTTGATCTTTGCTCTCAATTATAGTGATAAAAACTCCTTTCTCCAGTGTGATGAAACTTCTGGTAGTGTTTGGTGCAGATAATAAAAGACTGGAAAGGCTGGAGAGTCTTCTCAGCAAGTAACAGACTTAGAAGCAATTGCTTATTCATTTCATTTTCTATGTAAGTTTTTCTTTTAACTTTCTCTGCAGATTAGAGGTACATTGTAACTTTTGTAAAAAATAATCTTCTTCCACCCCATGGCTTCTTTTCATTATATTTTACTTTTTATTACAATGATACATTTCTATGGTATTGTAAATGTAATATACTAATTGGTTTAAGATGTACTGAACCAGCGATATATGCTGAAATTTGGCAAGCACTCCCATCCTGGGCATACTCATTTAAGCCTGTGCAAAAGTATGTATAGTATGGATGCATGTGTCTGTTTGTGTGTGTCCCCAAGTAATGTAGAGGACAGTACTTCCTGAAGTGTGGTCTACAGAGACACAAAGTGTTTCATTCCATCTCCTACACAGCATGCACCGCCATACTCTAATCTAATTTACCAATCAGCCGGTGTAATTACGCCCTAAGATCTGCTCCGCTGGGCAAAATGGCCTCGGTCTCTGCTTGAGTGGCGCAAATAAAACCGCTGCCCCGTCGCTCCCGATGAACGGAGAGCGAGACAGACCTGAAGGAGAGCGGCGGTGTTACAAATGAAAGTCTTTACAGATTAATCAGGAAAGCCTTAGTTGTGTGCTTCTGGTAATTAAGGCTAAGATTAATGACAGTACTAATATGGTCTTGTTGTAGCTGAAGAAATACTATGAATGGTGAGGTGAAACCTGATTTATGTTGTATAAATACACAGGGTGGATTCATAAAATCTGCATCCTGGTTAGAGGGATCAGTGAAGTTCAGCTTCTGTGGGTACTCGTCCTTTCTTCACACAGAACTTCGCCCATCATCATTTTCAACCGTGAAATGTGCCCTGCAGTGGACTGGATTGAACTGAAGTCAGGCATGACTGCCCTCCTTTCCTGTTTACATTCACAGCAGGTTATGGAGCTCTTGTGCTCACTGATGTGGTATTTAATTAGCCAGTTGTCCCTCGTCATGATTGTCCTCAGCTCCATCAGCCCCTGGTCTTGTGTGTCTTATAGTGAGCAAGTAAACATTTCAGCAACTTACAAGCAGGTAGAGCTTCTGCGTTTTACTCCTGGACGAACTTGATTGTGGTTCAGACATAAATAATAAATCGCCCGCCAGGGGGACTATCCCAGAGATCTAAACCGTGACCTGCTAGGTCCTGAGGGATCTCTCGAACCTCCACTGCACAGCCAGTAGTAAGTCATGACTGTATGGTTGGCCCAGACAAATCCACAAGGCATTGTTAGAGGCCTTAAAATGGATAATCCTGTCTGTGTTCCACTGTATGGAGTCACAGGTCAGCTGTTATCAGATGTTGAGGCGAGCAGACTGCGCCTGTTGTGCTCTCTTCACATAACCTCAAAGGGTTGAACACCCAAGAGATTAGCATGGAGCACATAAACGTTTGCCAAAGGTCACGATCCACCAGAGATGAGATTATAGACCAGAGGTTATAGAATCTCACAGTGGATGTATGTGGTGTACTTAGCCTTATTCTGGTGGTATATTGGTGTTTTCAGAATGCTGAACATATAGTTGGACAGTGGATGAGTGGATTATGGTACAAGTTTCAAATGTCAATCTAATAAGATTCTTGATTTTGCCACCTTTGTTGTGCCATATTCTTCTGTAATAGTTTACTGGAACCCAGTTGCAGAATTTGCATGACCAAAAGTTCATCTCCATCCATCCATTTTTCATAACCATTTATCCTCATCAGGGTCTCAGGGGCTGGAGCCGATCCTGACAATGGGCAAGCCCGCCTCTAGAAGAGTACATGCATTGTATGTCTCGACAAACAATCCAACCAACCAACAATCATTCTTGAGCAATGATGGAGTCACCAATTAACCTATAAATCTTCATGTCTTTGGACTATTGGAGGAAGCCAGAGTACCCAGAGAAAAGTTACATAGACATGGGGAGAACAGGCCCTGACCAACAACCAGGGGGATTTTGAACTGGGAACCTTCTTGCTGTGAGGTGACACCGCCACCCCATAGTTTATCTCAATCCTGCCAAATATTTATATAAGAGTATTGGATGGTAGCCTGGGTTCATTTGTACTTTCATTAGCTGATTTTCTGGAAGTGTTGTTCAAATTTGGATGGAAACTTGACTCTAGTCTCTTAAATGGGATGAATGCATAAGTGGATTTTTTGTATCACAAAGAAAATTCCATTCACCTTCACTGCTTTAAAGTCAAGGCAGTGCTCTGTATAAATAGAACCAAAACTATGTGGTCAGCTATGGTGATATACTAATAGAAGGAAATGACTAAATACAGTTTGGTTGACCCGACCCTTTAATGCACTTGGAAGTAAGAATTGAAGAAATAGATGTGTGGGCCTGTTGTCAGACATGACTAATCCAAAAGAACTTTTCTCCATTTGAAATCTGAATGCTTTCCACTACAGTGATTAGACAAGTGGCATTTTCATCAGACGCTCACTTAACTGCACCTAAGTGGGAGGGATTGACAATTTGTCAAATCTTACAAAACACTTTGAGCAAAAAGAGGATTTCAAGCCCAAAGGTCAAGCTGAGAGCTGAGTCACCCTTCTCTTCAAACAGACTGTGAAAGTCTTTCTTTCTCCATCTTAGATCTGTATGTTACGGTCTGCTGTTTGTTTCTGCCTGTTCACCGCATTCATCTCTGACCAGGCCAGCATCCTATCGGCTCCTCTTCCTCCTTGTCTTATTTCTCCCTTTCTTTCTGTCGGTCTGTCTCTTATCTCCCACAGCTGTGCTGTCGTCCGTCACATCAGCTTTGCTCTGTCATCTCCTGCACCGTGCAGATGTTTCATCTTTGCTACTCCATCTGCCCACACCCCATCCTTTTTTTTTCTCCCTCCTCCTCCTCCTTCCTGCTCTTCTTCCTCCTCTTCCACTCGACCTCCACTAACTCGTCTCTTGTTGTTTTTTTCCTGGCCCACGCTGAAGACTTGACTGACATGTAGCATTGCTGTGTGAAGAGCTCTCCTCCACAGAGCTCTCTAACATGTTCTCAAAGAGCAAAGTGATCCAGGAGCTAAATAAGAACGTCCGGTATTCACCTACACATCTTAGCATCAGTAGCAACAAAAATGAAAGTTTGTCATAATTAATACATTTGTTTTGCAATAGTTTAATAGGCTACTGTTTCTTTTATATTTGTACTTTTGTTGTGAATTCTTCAGCAGTGGTCGGGTCCGTGTTTACCTCAAATATAGAAGGACCATGAATTTATTCATTATTTCCTCTGGTTTAGTAGTATAGTATAATTTGTACAAATCGCTCTGTTCTCTATTTTGTAATTAGTACAAGTATAATTTGAGCAAATATGAGCAAATGCTACATCACTATATTTCAGTGAACTGGCACCTTCAGATCTCCTTATAGTTAAAACATGCCCATGTTCATTAAGGCATTATGATATAAACATTTCATAATGACTAATACTTTGTGATTGCAGGTCACTCATTGATGGCAATCCGTTCTCTCACTGTTATAAAGCATCATAATGAACTATTGACCTTGTAAGTCATCACAAAATGATTAATAATGTTATAATTGTTGTTATAATCTGTTATGAATATGTATGACTGTTTGTAACTATAAGCATACATTGTTATAAGCACAGTATAATGCATTATAAATAGGTTTATATTGCATTATAAGATATTAGTGTTACCAAACACACAGACAGACAGTATGGAGCTGAGAGACAGGCAAGTCTTAAAGGACATATTTGACACTACAAAGCTGCTTCCTTCGCTCTGTTCTCTATTTTATTAATCTCCTAAGACAGGTGGGGCCAAGCAGTCGGACATTTAAAGCCAAAAACTAGCCTTAATATCATGCACATGCACGCTTTAATTACTGAAATGATAATGTCATCTGAAAGGAATTACCTAACTTGAAAGACAGATAGACAAAGTGTGAACACAGACAGAAAGAGAGAAGTTAAAGTGAAACTTATTTGGTGATTCAGTGCTAATTAATTATCAGTGTTTATATGAAACTACACTACAGACTTCAGAGTCTTTCACAATCAGCCGCTTCTCTGTGAAATGGCTGCGCTACTTTTTCTGTAGTCTTGCTGTTGTTTAATTAGCTACTGTTTTAAGCAGCCGGCCAAGGCTGGCCCTGAGTATCTTTTTTTCCTAGAAATACTGTCCTTATCCACTAATTAATGCCGTGCTTGGTTCTACTTGGTTGTTTTTCTGTTCAGTGTTAAGCTGCTGTCAATAAAACTTAACACTTTCATCAAAGATGATTCACATTAAAAGCCTTCCAGCACCTCCAGACTTTTCCTGTCAGGCGTGGTTGAGCCCATGTACAATTTACTAAATCAAAGAGTCATTTCTAGAGTTGTCCCCAACAACTCAATGATTCCTGTCATCAGTTGAGATGACCCCAAGTTGCATTTTGCCAGTCACATCTCTGCTACATCGTTGTACACAGAGGGAGCAGGAACAACAGTTCAGGAGGTCATAAACTTTACAAAGTGAGTCTCAAAGTGACCAAAACTAACTAAGGAAAACAGAACCAGAGGTCAGTGTGACGCAGGGCAGGGCAGCGGCTGCTCCGACACTCTCTGAAGTCGGTTAAACTTTTGAACCAGACGGTGGTACTATCTACTCCCATCCACTATGATTGACTCTACAGCTGACGGTGCTGTCAGCAGCCCAGCAGGAGAGATGCTCCATTCCAGTGTGCTGGAATTTATAGCTTTTTCTTTGTCTGACTGTGTGGAAACCTGTAATGTTTCCACATTACAGATGATGAAAAAAGGCAAAGAGGCTTGTGTATCTTTGTGTTTGAGTTGGGTACAGCACTATAGTCACTATGATGTCAGTGCTTTTTTGGACATGATGGTGTGGAGCTTCTCTTGAAGTTCCCAGTTTCACCATAATTACAATTATGAGCTGAAGCAGAAATATAATAAATGGGTCAGAACAGTGTTCAAGGTGCTGTTCAACTTTCATACCATCATTTTGTTTTGTCTAGTATTTAATCTGTATGTGCTGGACTCCATTATTTGAGAAAATAATAATATTCAAGACCTTTGCAATGACCCTGTGTCTTCATGGGGATCAATAAACTTTAATCCTATCATCATTTTATGACTATATATCATTATTTCATCAATGTCCGGGCTGCTGTGTCACCTGAATCTTGTTTATCCATCAATTTTTTTTAATGGAAATCTCTTACGAAGGCGGGAAGTTCACACCCATCACAAAACGACAGAGTGAGTGACACGAGACAAGCTATCTTGGCATAGTCTCGCTTTGACTGTGAAAACCAATATCCTCTGTATTTACCCAATAAAAAATCACATTATGGAATCACAATGTGACAGTGGGGCGTTTTGCAGGGCCCAGGAAATGAGCGAGATACATGTACATCATTGGCTCTCCCTCAGGTGAAGCTGTCAGTTGTGCGGGCTAATGTACAGGCATGGGAGACGGGGTTTTTTTGGTAATGCGTGTGTCTAGCAACAGACCTGGTGGCTTACCAGTGTTACGTGAAGACGTAACATGGCACAGAAAACCATATCAACCCCCGTGTCCAAAAACACATATGCTTCCTCTCTGTCTGCCGCCCCCTGTGTTTCCTCCCTCTGGCAGACATGATGCTCTCTCTAATGGAGCGACAGGGAGCAGCTCCAGCGCCTGTACTCGCGTGGGGAGACATTTGGGATGTTGTAACGCCCTTGAACAGATCAGATTAATGCGGTTGCCTTGGGGAGGTTTTCTCAGAAACACAGGTCGACGAGATTTAGGAAATAATGAAAGGGAAATCAATGTCATCTCAATGTGAGCCCCGTCGTTGGATTCATATGAGCACGACAGACATTTCAAACTGTATGAGACGATTTTCATTGCACCCATGTGGATGCAAGATTACACTCCATCTCAGTGAAGAGCAAGGAGAATGTGATTTCCTGCAGGTTTGACGAACTGTGTAGCGCTCTTTTGAGATCTACCGTACCTGTCAAGACTTTCTCATCTAATAATGATAGAGGGTGTTGTATGTTCTCCAGACTGCTCTGGTCTCTGGTGATTTTGAGCTGTAGAAATTAAACTGACTCAACTTCATAGCTGAATGTGAAATATCCTGTTTACAAATATCAGACTGGCAATCACTGTTGGGCATTACTTCTGTTTGTTGTTGGGCTCTCCAAGGTTGATTTCATTTGAACTATTTTCTGCCAAAGAAATGCTCCCACTATATATATATAATTGGACAAAAAATGTTTTGGATTATTTGTTTTTGTTTTGTCAAAGGTGAAATAACCTTTTCATAAGAGTGAACAAAATCCTTCTGTGTCACCTGAACCTATTTTGAAGGTGGCAGCTCGAATATAACTCAGATTCATGAGTTTTTATAGAACTTTTAAAGGGACACTACTGGTTTTATAGATGAAGATCAGCTCGCTCATCATGAGGAGGAGTAATAATCAGCCTTGTATAATATTTTCTGTAGTTAGCTTTATAAAGTCGAGTTAGTAACCCTGCTGAAACTTTCTACTTCCTTGCTTGTACTGACGTCTTTGACCACATCACATGGTTATCATCATCATGGATCATGGAACCCTTCAAAGCCAGAAAACCAACAATGAAGTGACAAATCCAATTAATAAAACAAGACAGCAGTCAAAAAGTTTAAAAAGAATCCAGATTGAGGGCAGTCTGCAGGTCATTCTTTCTTTCATTCTGCAGTTACACAATTTAAATGAAAGAAGATGATTCATTACCAATGTTATTATTTCACTAAACTGTCACTAAATATCATAGAATTCAATGGCAACAACCAATAACCTACTACTAACCAGAGGTTTCACCAACGAACCAACTGACATCATCTAAGTCTAAAAGTCTTTAACTCTAATCCATCAGAGGTGAGTTACGACAATATAATGCACTCATATATATTAAAAACAAAATGGTAGCATTAAATTTGTTATTATCAAATAAATCTGAAAATTGTTTGTGGTATAGATTTAAGTTTGCATGGCTCTGTGTGGCTTCAAACCCCAGCAGGAGTGTTTCAGAAGTGATTTGGCGTCAGACTTTAACTTGCTCAGAATTTGCCATTTTTCTTGTTTTATGTACTTCTAAAATTTCTTTAAAAATTTCTGTGCCTGACTTCTGGCCAGTTTGATCTGTGCTGCTTCAGAGATCTCAAATCTTAGACAAGGTAGAAATTATTTTTTTGTAATCTGATTGAATTTCTATGTCCAATATACTGACTGTAAAATGTGTAGGGAGGGTTTGTTTTCCCTTTTTGCAGGTTGTGCTTGATCATAAACATCAGAAAGGTCAAGCACAGTTGACAGCTATGTAATAACCTGAATCATATCAGTTATTTATTTCCTTTAGTTGTAAGTCATTATTCATGAGATGTTTAACTTCTGAGTTACTGAAAGTTTATACTTTAAGATTTTACATTTAAATATTGGTATATTGTTCAATGAGTGATAGAAAGCGTAATAATTGTTTACTTTAAGATTAATGACCTCGGGGGGGGGGGGGTTATTTCCTGATTTGTTACTGACATCGTGTGAGATGTGAGTGGGAGAGTGAGTTGAACCATTTTTTTTTTTTTTGATGGATGGGAAAGTGTTTGTTGGACACTGAGAGAGCTGAAGACGTGAGAGAGTGGTGGGACTGAGCTAGCTTAACTTTGTTGCTCTCCTGGCTTTTCTATGACTGGAGGTATTGGAAGCAGATCTGTTTTCATCACAAGCTCCAACTTTAAGCGCGCCAACTGATTGCACGCTTGCATAACTGCATAATTGCATTCGTAATACAAAGTTAAACTGATGCGCTGTGTTGTGTTGTTTTATCATTGTGTGTGATCGCTTGAGCAAATTCATATTTTACATTAGCCTCTCATCCGTTAATATAGAGAGTGTGACTCATTATGTTACCCTAGACCAAATTTATTTTGAGATGTATCTTTCACCATTTTGAAACGTATTTTGAGAATTGAAGGTGTGCATAGTACTCCACATAGCACGAGCCGATTAGTCGGAGGGTTACAGCTATTTCATATATTTTCATGAAAGTCTGAGTTAAACAGATGTCCCTGACTTTGCCTACAAGCAGCATCTCAAGCTGATAGATTTTTTTCAAACCACTGAAATATTGAAACGCTGTTTATATCCATTGACCTTCTGCTGCCAGCCTGTTGACCCTTTGTGAGACCACAAATCTGTCGGCGTCTCTGGAGTTAACACGCTATACAGCTACATTCATCATCTGCTCATGTAAGAGGCAAGCCAACAGGGAGCCAACCAGAGAGAAAGAGCACGAAGGCAAGAGATTATGAGTGTGTGAGTGAGCGATGGTCTGTGTTTGTGTGTGTGTAATTGGATATGTTTGTGTACACGTCCGCATAAATTAATGGCCTGTGCCTCCCTCCCTCAGCCTATCAGGGTTTCTTTTTTTTGTGCCTCTGTCTCCTTGAGGGGGAAGATAAGCAGCTGAAACTTTTTGGAGCAAAATCAGGAAAGAGAAGAGGATGAGCGATCACCCTCCATATCTACCCCTAAACCCCTGCCGGCTCATTCTTTGAGCTGTAATTATGTATCAGATACAGAGACAACAAGCAGGCAACATCCAGGACCACAAAATATTACAAATTGTTGCTTTTCACACACATTTTTACAAACACTTATCTGCACTCTTGATGAGTGTGTAGCATCTCTGTAGATTTGCTCGGCACCTGTTCGGTGGATGCGTTCAGCCGTGCTTATTGAAAGCCATTTGCCACAACTGAGTGGTTCTGAACCTGCGCCGTTGTGAGAGTGGTTGAGTTTATAGGCGATTATGACGGTGTTTGTGCAGTGGGAAACATCAGGCCAATGTGGGGTGTTTTCAGCGCCATATGCTCTCATGCTTGCATTATTGCTGTAGGAACACATTGTAGCCTGTATGTATTGGGGCAACCTTTTCTCCTGCAAAATACATTTGGATAGTGGTGCGTCTAATTTGCTCCAATACTTAACTTTTGGGCATTTGCTGCCTGTTTTATGTTCACTTCCATTCGTGGAAGTTTAACACAAAGAAGCCACAGGGAGGAGTTCGGGGAAGAGGATTGATACCCAAGACTCGGGTATTTAGCCTGCATCCCCACTTTATCTCTATCTGTGTCAACTGTGTGTAGTTGCTTGGTCCAACATGGCAGCCGGTAGGAGCGTCAGACAGTGATACAGGTTGTGAACATGCCAAGATATTTTCCATGCTTGTACTTTATTAAGACTTTAAAAACATGAGGTAACATACCTGTCATAATCTGCACAGTCAAACAACTATGACAAGGCTGTGGTTCAGGAGGTTGAGCAGGTCATCCACCATCAGATCGGCTCGACCCCCGGCTCCTCTAGTCTGCATGTCGAAAATCATGAACCCCAAATTGTGCCATCGGTGTGTGAATGTGTATGAATGGTTAGCTGATGAACAGTTGGCACCTTGCATGGCAGCCAATGCCATCAGTGTATAAATGTGTATGAATGGGTGAAGGAGATATGTAGTGTGTAGCTCTGAGTGGTCAGATGACTAGAAAGGTACAATCCATTTTCCATTTAAGTACAGTAGATCGCAGCTGTATTAGGAAGTCAGACTGTAGGATGTTTTGCCTTGTAATTTTACAGTTAACTAAACTAACATGGGAGAATGTTTGTAACCGGTATGGTTGCCTGAACACTCGCACATGTTGGACCATTGGCCCGAACAATGTGGCCATGTTAAGAGCTCTCAGCACTTTGAATACAACTAATAAAGCAAAATAAATCAAACTCAAGTTGTAATGAACCACGCTTTATTTACAAATATCAAAAAAGTCAGAGTTCCTTCTGTAATATTTCTGTTAATCCCTCATAACACAGAAGACTGTGTGTTTACATCTCTGTAGCTAGTATGTAATCGAAGTTGAACATTTCAGGTTTGTTCTTGATGCTCTGGTCATCAGTTCTGTTGGTTGGGATAACATAATCTTTCTCTCACATAGACGTACAGTACTTACATGGCACATGAGAAAACAGAACAAATCATTTTTGTATCAACCATTTGGAAAAGTTGGCCAAACCATATGAGCATATCAACACGCCTTTCACATCAGTGAGTATCAACCCATTTTGACATTTAGAATTTAGTTGCTTCCATGTGCAAACTGTTGACTACCAACAGAAATGTTGCATGCAAACTTTTCCCAACAACATCCACTCGTGCAAAGGACGTTTTTATAGTTATGTTTAGGGAACTCAAAGCACTTACAATTGGTTGTGGTTTACAGAAGGGCACTGGGGTATGAACAGTTAGAGCTTTGTGCATCCAACCATCCACTGTGACCTCCTCCCTGAGAGGTTTTGTGGGACCAAAATAATGTCCCGCTACTCCCCACAGACAGCGGTCATTACTCACATGACCACAAGAGGTCACTTGTCAGCAAAACTCATTTTACTAATCAAGATGGTCGTATACACACAACTGTTTCCTCTTTATATTAATAAAAACATAATCCGGCCATTATTATGTTGCCTACGACGTATTCGCTAATGCAAATGAGTTGTATATGAACATAATTTTGTTGGTGTGTGTGGTCATTACCTTAGCACCTCCTCCTCTTCTTCTACTACAGTCTTGCTGCAAGGTCTCTAAATGTCATGAGCACTCACTGTGAAATTGCAATTAAGAACGTAATAAATAAGTGATCGAGAAACACTCTCTGGCAGGCCTCGACGGACAGAGGGACATCCAGCTAATTAAGATTTTATGATCATTTAGGAGCATTGAGCACGAAGCAACGCAGCCGAGTTAAAGAGTTACTCATTTGGCTCTTCCTTTTCTTTTGTGGAAGTACTGTACATCGTTGGGAGTGTGTGACTGTGTGAGCATGTTTTGTTTTTTTTACACACACACACACACACACTCCCCGTGGCGTGCACCGCCAACCAGGCTGGCGTGGGAAAGGGCTGTGAAGTTCACCGAGCAGATTTAAAGTGGCTAAAACAAAGTTCCCCGCAGTGCCTTTTCTATGCCTTTCACGTGAAGTCAGGAATTATTTCCCCACCCTCACTCACAGAGAGAGAGAATAAGAGGAGGAAAAGAAAAGGAGGGGTGGGGGGGGGGGGTGGGTGAAGGGAGTGGTCCTCAGAGGCTCCAGACTGTAATGCATTTCAGGTTGAAACCAGATCATGGACAATTAGAGGAGAAATGGCTGACTTGGTAAACAGTGGTCCTCTACGGACCCATCTCAGATGGAGACTAATTCCGCTTCCCTGCGTCTGAGAGGAAGTGTTTGTGTCTCTCGCTGTCATTAGCAGAGGCAGTTTGAATTGCCCCAAATACCTCCTTGATCGTTTACATCATGGAAAAAGAGCAAATTAGATTCCTCCACCTTTTTGTCTGCCTCCTGTTTTGCGCTCTCTTCCTTAGCCTCATTTCCAAGTTCAACACCCTCCAAGTGTCTTTCAGTATTTCAGCCTGCTGCCTGTGTCACATAGTACAAATACATATGCAACGTGCCCCCCTCCTGTCCTCTACCCTCCATATCTTCAAGTGCCAGAATTAGTCAAAAAGCACAGCAGAGGTGGAACGGCCGAAACGAACCGGAGAGATGAAAGAGAGAGAGAAAAGAGAAAATGTGCACGGAGGGGGATGCAGCTCACTGTAATGAGCATGACAGATTGGCCTCTAAACAGACTAATTGTAATAAGGCATATTCCCTTTTAAAAATAGATGAGGAGTAATGAGGCAGGGACACAGAGGACAATACAGAGTGTAATGGCGTGTGTGAGGCCTGGATGAGCGTCTCTAGAAGGCATGCCGCAATATGCCAACATGTTGTCTTTTGGCACAAAACAAGCGGCGGCCTTGGGGCGGTGGGATCGAAGCATCTCGGGTGGATTAAAGTCATAGCGGGGTGTCAGACGCACTCCGATTGTTTATTTACACACCGAATGAGTCCCCGTGCTTCGCTTGCGATCTGTTGTCTATATCTCGAGGGTCTGGTTAATGTTTTTTCAGCGGTTTTGCTCACTGTGTTTCAGTAGAGATGGTCGCGGTGCGTGCTCGGGCAAAGCGAAGAATACTTCCAAACAGTCGGCATGCAACTTGTGTTCTCCCACAATGCAAAGCACAAAGAAACCGGAGGTGCTCGCAGTTGCTATTTGTGGATGGAGGTGAAACAGCTCGCGAACACCTCAGGAAACATTTCAGGAAAAGTAATTAACAGACTCTTGTTTTTGGCAGAGACACTCTGACGAAGTCTGATTAATGCCTGATGGCAAGTTTTATTTCATTTCTTTAATGACAAAATATATGCTGATGCTTTACTGTATATGCAAACTGCATATTAGTATATAAAGGGCCCTACACTGTTTATGGTATGTTGGTTTAAAGTGTGTTTCTGTCTGTCTCTTGTCCTGTCAATAGGCCCATGTGTTTCAGCTCAGCCAGACTCCCAAACTTACAGAACTCCAGTTTCTCTGTTCTCTATTCGACTATCTGTTTCCATCTCTGACATTCACAGACTGAAATAACTCTGAAGAACCACAAATTGGAAAACATTTTTTTAACTCAGCTTGCAAACAAACGAGCAAATCCTGACCTTATATTTACTTTGTGCTGTAAAATGCCCCTGAACGGTAGCATTCAGCACATTAACAGTAGCAATTGGAAATTTGTGTCAAGTAAAGTGTGGAGAATGTTTGTCTAATCAAATTCAGGTATTTATCTATAGTATAGTATCATCAAATGTAACGTCTTTTAGACAGCAACCCAGCTATCGTCTGACAGCGATTTAGCCTCTAGAGGCAACGGCAAATTTTTCAGGGCTGTGTAGTGTCTAGCCGGAAAACAGATAATGAATATCAGGGCCAAGACTTCCTCTGCAGTCCAATTAACAACTTGATACGTGAGGATGACGAGAAAGACATATTTGCGTATCATCAGATGTCAGCCAATAGATTCCCAGGTATCATTTCGGTCGATGTGTTCCCACTCTTTTGTTTTCTACATGGATTGTTGCAACCAAAGTCTGCTCATGTGATTCAATATGACTCAGATCGAAGCCAAAGTGCTTCCAATGCCACAATCCTACCTACTGGTCACACCAGACCAACTAAAGCTGGTGCAGGGAACCTCTGAATGTGTTGTCACCATTTATATATATATATTTTCATTGAAAACTAAGAATGGGAACACTCAAAACTTTTTCCTGCACATTTTATGAATGAGCAGTAAAGAATTTTCTACCCTGATGAGTTATTTTGTATCATGAGCATATCAAAGTGTGAGCCCTGTATGGTGAATCAAACTGCGTTGTTAAACCGCTAACATGCAACCTTTCATATTTAATGTTCCTACCTACATTTTAGTGGAAAGAATCAAAGACTTCCAGCCTCAGAGAGTCAACTTTAATGCCATATCCAATGATCCTCACTCTTTCTTTGCATAGTTTCAGTGAATCAGGCATACGTGTGAAGTCAAAAGTCTATTTCGGGTAACTTTACAATGACAGTGACAACAAAACAGCTTCCCGTTTGCTGTGATGTATGTACTGTAGTTGGAGCTTGCAGAGTTTACATTGCACTGATTTCAGCTCTCGCACAGTACAGTAATGACTGGATTATCTCCTCTGTAAAGAACTATATGTGTGAAAAATAGGCTTAATGAGGTGTCAGCGTGGAGGAGGCAAGTGTCACAACGAATGTCACACTGCATCATCAAGAGTTAGAAGCTTCCTTCCAGATAATAACGACTTCAATACTTTTCAATTCAAACTGAAAACCTTCTACATTTCTACATTTCATTTTCAAATTTCACTAACCAAACAGCATTTCCTGCACAGAGGTGTCACAATAAAACACTGTGCCTAAAAAGCACAATCCTTTTCTTACCTCGTAGGCTTTTATTTTGAAATAAACGCAGTAAGTAAGAGTAGTTTAATAGTAAGTGCAATAGAATGGAAAAGAGAGGTGATGGGAGGAAATGAGAATAAAAATAATATTTGTGTTTGTGTTGAGACTCAGCGCAGCAGAGCGGTTACATGACTGTCGTATTGATGCGATCAGTGCCGTGGAAATCTACATTAGACTGAATTTGCTATGTGAGCCATTATTGTACGGGTGATTTCACTCACCCCAGTGTTTATTAGCCTAGCTATTATTCAAGAGTCTTGTAAAAAAAAACAAAAAAAAAAAACAGCGCTGGTCGTCTCAAGAAGCACACAAACTCGGAAAACATGCACGCCTAATTAGAATGCAGTTTTTGGAGGGTAAATATCAGCAAACTGTTTTCCCTCTAAGGACACAGTGCTGCTGTAGCAAACGGACAAAGACACAGAGGACAGATACACGTACATACAGGGACCTTTTAGTCTTTTAAGCATCCATCAAAAAGGGACTGACCTTGAAAGTGAAGCAAAGCCTGTGATTACGATCAGAGGATAATAAAACAACACAAGACATCGTGCCAATGGGATAACATGCTGTCACTGTGAACTTGTAGCCAATGAATGTAAATCCAAGCTGAAACCTCTTGCCAAGGCCAATTACCAGGCCCTGCATCCAACTGCCTAATTATCCCAAATTAGTTGACTCAGTGGATTATGAGATGAATTAGTTGTTATCAGAATAATGCAGCAGTGCTGAATATTATATAGCAGTGTAATTTAAAGCAAGTTATTTTCAATGTGCAGGGGAGGACGGAGCAGGAACACTTCCCCATCCTACTACGTCCTCATCCGTCCGCCATTCATCAACATTCTCAACAAACATGCAGATTAGTTCTGGTTGACTTCATCCTTTGTGACATGTTGGTAGAATCATGCGTGTTGTTCCTGTTTCATAATTTAATAATGACTAAAACAACATAACTATGAGTGAAACCATGGATAGGGTGCACATTAGATGAATGGAGTTGCAAGGGAAAACACCAGGTTTAATTTTCTTTTTTTTACATCTACATTTTATTTTGCAACCATGTACAATATTAAAAATAAATACAACCATTTGATGTGTACCAGAGTCAGCATGAAGCCAATCTCCATGAATTGGCCAACATATGTCTACTTATTGGAACATGATCATGCACACCTGGTGGATTACTGACCCGGAAATATTTCAGCAAATCTTATTAATAAATTAATGTTAATTTGATGGAGAATTATTTAGATTCAAAACTATTAAACAAGACGTGCATTCAAAGTTACAGGTCATGGGTTGTCGTTTAACTCAGTTGGTAGAGCAGCCGCCCCATGTACAAAGGCTCAGTCCTTGCCGCAGCGGCCCAGGGTTTGAGTCTGACCTGCGGCTCTTTGCTGCATGTCATTCCCCATCTCTCTCTCCCCATGTTCCTGTCACTCTTCAACTGTCTCTATACAATAAAAGCTTGAAAAGGCAAAAAAATCTTTAAAAGATACAGGTCAAATCAGGAAAAATGATTTTAGTTGCATTCATTGATGTTTTTGGGCAATGCAACAAGTCTAACATGTCAGCAAACAGTTGACTACACATCCATCAGAATAGCACATGTAAGTACATTATCCTTTTGGCTCTGTTTTGGTCTCCACCAGCTTTAGCTGCTAAATGTATGTCCAGTCGCTAACTGGCTTTAAGCTAACCCTCACCCTACCCCTATTCCTAAGCTCTTTGGGTCTGCACAGGCAGTGGACAGGTGGTTTATCGCAGCCTTTTCACTGGAAATAGCTAAAAACAATGACACCGACCCAGTAAAGTCAGTCGAACCAAAACAATCAGCTTAAAGATGCTAAAACAGTCAGTAGAGCTGATGAAAACTGAAAAAAACAAAAAACTGATTGCTGCAGCTTTAAAATCAAACTGCTTTTACCCAGCCAGGTCTGTTTAATGCCTCATGTGTAACTATCGCCAACGATCACTCTAGTAGTCTAGTCTAGTGCAGCCTGAGCAGTATTAGTATGGAGCATGTTATCTATCAACATGACACAAATGTTAGCATGGAGCACCGCAGCCAAACCAAGGAGGGTTTTTTTTTTTCTCTTCATTTTACAGATAAGAAACAACAATCTAAAAACAAGATTACTTTAACCTCTTAACAGTCTTATCATGCGTTGTTTTTCAGTTTAGATATGTGTTAGTGTGCAAACAGGTCACTAACAGAGGCTGTATTATCCCATCGTATTGCAGTAAAACATGGAGCCACGAGTCTTGAGATGGTGTTCACTGTGACCAGCAGCTTCACATCAGTCAGGGAGATAGAGACAACTCGGCTATACCTATTCAAATTAAAGCCACTGTCAACAAGGCAGTTGGTTATCAAGGTTGTTGATCCAAGCAGGCAGTTTTCTTCTTGGAACTAAGAGGAATGAAGCGGTAGAGGACGAGTAAAAAAAAAACATAATCTGTGGATGCTAATGCAGCTACACACACACACACACACACACACACACAGTGTACTGGCATATTATTCAGGAAGGGAAACACACTTAAGGGAGATGCCGATTTTAGTCACTCTGATCATTTATTTATTTGTGGGTCACCTTTTTTCGTCTCCAAGATTCTGACCCTATTCTATGAATCACAGTGTGATCAGATTCCAAGTGAATCACACATCTGACAGGCGGAGACCTACGAGAGCATCATATGTGCGAGAAAACATCGCCATGATTATTACTATTCTGCATGAGACAGTCGGCACGAGGGAGAGAG
Source organism: Larimichthys crocea (assembly GCF_000972845.2). NCBI lineage: Eukaryota > Metazoa > Chordata > Actinopteri > Sciaenidae > Larimichthys > Larimichthys crocea. The sequence continues at coordinate 2,274,685 of NC_040026.1, forward strand.
AACGGAGTGGAGCGAGAGGCCACATCTCGCCCTGCTAAAATCAATCTCGTTGGAGGGCTGTGAAAGTGGCATGCTGATGAGCCTTCATTCACACGTATCCCTCTCTTTGTTGCTGCTCAGCCTGCCCTCTTGCAAAAACTGAAATTAATATCAGATTTATAGAATCCTTTGATCATGTTATGCATCCAAATCAGGACTACAGTGAAGTAGGTGCTAATGTGCAGAATCTCTCTGAATCTGAGGTATACAGTCGATGGGTACAGCAGTGGAAAGTAGAAAACAAGAACAAGACTCACTGTGTTTTTGTTACCTTAGAATCTATATAAAGCTATTATATATAACTATTGTCCATGGCAGAGTCCGCCATGTTGTCAGATGTTTCTACATGTGCAGATGTGTCCGGCAGATGTTTCTACAGTAGCCTAGAAGAGACAAACACTGAATAAACTAGGGCCTTGGACGCTTGGAACAAAGGGGTGAGTGGAGGGGGTTGCAATCCAACAACCACACCGTTAGATGCCACTAAATCCTGGTTCTTAAAAAAATTAGATGAGATTAGATTCAACTTCATTGTCACTGAACAAAGTAACAAGTACTTGGACAACAAAATGCAGTTTAGCATCTAACCAGAAGTTCAGAGTACAGATATATGAACAGGATATATAAATATAGTGCAGTTATAAATATGAATATGCTATAGGATATATACAATATATGAATATGTTATATAATGTATACAATATAAGCAGCATGGACAGGTTAAGATGAATGTAGTATCAAGTCAGTCAGTCAATCCGGGGTAGGTGGGGGTCATCCCATACAGAGTTTAGCAGGGAGACAGCTGAAGGGAAGAAGCTGTTCCTAAACCTGCTGGTTCTGGAACGGAGGGACCTGTAAGCACCTCCCACAGGGGAGGAGGGTAAACCAGTCTGTGGCCTGGGTGAAAGCTGTCCCTGGCAATGCTGCACACCCTCCGCAGACACGATGGTGGGGAGTGGTGTAGCCGGTGATATGTTGGGCAGTTTTCACCACCCTCTGGAACACCTTGTGGTCCGAGGTGGAGCAGTTTCCGTACCAGACTTGAAAAGGATGCTCTTAATGGTGCAACGGTAGGAGGGTGACAGGTGGGCCCTCTTTACTACTGTAGATGTATCGAATGTCCAAGAAAGAGCCTCATAGATGTGGACCCCCAGGAACTTGGAGACTGGAGACAGGCTCAACCTCTGCTCTGTTGATCCAGATGAGGGGTAAAAGCCTTGTTAAAGATGTTTGACTTGTGACCCCCTTCCATCCACTGCTGTTATGTGATGTGCAGAGTTAAACAGCTTGTGGAGCTCGTTCTCCAGCCGGGTGCCATGAAACTATTGCAGAAGAGGAAGAAGGTGGAACAAGATGATGTAATTAAAAGAGTGTCAGTCAAACCTCAAGCGGTCTCGTGTAGTAATTTGAGGAACATAACAGTCTCCTCATGACTCAGACTCATCTGCTGATGTTTTATGTCTCATCAGTGGAGCGGAAGCTTGGACATACTCGTACGTCAGAGCTGTCAAACATATGACCCACTGACCAGAACTGACCCAGTGGATGACTTTACAAAGTGAATATTCAGAAGATACTTCTATTTACTACTTCTACTTCTGTATAATAAAAGAAAGTGAACAAAATGGAGGCACGCTTATTTATACGTTGCCTTGGTTGCCCAGTTATGCTGCTTAGCAGTTTACAGCATCAAAAAAATCCGACCTTACCTAATTCAACATGCTACCCAGCTCCGGACACAAGCTGTGGTCATCTCACGACTAGATTACTGTAACGCCCTACTGACCGGCCTCTCAGCCTGCACAGTGAAACTCTTTCTTTCTTTCATGACTAAAGTGTAAATGTAAATGTTGACACTTTTTAACGTTCATAAAAAGATGTGAATAAAATGTATTTTATTAGTTGTTAGTAGACATTATCCATTATTTCGACAAAAAAGCAAAGAGCAGAGAAAAGTTGTTGTTTTTTTTAAGAGACATTTGTGTAGCAGAATTTACTTTCTTTCCCATCCCTCTTTTTTACAATAGTCACATATGGCTCCAGCACGAGCAGCTCTGCTTACACATTGATGCATCACTATTAACTCATAAATACTAAAGTGAACATATTGCTATCCACTACTCCACTACCATATGTGGATGTATAGTCCAACAGGCTTGCATTGTAAACAAGTACATGTTGTCAGAGAATTTCAAAATATGATCATATCTTTTTCTTCCTTCCTCTGGCCAGGTTTAGCATAATCCTCTTTTACCCAATTTAGCATGCTTCCTGCAACAGTAACTGTAGCAACACTGTTCATGGCACTGTCCTGGAAAGACCTCATCATAAGCACAAAAAAGGGGGGGGGTTCCATAATGTGTCATTTAATCCACTATCAGGACCTGATTTTGTTGAAAACGAGTAAAAAAAAAGAGTAAAAATGGCTGCCAGCACAGTGAGATAAAACGATGCAAGTCAACTTGTAATTCCTGGATCCGTGGTGCCTTCTTGATGGGGCTGCCAGTGGTGGCTGTGAACGCTGATGGGCCTCGGTTCAAGATTTTTAAATGGGCCCCCGTTCAACCTGAGAGACACGCATACAAACACACACACCCACACACACACACACGCCAGAGCCAGCTGCAGGCAGAGGCAGCACAGGGACATGTTGGGAATGTACAGGGAGAAAAACACAGTGATGCATGCACATGGATGAAGCAAACAATGCCTCTGTGTTGTCCATAGATTGTATATAGTAGTTATAGTATAGTACAGTAAGACATTTATGGCTTGTTGACTTTGTCTCACACCGACCTTTTGACATACATACTACATAGTGCAGATTTATACTTGTTATACTTCTTTGTAGAATGATAAAAACCCCTCACTCAAGCTCAGCTTACTAACTTTAACCTTTAACCTAACCTCCTTCGATCAAATCTCACTGTCTACATCAGAAGGTTTGCTCACTAGTCATGTAGTGTCTCAGAACACCCCTGAATGTCCATGACAACAGAGCTCAGATCAGAACATAAAACGCGGTTGAAAACTCCAGAAAAGATATTAAATGGCAGACGCGCACCTTTGCACATGGACACACCGCCCCACGTCGCTTCATGTTGCTTCACGTCGCTTCACGTCGCTTCACGTCTCTTCACGGCCCTGTCCTGTTCCAAGCATAAAAAATGAGCCATAGCTGTGGAGACTGGCTCTACGGGTGAGTTGAAAAAGTGGTGTCCATGCATGATTTTGAGTTAATGTGGTAGACAATTTATTCTACGTAGTATGTCAATGTTTTGGCTGCACGTCACAAGTCATGTTTAACGTATAGGCCTTTATGACACCAGCTGTGGTGTAACTGAAACACTAGTATATACAGTAATGTTAGTAACAGATGACAAACCATTCACAACCACACACTGTGAAATTCACAGTAGCTGTTGACAAGTAACTCTCCAGTACATTATTGGTCATTTTCACAGTCATTTTAATTACTGTAGTTTTTTGACTGAATATTAGCAGTATGCTACTGTAAAATGGTTTACAGTCATTTACTGGGCACAAACACAGTAAATGACTTTACAGTGCAGTTATTAAATAATACATTTTTCAATTAATATTAGAAAATTATCGTGAGCATCATACCCCTGGCCATTTGTTGTCCAGTGAAGTGCATCCAGGCACAATGCTTGATGCTGCGGCGGCTGTGTGTTTTGGCTTTAAGTGGAGATTTTTACTCTTGAACTGCTGTTTCCAAGGTTATCAATATTAGTTGGTCATGTGAATCTTTCCGTAACTTGTAATAGTTTGTTGTAGCAGTTTAAGGTCATCCTGAGATGCTCTACATGTCAGAACTCTCTTTCACTGTGTTTACCTCTGTTGTACTGGTCTTTATGTCCCTCAACAACAGAGGTCTGCATTATTCAGCCTGCTTTCTAGACACTGACAAGTGGCTGCTGTGGGTAAGATGGAATATTTTTTGGTAAACTAAGATGTTAAGTGTGAAACAAGAGATTTTACAGCTTGCTAACATTGGGATTTTCTGTGTAAGCCAGAATGCTGCAGCCACTGTTACAGCTGTTAATGAGGCACAACAAAGGAAGAAGATGCTATCAGAAAAAAACCTTCCTAACCCAAGGATCTCCCAAGAGTCCAGTTAGGACGTGATTTAAAAAATGAGCGAATAGGAGGTGAGAGGCAGTGATGAGAAACTCACAAACAATAAGTACAATTAGTCCTGTAGTTCATCAAGTTAGGTACAGTTAACACTGGAGGAAAGAAGCAGTAAAAAACCCATCACTGAGTTTGTCATGTTAATGTTGTTTAGAGGATGCAAGCCTGTGAAAAACAACTTCCAGTAGGATCTGCATCAGTTTTGTGGCCTGATTTACACTCACAGAGTCAGCGGCTGTCAGCGATACAAACGAGCTCGAGCTGGCATTGAAATATATCCCGTCTCTGTGTGCTTTCTATCTCACACGTTCTCTCTGGCTCGCACTCCCCTTTTCTCACCATTTGTTCCACCCCCCCAAAGGCAGAATATTGGAGGAGTCTTTAATCATCTTTACTGCCCACTCTATAATCCCTGCTAAGAGACTAATCCATGATCTGCCACAATGGAGACCAACCCCACCGAGTCACAGGGAGGGAGAAGCAAAACAAGAACAGAAAGTCGGCCTCAGTGCTATAGATATATGATATTATCCTGAGTGATAACTGTATATATATCCTGAGTGATAACTTTTATGATTTTTGAATTCTCTTTTGTCAAAGAGGAAGGAAACACCTAATGACGTTTATATGACCGAGGATTTATGATCCCAACAAACGCAGTGAAATACAGTGTTTACGGCTCAGAATGCTTCGACTTCAGCTGTTACCTTACAATGAACCTTTAATATCTTTAAATATACAGTTGAAGAATCCTTGAGGATATAGCTGGAGCTATTAGCATAGCTTAGCACAAAGATTGTAGCCTGACTCAAAAGCAAAGTGAGTACCATGTTGTGTTTTGTTTGTTGAATTAGGAAAACCTTCTAACCGACCTGATCTGGCCACCAGCCGTAGGTGACACTGCACAGAAACTGCTGGGCACATGGATAAACAGCTGATAGCTGCACATCATTTCCTGTAAATTGCTGTTTTTAACTTTTATGTCTCTGGGTGTTAATTGCTGAACTCAGCTAATCACCTCCCGGCTCTGGCTCTGTACTTATAACAGAGACATGAAAGCAGCATTAATCTTCTCATCTCACTCTCGGAAAGAAACACAACGAGCATTTTTCCACCAGTACTTTTCTGTTCAGTTTTCCTTTTAAACAGATCAGTGTCTATTAACCTTTTCTCAATGGACTGTTTGTGTGTGTTAATCCTGATTATAGGATATATAATAGGCAAAGTGGGTTACTGCCCCAGAGCCCTAAGTCTGCTGTATGTCCATCATATTGTACATGCTTAGTTTTCAGCCTTCTATAAAGGTTTACTTTACAGATGGATTACTTACAGGATTCATTTTTGATTTACCAGTCAGATATCAGATTATACACTGAACAACTGACAAATGTGTCATATGCATTAACAGATTAATTTTTTCATAATTATTTGTGGAAATCACATTTTTTCCATTTGGTATGTCAAACAGCACACACACACACACACACACACACACACACACACACACCCCATGAGACTCATTAGCCGTTAAAATGGAGAGGACTCGAGCTTGAGTGATGAAATCATACTCAGAGCACTTTGTTATCGCAAGCAGTAACGGAACACAGAAGTGTTTCCAAATTGATCCAAAATAGAAAAGTGGATGTCTTTTTTTGTTTATCTCTCCATATCAATCAGGACCAGATTGTTCTCGCTGTCTGACTCATTCTTCATCTGGTTATTGATATGATGGTTAGACACATTTAAGAACAAGTCTTTTCATACAGTCAAGATGCATGCGGAGGAAAACAACATTTGTGTGCAGACAACATTTATTTTTGTGTGTTCATGTTACTGTGATGAATTAACAGAAATAATTGGCACAATTAGCTGAAACATTTAAGGATGCTTATATCATGTTTCTTACTGCATTACACTTTGGGATTTATAGTTGTTTTACATGTGTTACACTTCTTCAACATCTCACAGGATGATAATACTCATAACTAACCAAAAACTCTCATAGTGCTGCTTCTTTTATACCTTGATAAAGAAAATGTCCTCAGCTTCAGTATTTACACTAGCTTGAACATATCAGGAGATGCGTGTAGGCTGAGACAAGAGTAGAGGTGTTTACTGACTTATGAATCTTATTATACAGTTTCATAAAAAATGCAATAATGATTTGATTGACATTGTGAGAAATGCAAAAGAGAGCCTTGTGCTCTAACAGGGAGAAGCTGTGTGACTTGGGTCTGCCACTGCATTCACATTCAAACATCGCCCCCGTGCCTCACCCTGCTGGAAATCTGGAAATCAGTATGTGATGCCTCAGAACTTAATCTTGATTTTATTTTTAGGATCATTTTCTCTTTGATTTTAGGGGTTTTAGGATTCTGTAACATTTGATAGAGGTCCAGAGTTCTGGAAGTGTAGTGTTTGCATCAACCAACCTAATATCTGTTATTCATCTTCCAAGCCAGCCATAAAGTACAGCTCACAACACAACAGGTACATAAAGCACGAAGGTGAGGAATCAACTGCAACTCCCAAGAAGCATTGTGATCAGAAACATCAGAGCACTACATTTAAAGTTAAATTCAAATGGAGGGCAGAAGTTAAAGATTACACATGAAGGAACCTGATGAAACATTCAGCACGTTCAATCTCTCTGCTTCTGGGTACGTTTGGATGAATTCAGCTCATTCAGTTTGTGCCCTGATGTTTTATTCCCCAATCTCAGAACAAAGAGTTCTTTTCTTTTCACTACACTTGATTTGTGCCTTCTTTATACAGTGGTACCAGTGGCTGAGGCTCATGGGTAATATAGTAATCAGAACCATCTGTCATGCCCAACTGTCCAAGGTCCTTTTAGTTGATATTACACTTACATGGTGCATCAAATTACGACAAACTAACGACGTACAACAGACCTGAAGCCAGGTAATACTCCAGCATTCATGAGCAAGCTGCCATGTTTAGTCTACACGTTGCTATGGCCAGATGGAGACTTAAAGCATAAAATGTATTTTATTATAATTGTCGACATCCTGACAGCAATCAATGAATCAAATCATGTAAAGTATCTGTAGGCCTGTCTGTTGTTGGGAAAAGATGGAGCTTTGGACTAAATATTGAAAACTACTTTCACAATTGACTGTTTTAATACTTTAGCAAGTCAGCAGTCTATTCCTTCTCTGAGTCACCATAAAAATATTTATCAAGCTGTAGTTGCTACACGCGGATATTTTGGGGAAGGAGAATTCTGTTCTAAATAGATTAAATAATATATTTTCACTTTATGTGAAGTATAAACTGATTTTGAAGAGGAGAAACTAAAACATTCTTTGTTCCAGAACGAGACACAACTCGACTGTCCGTCAACATATTTTGATGCATTTTGAAATTAGAAAAAAGCACTTGCTTTACCCTAGAACACTAATGTCGGGTGATTTTCACCCACACAGTTCTTGTCATGTGATTTTCATTGTGTTGCTGCTGTCTGAGTTGCATTGGTCCTTGGGTAGCTTCAGGCTGCTCACTGATGTCATTAATGGTATGTTTGTTTCCCTCCTCCTATCTATGGTTTTTCAAGAGGCATGCATTGGCGTGATTTTCACCTGACGTTAGTTATAGTGAGTGCCATTTTTTGTCTATCTACAATCTGATGCAGAAAGTATGTGCCTTCACCAGACAAGGCTCACATGTCCCAGGAATGGGTGGACCAAATAACAAGTTCCCAGCTCCATTATTTTTTTTGTTAGGAAATTGTTGTTGTTAAGATTACCTGATTTTTTAAAAATTTTGCAAACATTTTAAAGGGTCCCCCATGGTACCTTTTAGAGTACTACAATTTGGCATACAGTGTTGTACTTTTACATAAATTGATAAAATCTGTATTTTATCCGGGATATTATATCGGGTAAAATATACCCGACGTTATTGATGGTGTTACTAATTTTAACATTAGTGTTCTAGGGTTAATTTAAATACTATTTCAAACAAGTTTTAAGATAGCAAACTTTTAACATTGTTTTATCATTGTTGAACTTTCTCTGGCGCTCGTTTTATTACATCATCTTGTTGCGCTCTTTTCCTCTTGGCGCCACCTACTGCTCATCTCATGTACCTCAGGTCCATCAGGTTAAATGAAATACTTCATTCAGGTTGTCATTGCAGTATTCTCCACATGTTTAGGGAGTGGTTGTAGCAGATCACAGGAAACAACACTCAGTAGCTTGGCCTCAGTTCTTATCAGGACCTCTGATGCTTGAACCCTGACCTCAGACACAGGACAGATAGTGTGTGTGATCCTCACTCTTCCTCTTTTTAATCACAAATAAATCTCTGTCCTTAAAGTCAATCCATGTTCAGCTTGTAGTCCCAGAGTACCGCTGCTCATGCATGTCATCTGAGCTGCCCTGGAGAGCAGTGTAGCGCACATCTGGTGAGTGACAGGGTTAACGTATGTTTCCACTATATATATGTAGTGTCTGTGTGTGTGTGTGAGAGAGAACGTGAAGAGCCGACAGTGACAGCTGGTTGGCACAGAGGCCAACCGATGCAAGGATAAGTGCCCCAGCAATAAACAGTCTCTGTCACACACACACACACACACACACACACACACACACACACATAAAGGGCTTCTATAATCTCTACACTACAAAGCTGCAGAGACAGACGTGACAATACGGCTGGGATAGGTGTGAAAATCTGCATCCATATGCATGCTGTATTTAGAATGGGGAGCACACACACACACACACATGTAAACACACAGAAGGAAGAGAAGCGGTGATTCTGTAGACACACACAGCGAGACAACCTGTTAAACCGGAATGTTGCCTGACTCCTCTGGGTACGAGTGTGTATGTATTCCAAGATGTGATGGCACTCGTGGAAAGGTGGTTAAAAGGCTCTGCTGCTGTGTGTGTGTGAGTGTTTGTACATGCGCGTATGCATGGGTGACTGCAAGTCATACTTTTGAAGTCCCTCGCTCCCACTAGTGCACCAGAGTCTACTTTAGAGTGAGGCCGAGCATGTGTGTGAGCAAGAGAGGGAAAGAAAGCAAGAAAGATGTAATGTAAAGAGAGAGTCATCTGCAGGAGCAGAACCATATTTTCCTCAGGCTTCAGTGTGACTTGCTTTCGATGTCCTCCCTCTTTCATTTCCTTTTCTTTTGTCCTGTCCTTTATACATTTCTCTCCTTCTTCATACCAGTGTGCCTCACGGTGATTGCTTGTCGCCGGATGTGTTTCAGAGGTATTCTTCAGGTCACCGAGGTGGCCGCAGCTCAGGCAGCAGAGCAGGTCGTCCAGTCCAAATTGCTCCTGTGGCACTGGATGTGTGTGTGTGTGTGTGTGTGTGTGTGTGTGTGTGTGTGTGTGAATGTGTGTGAGTGCTGACAGGAAGCGTTCTATCTCTCCTGATGTGCTGTGTACACCGTGTGCGTCTCACACACCCACAGACCTGTAAATGATTTATTCTCACAGTTTCAATTTAAATATGTAAATATCATCACACACACACACACACCGACACACACATATTCATACTGTATATTCATATATATGTCATATTCACCTAGCTCATGTACAGTATGAATCATTTATTTTAGCATCCTGCACTATTATCATATATATTCATATCTGAACATATCAGCATGTATATCAATGCATGTGTATGTATTCCTTGTATGTATTGGCCACATACCTGGTCAGTAAAAGTGGTTCTGGTTCTGGTTCTGAGCAGTTCACATGCTGTATGGCAGCCCCTGCCATTACTGTGTGAACGTGTGAATGCAGATTAGAAAGGCGCTGTATATTATTAGTTCATTTAGCACAGCTGACTGGTGTTTACGTGTTCCTCTGAGATCGTTTCAGTGTTGTAATAAATACATACATAATAAATACATACATGTAGTTAAGAGCAGTTAGCTGTTAAGTGCACATATGTGTAACTGTTAAAAGGCAAATGCCTTCATAGCTTGTTTGTCATGTTGATGGTGGGTGGAATAAATGTTTTTTTAATATATTTTAATATGTTTGTCCTGTGCAGAGAGTTTTTTCTATCAGAGACCTGGCAGGAGGAATCAGGCTGACTTATGGAGACAGTGTGAAGGGTCGAAGGATTGATTTCACTGCCTTGCATGGGCAGAGCGAGCAAGGGAAGTGAGGTGGACTGAATGTTTTCTTGAAAGCCCTAAAAACTTTATAGATTATGATGCTTACGCCAAATTTTCTTTATTTGATATTTAACCAAAAAAAACAGTGACATCAGAAAATCTTTGCCTCTTTTTAAGTAGTGGGAGTGAAAATGAGTCATCTTCAACACTGATGAAGACAGTTGGAGAACCAAAATGAAACTGAAGTAGGATGTAGGCTGCACAGGATGTTTTCCTGGGCAACTAATGTGTTCTTTACAGATTCTAGTATCTGAAATTCTAAAAACAGTGTACTTAGCTGCCCTGAATGGAAAAAAAAATCTCCCAGGTTGACCCTCTCAGGAACCCTGACCCCGAAACCCTCTGGGCGCATCTCTCTCACGTTGCAGCTACAAGCTGTTTTGGTCCGTCCTGCACGCGACTTTAAACCCCGAATGGGAGCGTTTTAGAAGTGTTTAGCCCGCCGGACTTTGTTTACTTGCTCAGATTTGCTCCTTTTCCTGGTTTATGTCCTACTAAACATGCTTCTACATTTGTAAATATGCTACATAGTTAACTTTTTCCACTTTGTCTGTTTTTACAACCGGCAGTTTGCACGGGGTATTTTATTTTGAAAATCCACAAGCTTCTCTATGCTGTTTCTGTGTCTGACTTCCTGTCAGCTCGAGGTGCTCTGTGTAAATTGAAGCTGGCTGCCCGCAGCGTTCGTCAAAACTAGAACAGCCGCTTCTGGGACGTTTCTGAACCGAACCGCGGCTAGAACAGAATGTGGCACACACGCACGATGCAGCACATCCACGTCAGTGGAATTTGGGGGTGACGGTTTAAATCTCGGGCTCTGCTTGTGCAGCCTGGGTGTAGAGAGTGGTGACTATTGTTTTGTTATTTTGTCTTTACTTTTGTTACTGTAATTATCTTGCAAAGTTCTGATTTGCTCTGCACAGAAAACTAAGTTCTAACTTGTGATGCTGAAAGTATCTGACAGTCACTCAGTGAATGACTTGTTGACAGCTGTTAAAACTGTGCTGCTGGGCCTTCTTGCACTGTCACTGTGCTCAGAAAAAGAACACAGCTCTGTTTATCTCAGCTCTGTGGTATCTGAACACCACTTGGTGTCATCACCGTGTTTACAGAGTGGGTGGGCAGCATCAGCAGAACCTGCAGCACAGAGCTCTTTGGTCCTGAGAGATGTTCAGCAGCAGCTCTCATCAGTGAGGGCGATCAGAGACCACATCCTGGTGATATGCTGACAAGAAATTCATATCAGTCGGGGTGAGCCGCTCAGGCCGAGTAATCTTAAAAAGTATCAGTTTGTCAGTGTTTGATTTGATCATGTTGGTGTACATTGGAAACAGAGTGGGAGATAAGACACAGCCCTGTGGGACCCCTGTGTTTCAACCAATATTACAACCAAACTATCCTGCAGGATGTTTTTTAATCCAGTGCACCTGCAAGGAAGGTGTGCATGCTATGAAAGCTCATCTAAATAGTGCTGTTTTCTGTTCATCTACAGCAGGGGTCATCAACCTTTACAGCCCGAGGACCCCATGGACAAGAGACAAACAGAACAGAGACCCTGTTTAATTCATTTAGAAAAATATGTCACGTTTAGCCTGGCCTATAAAAACTTTTCTATTTACTTTATTTACTTTTATTTCACCTTATTAACCTATTTATATGCTGGGTTATTAGTCTATATGTGTTTATGATTGATTTAAAAAAAAGTTCATGCATGATTATTATTGGTTATTAAATACCAAGAGCTGTGCGTCTTTGGACATGTCCACTGATTCATCCAATTGGAGAGCAACTGCCTGTTTGTAGTTTCTCAATTATCTGCACGTCCACAGTCACCAGTGTTTTGGTGAAAATGGACTATTGATTGATTATTATGACAAATATTGGCGGACCCCCTATAGGGGTCGTAGACCCCTGGTTGAAGACCCCTGATCTACAGGTTAATCATGTTCATTATGGAGCTTTACACGTGTTCAGACAGAACATAATGTTTTCAGCATGGCATGATTGAAAATGATAAAAAATGTATGCATGTGTGTTCTATGAATCTATGCCATATATAGAGGGAAGAGGGGACCTAAGACTGTTCCTCACTCTTGAAAAGAAAGCCAAACATGCTGTATACATAATGTTGCATAAGTATCATTTCAACAAAGGAGGATTAAAATCTGTTTACGGCTCAACAAAATGGAGGTGTGCTTCTTGTGTGTTCAGGTGGAGGAGTGTGTGTGGCACTGATTACGCTCCATCCTGCTGTGGTGAGCATCTCTCAGCAGGTTTAGCATTGTAGTAAGCTGAAGGATCCCAGGGGTACGAGCGTGTATGTGTGTGTATTTGTATATGCATGCGGATTAGCAAGTGTGTGTGTGTGTGTGTGTGTGTGTGTGTGTGTGTGTGTGTGTGTGTGTGTGTGTGCGCATGCAGTGTTTTGGAGGGGATAGATCTTGCTGTTGTTCACAGGAAGGTTCTAAAAGTTCAAAGCTGTGCTCTGGCACTCTAACTCTGTGCTGTCCCCAAAGACGAGACATTGATGTTTCACTTCCCAATGAGTTGTTTAGAAAGAAAGCCGAAAAAAGAAAGAGGTGGAGGTTTGCTAAAAAAGGATGCTTCCCATCAGAATGCCAATACGTCGGAGGAGTGCAGGGGAGTTTTACCTTAATGGATTTATTTGAGAGGATAGACACAGATATAGCTCGATGCTCTCTAAAGCACACTTCCTCTCACTTTGAATGAATATTGAAGCATGAAGTTGAAGCAAATCACTTCTTCACAGTCTCTGAGTTGACAGCGGCGCCCTGCATAATGATGTCACTACTGTTTACCTAAGCACACGCAGCAGAGGATGCAGCACGAGGAGGACTCCGCCGTCTGGGGTTATCTTCCTCGTTTGGACAGCTCAGTTGATCCAGATCATTTAAAATGCAGCAGGGCGGGGGTGTAGTGGTAGTAGATAATGGCAACATCCATCAGCCGGCTGATCAGACACGCCTAATGACCGCCATCGCTTTCACATTACACATATGTAGAAGTGATTACCCCCCCCGATACAGCTGCCATCCAGGCTAAGCCCGCTGACATTAGCACTGCTAGTCAACTCGGCTCGATTGCCGCCATCGATTAGCCCTGACTCTAAAGGAAGCTAGGAATGCTACTGGGTATCGATCCTGCATTAGCACAACCGTTAAGAGATATTGACCCTGACCATCTCAGTGTCCGATGGATCAATGGTCAGTGACCTCGGGCAGTAAGACTGACATGTTGATGTCTCAGTCACCCAGCAAGTGACTCACAGTATGACAATCCATGCCAGTCTGCACAATACACTTAACTAGACTGTCTGTCACATCCTTTGACATTTTATAGCCTACTACGCACAGCACCTTTTGAGTTTTACTATTAATTATTATTTTATCATCATCATTATTATTTGAGACATTCTAATCTATGTCATAATGTTGTGATACCTAATATTCCCACATCAATACAGAGATATCTGTGTACTAACACTATAATCCACACAATTTAAGAAACATTCATTCACTTTGTTGGTCACTGGAGGGCAAAATGACATTTAAAACATGTAATATGTCGGACATTAAAAGGCTATGTACTTAGTTGTGTACTTAGATTATCCCACTCAAATTTCATTCAGGCAATAGTGCTTTTCATACTTCTACGAAACAGGGTTAATGAGAGTGGTGAGACTGGACCGCAACAATAAAGCTGTCGGCTGTAAAACTGAAACAATGAGCTAAAAGACAGTCAACCGTTCTCTGATCTGAGAAGAACTCCTGAGTCAGGTGGCAATTCTGTGTTCGCGTTCTGCTATTTAGTGCTGGGAAGGTAACATCCAGAGCCGTTTCAGGCCATCACGTGTCCTGACACTTTCATTTTGGCTGCTGCAACAATGCACTGGTGTTAATAATTATAACCAGTTGTAATACAGAGAAAAGATCATGAAACGAACAGGTGGATTATGTTTTTGTTTGACAGGTCACACCTTTACATCACATCTGAACTGCTTCCTGACAGCAGTATCTTCAAGAAACTGATCTGCAGAGCTTCATTTTCAAAACTGTTTTTGTTTTTTGCATGTGTTACCGCAGCAGTCTCAGGTATCTTTTGGACTGCTGCAATCATAAGCCTCCGACCTATTTCAAATAGGGTTGCACCACATAACTGCACAGCCAGTCTTTAAAGCAGTTTGTTTAAGGTACACCTACACAGTTCTATAAATCCAGGTTGTTATTATATTCTGCTGCGACTGTGATGTTTTTCATGTATTTACTCAAAATATAAGCCTGCTATGTGGAAATCCAGGAATTCATTTGGGTGATTATTCCTATATTCCTTTCAATTTTTCATAGAGCCCTTATTCTGGCGCCGTATTACTCACATTGTTCTTGGCTGCAGCACAAAAATCCCAGGTAGCTGGGGATGCCAGTTCACGAGAGAATGTGTTGAAAAGGAATTACTAATCAGGGACTGGCATCGAGGTAGACTGAGGTGGTGAGGTAGTGCTAATGCAGTAACTGGTTAATGTGTGCTTCCTCAGAAGACTTTCACTGTCAACCAACCTCCCTAGGGTATGATTATATACTCTATCTTATCTTATCTACTGCATGTGCAGGCAGAGGATCACACATTAAATATAATATGTGATATGTCTGGAAATGTTTTAATCAGTTTCAAGTACATGCAGGTATGTGTATGTTTTATTAGTACTGCCGTCAGATTTTCATAACACAGCAAAATGGCATCTTTACTTTCTTACCTCATATTATATTCCTTAGTGTTTAAGGCCATTGCCTAAATGTCTTAAACCTGCCAGCAGTGAGCACTTGGCTGCCAAAAAAAATGTATTGATCTTTATAGAACATTTGCGATAAATCTTGGTACGCTTTAAGGCCATGGGCAGTGTAAAGTGTGGACGTCGTATCCGTGACATCTCTGACAGGTTGGTGGTTGTGGTGGTTTTGGCTGCAGCCATGTTGGCTGTCCTGCCTCTGCTGCCTCCCAGATAATCTAAGATGTGGATCATCAGTGGACCTGAGGCGGGCTGAATGAGGCCTGGGTGCTCAAACAAGCCACCTGTAATGACACCCATCTGTCACTCAGAATGGCAACACTATTAGTTACGAATAACTTTAAGCCTTAATATAATTCGAACATGGCAGTTTTTTTTTTTCACATGGACACATGTCAAATATTGAGCATTACGGTAAATGGACTGTACCTGTATAGCACCTTTCTAGTCTTCTGACCACTCACGATGTCTACATCACACACTACATATATCACTACACTACACTATCACTACATATCTCATTCACCCATTCACACACACTCATACACTGATGCCAAGCAATTTGGGCTTCAGTGTCTTGCTCAAGGACATTTCGGCATGCAGTCTGGAGGGGCTGGCCAATCATCTGACTAGTGAACAACACACTCTTTCTCCAGAGCCACAGCTGCCAATTATGTGAAATAAAAGTGTGATCCACACTTCATTTTCCTGACAACAGATATACTTCGAACCAATCTGACAGACATTGTCAGGCATTGTTGTGCAGGTTTGACCAGTGTTGCCAACTTTGTCGACTTTTTTTTTTTTAAAGCGACTAGCGACAAATCTAGCAACTTTTTCTGGTCTTACTGGAGATTTTTGGAGACTGACGTGAAAGCACGTATGAAAAGCACTCCCAGGCAGTGCAGCAGACCCTCCCAGCTGCAGTCAGAGCAGGAGCTGTTCACTCATCCACATCCAACTGCAAAAAAATCGTGCATGCGTGAAGCCGCCGATGGCTGATCCCAGAAGAAAGTCCATTTGTAGTTCTAAACATAGTTAGGGTGCTTTTTATTCAATTTTGTCTTTCCCACAACGTTATTCCTCTCTCCTACAGCGTCCATTACAATTACATGCACAATTTTAAATTTAGCAATTTCTAGCGACTTTTAGGACAGCCAATAAATACTTTCCTTAGTTGGCAACACTGAGTTCGACTTGGGGTTTCATAGTTTCGACTTAGCCATTACTTGGGACTTGTTGGTATTAACGAAAGCTTCACTTGGAACACATAAATGTTTTGTAGTCTGGTCCCAGCTAAAGAGAAATGCACATAGAATATTTCCACATGAAATCAGTATTCAAACAGGGCCGCAGCATCTACAGAAACTACTTTGAAACGCTCCAGTAAACCACCTGGCCCTTTGCCACTCTTACTTGTTTCTAGTGTTAATGAGTCGAGGACTCTGCAACAAGCCCTTCAACTTCAGTGTCCCGACTTCAATTGAAAAACAGATAAAGTGAAGAAAGTTTAGAGAGAAAGCAGGCCTCTGCTTTCCTGCCTTCTTCCCTTTGTTTCACTCATTCACTTCTAAGTCTTTGATTCCGCTGTGTTTTGAGCTGTGCATCCAGCGAGCTGAGCAGCCTCCCTGAACCTTCATCTCCCCCACTTAGCACACACTCATTTCAGAGGCTATCTGCCTTCTTTTTTGCTCTTGTTTCTTCTTGTCAGTGATCCTAACCTTGGCAGCCTGCTTCTCTTTTTACATCACAGCCTCGAGATGTGAACGCTAACCACGAATCTGAAACAAATCACGCTGGAACTTATTGTCCGCAGTCTCTTTATTGCAGTGCGGTCCCACAGGGTTCTACTGTCCAGGGGGGCTTTGCACAACTCATCACATCAAAAGGTTTCTCTGTGATTCCAAGCTTTGAAACACACTCCAGCTACCAACTCTATAGCTGTTCTCAGTTCACACTCCCAGAAAAAAAGGCAGAGTGATAATGATGTGAAAAATTGAGGGTTTGAATTTAGAGTTACTGCTGCCTTAGCCGCATAAAGTAAGCCTGAGGGCCAGGCATAGGGCTCTCCCCTTATACAGTGCCCAGTGGATCACTCCTTACCACAAACAAAATAAATAAATCAGAGCCAAGTACCCAGGAGCAGGAGTGTCTGTGTGGGCGACCTGCCCTATTTTAAGACACATTATGAGGACAAGTTTTTTTTTCTCCATCCCTTTCCATCTCCGCCCTCGCTATTTTCCTCCGTACTCATCTCTCCTTTCCCACTTAAGCTCTCTGTCTTCTCGTCAAATTGCGGCGGGGCAAAATTACAATGTTATTTCTTCATTTTATGTAATTTTTTGATTATGCGTAAAAGCTCACCAGCTGAGGTACTTGTGTGTATCGCGGTAAATCCCACACAGCACGACATAACAGAATGTCAGTGCCATAATCTGTTTGGGTTTAATGTCCCTCATCTTCAAATGTGTTTGTTAAGTTGCTAAAGTGATTTTTGGATTAAAGCCTCCCGAGTTCAGTCGTGACAATAGTTACTCTCATGCTTTGTTCTGCTTAAGTGCTTTCTAAACCACTCAGAGCACCAAACACAGAGCGAAACACAAATATGGGGCTTTCCATGTGAAAAATGGCCTCAGCGTTTTTCCGCAGTAGAGCAGCTGGAGCGGCGGTATGAATCCTGATCTTTGCAGAGAGATAAGATACAGTACTTCATGCCGGCTGACGCACACATATGGCTCTGATTTTTAACCACCCCACAATGATAAGTAGGCCGACAGTAGCTTTGCAGTCCTGCACTCTGTCTGAATGCTAATGAGGATGCCGGTACACTCAGAGCAGCTTCCAGAGCTCCAGCAGGGGACGAGTATTCTGACGCTAATTTAATTTAATCCTGACCTCCTTTCTTTCTCTACCTGGTGAGCAGCGGGGGGATGTTTGAGGGTTCAAGATTCCTGTGTGAATGTCACACAGGTGTATACGGGACATCTGAGTCAAGTCACAACATGTTCTCGTGGCAATGGGAGGACTTTTAGTTTAGAGAATCCTCAAAATGGCTTATTGATGACCACATCAATGTTGTTGATGTGTGTTCCTGCTGCTTTCGTAAAACTGAATAGTTTTCCATATGAAAGAATAAACTGATTCATTTGTATCAAAGGACTTTGATTCATTTCCATGTGCTTGATGAACTTGAATCTCACACATGAGCAAATCTATCCTGTCCTGTTTAAATGCAGCCAGTGGTAAAAGTGGTGTTCAGATTCATTATTTAAAGGTCCAGTGTGTACAATTTAGGAGAATCTATTAGCAGGAATGGAATATAATAATCATTAGTATGTTTTCATCAGTGTATAATCACCTGAAAAGAAGAATTGTGTTTTTTATATCTACATTGGGAGCAGGTCCTCTCAGGTACTCTATGGAGTCCACCATGTTGAACTGCCATTTTTGTACAGTGGCCCAGAGCAAACATACCAAACCGATCTTGATATGACCTTTTTTTATGTGAATTTCGGAGCCAGAATTTTTCCTACATGCTTGGAAGGAGAGAGTGAGGCATGGGAGAGTATTCAGTTGGCTGCAATCTGCAGCTTCACCACTAGGTGCCACTAAAATCATACACACTGGACCTTTGGTATATATCTCATAATACAAAGAATTCTTTTGGGTAACCAAATGCATGTTGTCTGTTTTAGTCACCACTGACATAAGGAACATGTTAGCAAAGTCAGTTGCCTATTTAAGCATCCAGCAGTCATTTACATGTATATGTACTGTAAGTCCAACATTCACTCCCTTTCAGATCTGTTATGGACTTGATCAAATCCTAAAGGAAATATCTAGGTCTTTAGCTAGTGAACAAAATGTAGCATTTATCAGCTATCCTGTGTGCTAATTGGTGCTTACAGTAGCCTACAGTGGTGGGTTTATCGGAAAAATGCTAAAATGCTCCTTACAGCTGACAGGTGATTGTCCTCTGTGGGTCTGATCCCTGTAGCAAACCCTTTCACGTTACACATTTGATTCATTGCTTATATAAAAATATCGGTAGGTGCAACTTTAAGTGGAGGATTTGTGGAGTGTATTCTCCCACAATTTCCCATTTGTTTGTTTGTTAGCATACAAGTCTGTGCGTGTTTCTGTTTCCATCGCACATGTGAGCCTCGCTGCCTCTCTCTCTCTCTCTCTCTCCGTCTACCCGCCGTGACGTGGCTCATGAGAAAACAGATGGCATTGTGGGACGAGTTCCAGAGCGTCACTTCCCACTGAGCCTCTGCTGCGTTGTCATCTCACTGGCATGGCCTCAGTCTTAATCAGGGGCTCGGTGGATGCCACTTTACACCTGCCCACTGTCACTCAGCCAGAAAGCACTGATGCTGATGAAGTTGATGCTAGAAACAGAAGGCTAGGATTGCCTCATCTTCCTCTTCTGATCTGTCCGGCAATACTAGCTCAGAGGAGAGAAACAGCATCTAAAAGTCTGGGGAAAAGTAGCCAGATGGTTTCAGAAACAGTTGTGGGTCTGATACCGTTTCCATATTTGTTACAATACATAAACTTGAATAACCAGTTCTGCTTTTGCCTTGTTTAATGTGCATTCCTGCAGCTCAAAGTATTTGTATTAAATCTCAGTTTCATTCTTCAACATGTTCCAAAGCCTCTGTCAGAACTCTTCCTCTGATACGCACGGCTAATTGCATTTAAAAGTTCTTCTTCTAAGCTGACTCAGTGGCTTTCCAAAGTATTTCTGGATCAAAGTATTTAATCAATATCAGCTTTTTTGGATCTGATAGCACCTCTTCCAATGATTACTGTACACGCAGATGCAGAGTCAGTTCGCTGGCAAGAAAGTACCTTTTATTATGTTAGGGTGTACTACCATAACTCTCTTTCTGAGCACAACAACCCGTCGATAGCATCAAATATTTATCATCGTACCTGTCTTCCATCAAAGCTATTGGCTGCCTTTGCCTGTCTTTGCCCCGAGGTAAGCACTACAATGTCAGAAAAGTGGGAGTGAAGAAAAAAGTCTATTATTTTTATTCTCCTTCTCGATACTTATACGTATATGTGACCTTGCCAGAGCTCAGAGAACTTTTAAATTCAGTAACAAGCTGAACTCTCTTGTACCCTGATTGAATTCCAAAACAGAGCCCTTGTCCAGTATTTTGATTGCAATCAACTTCTCAGATAGCAAAGCTATGACATTATGCTTAGCTTTTTTTCGTCTTTCGCCCTTTCTGCCTTATCAGCTGTTATTTGATTTCCAGCGGCGGTTACGGACGGCTAATCTGGGCCGGCCGGCTGGCTCTGGAGTGAAAGCTCGCACCGTGGCAGGAATGACAAAGAGAGTGATAAGCTCAAGATGAAAATTGGACCAAGCTTGTGGCTTGTGGCCACTCATCATCAAGCAATTAGGTTTGGTAAGAAGAGGCGACCTCCGGTGAGGAATCCAGCAAAGAGTGGAGTAGAGTAGAAGCGACTCAAAGGAGCAACGAGGGCAGAAGTAATGTAGTGAGAGCTAAAATTCAGATATGAAATATGTTTGCTTTGGTTCAAATCAGTGGATATGGACAGTAGTCTACAGCCACACTAGCAGCATCAACATGCTTAAATGCTCACATCAGTGATGGTAAAATGCTAATGTTTAGCAATGATTTTTAACAACGTTTATTATATAAGACCAGCACCTTGCATGGAAGCTCGTTGCTATCAGTGTATGAGGTGTTATTGCTAAGCGCTTTGCCTGTTAAGGTAGAAAACTGGTATCTAACTGCAGTCCATTAGCATTTACCATGTTTACCGTCTCAGTGTGTCATGTTTGCAAGCTGACATTTGCTAATGAGCAATAAACACAAAGTACAGCTGAATCTGATGGGAATGTTGTTTTGCATGTATTTAGTCATAAACAAGATTTGACCTGATGGTGATGCTAAAGGAAAAGTCAACACAAAAAGAGAAGAAGAAAGGTAAGGAGTTCACCAAAGTCAATAAAATACATCATGTGCTTCAAATTATATGTCCATAAATATTATAATTTCACTGAAAAAGATCTGATGGTGGCATTATACGAAATATCGGAGTGTCTCTCACAATTTCATGACAATCCTTCCAATATTTTTAGAACTATAGTTTAGTTTAGTTTGACATGTTTGAGATGCACTAGTGTGAATACAATTTAAAACAACAACAATAATTTATCAACAGAAACCACCCCGAACACACATACAAAGGGCTCATAGATGATCCATGCTAGACTTGAGCCAGCCACCCTCCGGTTCCCAAGCCAAGTCTCTATGGACTGAGCTACTGCCGCCCCAACGCACCTTAGTAAGATTTGATGAAATATGCAAGGGCTTGTGGTCAAGTTAGCAATAATAGACCTAGAGTTTAAACAGTTGTAGTTTGGTTAGGTTCAGGAATAAAACTACTTGTTTTGAGTTTGAGTTGGGTTGTGAGAAGTCGCCTGGGTAGAAATCCTGTGTTTGTTTGACCCATCTATCAACCCTCCTCTATATGCAGACATTCTTACTCTTTGTATTGCGTCACTTGACTTCAGGAGCATATCACAACATTACACCAGACAGGCTCATCTAGAAATGATCTTAGTTGGGTACCATCAGCGTCCTAGTTTGAAGTGTAGGGCTACTGGCAAAGCTGCAGTATTTGACACCTTTGGAGTGAGAACAAGCTGCATGGTACGAAAGTTGACCTTTTCCTTTTATATTGCTGACTTTTGTTAGGCGATAATAATATTTGAATTCTCTGTACTATGTACTCCTGAACATGGTTTGATCAAAACTTTTTTCTGCAAATGAAAACCTGACTTCTTGGTATCAGTTAGGAACTGAAACTGAGCTGTCAGAGTTTGAAGTAAAACATGTAAACTTATCCAACCCATGACCTTCACACCCTCAGGCCTGCTGCCAGTTTCACTTGTCTTTTTCATGAGCATATTGGGTATTGCATAGTTTAAACATGAAGCACATCATTTGAATTTTGAGACACAATTTAAAATTCACAAAACTGTGCAAGACAAGAATTGCGGTTTCAATGTTCAGATCACGTTCTGAGTCCAAACGAAGCTCCTGGCTTGGTTTGGAAACATACCAAGAAACCCCCTTGTCAACAAGAGCTCGATCCAATTGATTTGGTCTGCACCTGACTGTGATTGCTGTTTTCTCACGAGTCCAAACAAACCTAACAAAGGGTTCAAAGTAACTGCCTTAAAACAATTTGGTGTAGCAGTGAGGAAAAGTTGAAACACGTGGACTACTGAAGAGAGAGAGAGGAGAAAGCAGAGTGAGATATCACGCCTATTGAAAGTGATTCTCGGTCATCCACAATGGACTTCATGATGGTGATGTTATGATCCCATGATTGAAACGAGTGTTTTAGGCAGATACTTGACTGCTATGCTGAATAAAATCTCTCCTTTAACTCTGGTGCTTTTTATTTTGCTTGTCTTGGTGAGATTAGAAGTTGTGTTAAATTACCATCATCCTGGTGGCTTTTATGAAATTAATTACTCTAGTACATTGGACGTCATGGACACAAAGGTAAACATATGCTTCCAGCCTGAGCATAAATCAAATCTACTCATGACTTTAAATGTTCAGAAAATTACTCCAAATTTAAAATTAACATTCATTTCTAAAGGTACACATGTTCTCCTGACCACTTTATTTTCTTGTGATTGAAGGGGGAAGGACAGTCCCCCAATTTCCAAGGGAGCTGTTAGGCTGTCACATTAAAAAAGGCTCCACAGCAGCATTCACAAGCCTTCTTTTCTCAACGGTTTAGTGAATTACTGAAAGGAGAAATGTATTATGTGGATTTTGTGCATTTCCTGCTATCACAGCAGTTTGATTCAAAGGGTTTGTATGTTTAGATTTGTCACTGCCCATTATACTCTGGAGGAATCCTACAATCAAACGTGATTATGCCAAACTGAATACAGAGAAACTGTCAAGGGCTCCTCGGCTTCTCTACCCAGACTGGTGTTGATATACCGACATTTCTTGATGTGTTGAGTTTCTGGCTTATTACAAACACGTTTTTAACTTAATGGCGATGATGTAAATGTGTAGTAATAGTTTTTGAGCGTACACATGCATTGATGTACAAGTTCTGTAATTTACCTTGAATTTATATGTTTAGTTGTAGTGATATATAAACTGCAATGGGAATGTATGACTGTACAGAAGCACAGTGGTTTTTGTACATGAGCATCACTCAGTCCAAAACAAGAATCTAACTACATTTTTATAAATGAGGTCCCTGCGGTACTGCAGCCTGATTGGTTTCCAAATGTTTTACAGGGTCTAATTAATTGCTGCTCACTCCACCCATTGAGTTTAACAGCCTATTTCCACTGTTCAGACACTCAGATGAGAAAGGGGGGAGCTGCTTTGGACATCTAGTTTGGATGATACTCCAGCACACAGTATGAACCAATGTTTTAACTAAATGTTTCAATACTGTCACAGAATGTCGGGATCCCCTTATTTGCTGTTTTTTGAATATTGTCTGGCTCAACAACCCCAATGATCACAAAATACATAACATTAATGTAATAGATGCATAGATGGGACATAGATGCCCACTGACTTCCAATGAATCTTTATACTTTAAACAAAACTTGTCATTGCCTCCCAAAATTTCCCACATAAACATTTCTGTTGTGATGTGACGAATTACAAGAAACCAATGTTGACAGGAGGCCAGCCGCAGTCTGTGCTGTCAAAGGATTTGAGATTTTCTCTTGAGTTTTCCTTTTTCTTCTTTAACTCCTTCCGTTAGTTTTCTTGTGTGAAACACCATGAATGTCTTTGAGTAGAGATGTTTCCTGTTACCCTCATTTGCCCGGTTCATGGCGTCTTGCCTTATTGTTTTTAATGGCTTTTTTTTTTACACCCCACGTCAGTGGACATTTTTCTGGCGAAGACCGAACAGTCTCTTAAAATCTCTTCCCAAATTACTTAGATCTTTGCTGAATCTCTCTCATCATGTAGCATTACTGGAACTGCTGCACGGCAATGTGCGTCCATAATTTCGCTGAGCTGCAACCCACACATCCAGGCTTCTGTTAAATTCATCACGGCTAGTCTACCCCCCACCGTCCTTTTTTTCTCCCTGCTCTTTTATTCTTTTCCTCCTGCCCTCCTGTGTTCTGTCGATGCGTCACCTCTATCTCCATCTATTCAATTTACTCTCCAGATCTGCGCACCTTAATGAAAGAGCACCAGTCATCTTGTATTTTAATCAAATACATTACATTTTCGTCAGGATTCTGTGTGTAGAGCTGCAGGCCTTTTGAGAAGACATTAAAACCTATCTGATGGTTTCTGAAGTACTTGTGCACAGTTCACTGTTACTGTTCATGCAGCTTGCCACCATTTCTACTATTTTACCCTGCGTGGTGGCACGTTCACATTATACTTTTGCTTTTGTAAGATTTCCTTTCAGCTCAGACTCTTCATTACATGATGGTGGCTTTTATATTCAAAATGTTCTGTGTAAACGGAGCAGTGCTGTGGTCTAATAGCTGAACATATACAGTAGTTAGTGAAGACTTCTCCTTGCAACTAGGGGTAATTTACTCTATTGATCTGTGTGCTCAGATAATGATGATGTTTTCTCATCACTACCGTACCTGCCCGCTACTACCAAGCCTGCCCCAGACAGTCAACAATCTCCTTTATGACTTGTTTATGTTCGCCAGGCTATTACCTCTAATGTGATAGTGCGTCGTGATCATCGCTATCTGTTAAGGGAAGGACCGGCAAGCAGCAACGCAATTGTCCTTTTCGGTTCCGTCTCTCCTGAAAGCTTCTGGGAACAAATTAAAAGCATGCTTATAGGCTGTTGGAACAAAATGAGGTGTATTGGGAGGGTTACAGGAGACGCACAGCAGTGACATATCACACGAGATACTGTGGCACTTTGTAATTTGCACTAATGAATGGAAAAAGCTTCAACGTATGCACAGGCGTGTGTGTGTGCGTTCCCATATATTGATGATGGCTGTGATCTCTTCGCACCGCTCTGCATCTATTAATTGGAAGGGTGTTGCAACAATGCGTTCTTGTGAAATGTTGTGTCAGCTGTCAGTCTCGGCTCTGATGCACTTTGCTTGATTTCTGTCTAAATCAAGCCGTGCTGACTGCTTCCTCTCTCTATTTGATGTGTTTTGATACACCTGTTGCGATGAGTTGAAGTAGCTGCCAGTGCACTCTTTACTGTGAATACGAGTGTGTGTGTGTGTGTGTGTGTGTGTCAACCAAAGAATGAAAAAGCTCCAAAAGTGAGGACATTTTTGTTGGTCCTCGGGCTAAAGCTGGGTTTGATATAGAGCTGTGTGTGACTTAATAGAGTTTGTGTCAGGGTTGGGATCACAGGTCAAGGAAAAGGTTTGAGGGATACAGGGAAAAAAAGAGTCTGACTGAAATAAACATTTGCAGCTCACAGATACAGAAGAACAAATGTGTGTGTGTGTGTGTGTGTGTGTGTGTGTGTGTGTGTGTACCTGCCTCCAATTAATCTAACAATCACACTGACTCACTCACAAACACGTTCAATGACTTCTTCAACTTTTTCACTCTGCGTTTGTTTTCATTTTGACAACCTGGCATCATTAAAAGTATGCTGAATTAGTTATCAGCATTTCCTGTTTGCAGTGCAGACAGCTTTAACTGGATTAAGTTTTGTAATTACAAGTTAAAATAATTGCCTTTTTTCTTTGATTTATGGACATTTATTCTGAGATAATGATACCCTCAGAGAATATAAGTCACAAATCTAAATCTATATGTACAGCATTCAAGTGTTCAGATCTGACTGAAGCGACCAGCAGCAGAAGGTGACGTCCTACATCCCCACCATTGCCCACTCCACAGACATTCTTAACCTCGACCATGTGGACCCAGATAAACTGTGGAGTAGCAACGGTGACCAAGAGGACAACCTCAACTGCAGGTTCTGCAACGGCAGTCACCCTAAACACGCCTTCTACAGGTTACCCTTTTGGTGCTTCTTCAACAACGGTCAACCGTACAGCTTGCCCGACTCAGAGGGCAGCCAGCAGCTCAGTCACTCAGGGCCAGTGTAGCATTTGATGTCACTTGAGCTGCTTGGACAAAACACATTTGTGGAACGTGTTTGCAACGGTACACACGGTTACACGGTTTCCTACAATGTCTGGCGAAAGCAAGGGCAATGACAAAGGTGCAAGTTGACCTATACCAGCAGATAAGAAACAAAATGAGGAGGGATGACATTCAGACTCACTGCACAGCTCTGTGAAGCCGAGGAGCAGCAGATCCTGGTGATAATTCTCTGCAGGTTCATTACTATGAGTGACACTGTTCACATTGTATTCATGTTTTATTTTAATTTGTTATGGGAATATTTAATATAGCCGCTTTAAGTCAATACTGACTGATTGCTTGCACAGAAAAATGTAATCTAACCCAAAAAAATGAATTGCGTTGTTGACTTAAGGTTGGAAATATTTATTTTGTTACTGTCCAGTGTTGTAGAAGCAGTTTTTCCACCAATGACTTCACACTGGAAGATGTTGAACTACAGCAAAGCTACACAAAAAAGGGAACTAGTTAGTCTAACTAGAGCAACTTATAGAAAGTAGTTCAAAAGTAATTAATTTTTATTCGTATCTAAAAATTGCTTGTTGTTCCAGTTCCACTTCACAAAAATTGACAAAAAAGTTTTTAACTGCTTGAATCAATCATTAAAAAGAAGCCTCAGTAACTTGAAACAGCTGGTCACTGTGCTGTAGCATATTGTTGTGGGACTATTTTTAGCGGTGGATTAATCCACATTTGTGCTCTAGTGAGTATTTCTGGCAGCAGGATGGCGTGTGTGTGTGTGTGTGTGTGTGTGTGTGTGTGTGTGTGTGTGTGTGTGTGTGTGTGTGTGTGTGTGTGTGTGTGTGTGTGTTCATGGTGATGAAAGAACATTTCACCCAAACAGTAACAGTGCAACCCACTGAAGTGTTTAATAGTTCTGGGACGACGACAACAGAGTCGTGTGACACCACTCAAACGGAGCCTCAGTTTCAGTCCGTATGAATGTTACTGCACAGAGTAGTATCATGAGGTAAATTAGAGGATTTGTGTAGCGCTCACGGAAAAAGTCTGGAGTGAAGAAAAAAAGCCATTAGTATAAAAGCGGAGACAGTATAATCTGCATAATGCTGAGATTTGAGATGAGTTTGACAGCAGCGAGTGTTTTTGTTGATTGTCTTACAGCCGTGTTTGTCACACCCCAATATACAAGGAGCTCATAGTCCTCTGCTTATCTGACAGGCCGGGTTTGTTTTCATGAATACAGCACAAAAAATCATTTTCAGAGCTACATGCAGCACTGAGAATGAAAATATGAACTCCACAACCCGCTTGTAATAATTACTTCACTACTTGCAGAAATGTTGAGTCTCCAAAGAATAATGAGAAAGCAGATTGGAATATAGTGCCTTTGCTTTGTTTGCAACCTTTCCGCCACACTGACTGGCTGGTAATTCTTGCAGCAGAAACAGGACAAATGAAGTAAGCAAGTTTTATTCAAGTGTGTATTCATTTATCCTTCAAGTCTGGCTCCAACCAGCTGGCTAAATGTCGCTAAATGTGATCTCTTTCAACCCCCATCTCTGAAGAGTCCCAATTTTATTTAAAATATGAATGATTTTATGTTTTCATTCTCCTTTCAGAAAGTGCCTTAGTGCTCCACCAGAGTTCTTCGTTCCAAAATGTTTTAAGTCGTAATCATTAGCATACAGTATCTAAGATTTCATTACTCCACTTTTTCTTCGTCCTCAGTATGTGAGTCTGCTCCGTGATGTTTCTCTTCTGTTTTGCTGTTGTGAGTGCTTCTTCAGTAGCCGGGAGATTATCGATCCCAGGAGATGAAAGAATTACCAATTAGGAAAGGAGCTGTTTTTTACTGTACATGCTCTCTGTAGATCGGTTTCACTGTAAGACAAACATGATTATTCTCCTCGCTTTTGTCATTCCAACCACACTTCACTACCCGCGCCTCCCAGCCAGCCTCTAGCCATTTACCCTGACATGAGCGATCAGCCTGAACAACAGATATTGGCTGAGAGAGAAAAAAAACTGTCATCCTGTGCAACGAGCATATGCTGTCTGCTAGTCACATGAAACAACAGAGTGGGGATATAAAGCAGGGGAAGCTCAATATTCCAGCTGTGTTATCTCTTTTTGGGCTTCATAATTACGCCGTGTGACATGAGTGACCACATAACTTTGGTACACTTTTGGTTGATGGCTTGTTTTTCATTAGGAGAAATGATGAGACAATTATGATGATGACAGTGTGTATGTGCTTCCAACTTGGTGACGGTTTGAGGATGGTCCTGTTCTTGTTCAGCATGGAGCTCACTAATGCTCTCCTCTGAATGGCAGTAAATCCCTGCAGCCATCTGGTGGAAAGACTGAAACCAGACGAGTGGATCCATCCACCCTGACCTCCTCCTCCCTCAGTGTTGGATGATGGCTTCTCTCAATTCACAGTCTAACCAAACCTTAAAGCTGCATTACATTAGTTTTTCTAAAAGTCACACATGTCTTATGTTCTATGTTAAGTAATGTTCCACTCACCTTTTACAACTCTGATTCCCCCAAAAAAATTGGGATGTTGTGTAAAATGTGAATAAAAAACAAAAAATACAATTGAATCCATACAAAGATAAGACAAAGACAAGATACATATTTAATATACGTGTATGTAAACATAGACCTGAATTTAATGACTGCAGAAATGTTGGGACTGTGGATGAACAAAGGACATGTTCATTCAACAGTGAACAGTATAATGATTGTATATGATTGGAGAATCCTGAAAAGGCTCAACCATTCACAAGCGAGGATGGAGTGAGGTTTGCTGTTTTTTTGTGAAGAACTGTGAATTGTCCAACAGTTGAAGAACATGCAAAAACTGTGCTGTAGTTTAAATGATGTACGTTATGTCCTCTAAGCTAAATTTACATTTTCACAGTGCTGTTTTACAGCTGTGGCTCCGTAGGTAGAGCGGGTCAGCCACCAACCAGATGTTTTTTTTTATTTTTCAGATGGAGCTTGGTTCGATCCCCGGCTCCTCCAGTCTGCATGTCTAAGTGTCCTTGGGCAAGATACAGAACCCCAAATTACTCAGTGTGTGAATGTGTATGAATGGTTATCTCCTATGACTGATGAGCATCAGTGTATGAATGTGTGTGAATGAGATATGTAGTGTAAAAGTGCTGAGTGGAAAGGCGTTAAGTACAGTCCATTTACCATTTAAACACCCCACTGTGTGTTCACGAGCTAGTCACTAACTGTTTCTGTCTTGTAGTGTACAGAGTGAGACCTTTCTCATTGAAAACAACTGTCTACTGCTCCTTACACAACAAGGTCGATGACAGCCCTGAGCCTGAACCAGTATAGTAACGTTGCAGAGTGACACCTTCTGTCTGTAACAATTAGATAATGGATTTGAAAGGTATTTATTAACAGGCAGAAAACATGTATTTTAAATGACAAACTATTATGTTGTTTAGTTTGGGG